>NC_090207.1:3974285-4280000 GCF_033026475.1 Channa argus
ACAACAGCGTGTCAGTTATCAGAGAAGAGAGGTCACCCAGACACTTCACTTGAACATGGCTGCCAGCCTCACACACTGCTGCTGAGGGGACTGTCACAGACTACAGGAATTCACTTCTAAAATATGGCACATTATATGTTCAGATATCACCTCTCCCTCCCCCAGAGCGAGAGAGAGAGAGAGAGAGTCGACATCTGTGCTAATTTATCGACCATTTAATGTTAATTTTTTTGATTTTTGGACTGTCAAGTGTTCCAGCAGCTACTAATTACCACTGAACAAAAACAGCATATTTTTGCTGCGGCCTTCTATGAACCTTTGTGGAAAGTGGCATCGTCACTGAATTATTGTAACTCATTAAAACAAAACAATGCATCACGTTTAAAGTAATAAGGCAAGCCGGGATAATTCTGCCCTCATTGTTTTGAAAATTCTGGACCAAATCGCTCATTAGTTTACCACAGACTAAGAGAAGCAGCCAAATTCAGTTTTTCATTTTGTTGGTTCTTTAAACATTGTCCCGTACATCTTACTTTTTGCTTGTGCACCCTCCCACAACCGAGCTTATCAGATTACAGCATAGATTTGTCTCCTTCTGAGTTACAATAATTTAAATATCATTGAAGTACAACTGTCGATAAATACCGCTGGTAATTCAGGTTTACAACCACCTCCCCTTATCCTGTCTTTTGAATTTTCTTTGCAGATTTCGATGCATTGTCTACCCATTCAAGCAAAAGTTGACCATATCCACAGCCACCTTGATAATAGTCATTATCTGGGTTCTGGCCATATCCATCATGTGTCCCTCTGGGGTGATGCTACAAGTGACTAAGAAGCAGAGCATTCGGGTGTTGCTGGGCTATGACAACAAAACAAGCCCTTTTTATTGGTGCAGAGAAAACTGGCCAAACCAGGGGATGAGAAAGATCTATACAACTGTCCTGTTTGCCAATATCTACCTTGCCCCTCTTTCACTCATAGTGATCATGTACGCCCGGATCGGTATCACGCTTTTCAAAACAGCTGTTCCCACAGGAGGAAAGCCCGGTCACGACAACCGCCACACTGTGTCAAAGAAAAAGCAAAGGGTGATTAAAATGCTCCTAATCGTTGCTTTGCTTTTCATCATTTCCTGGCTGCCTCTGTGGACTCTCATGATGCTGAGTGACTATGCCAGCCTGACTGAGCAGCAGTACAGGATCATCAACATTTACATTTATCCCTTTGCCCACTGGCTAGCTTTCTTTAACAGCAGTGTCAACCCCATCATATATGGGTTCTTCAATGAAAATTTTCGCAGAGGATTTCAAGCTGTGTTTCAGTTCAGCTTGTGCACAGTGGACGGACATCGGAGGAAAACCTACTCGCACAGGCTGCAGGGAAACTCTGTGCTCCCAGCTAATAATGCACAAAGCTCCCTGGAGCCCATTTCTCTTAACAGCCTGGATAAGAACACCACCAGGAGACTCAATCATGTCACTGAACAGGATTTGGTCATGGAGGATCTGGAAAAGGCATCTTGCAGTAGTGGGGGTGTGACAGCCGTGTCTATTTGAGAAGACAGACATTCTTCAAGGTGACAAGCAAAGGTGTTAATGTTTTAAGAAAATTGACACTAGTTGCATTCTCTTCGGGGCCTATATGTATTCAGCTAAATTTCAATATTACCAAAAAAATAGGAAATAAAAAACAACAAAAAATAAAACGCTTGTCAGCCATAATCGTAATCATAATATGCATCACTATAAAACAATTTCAGCAAGCTACACCTCAACATTTGCCACTGACATAAATATCTGTCTTATAGTGCCATCGAAAGGACCAATCTAAAAAGAAAAACTAATTTTAGTTATTAATCTTTGCTTGCCACCTTTTAAAAAAGGCACATGATGTCACACATACATTAGGTTTAAAAAGCACCTTGTCCTGTTGGGTCTGTAGTTAACAAAAGGAAAACAAAGTATTGTTGTCCAATCCAATGCATAACTAACTGAACTGATGGCAGGATGTTGTACTGTTCCAGTAAATGACCTAATGAAAGCTGTGTATATAAATGTATAAAGATTCATAAAACAATTATTTATTGTGATGTTTGCAGAGCAGATCACAGACATCACAGGTTTCCTAATTTAATGACCTTTTAGATATATTAGATAGTATTACCCAGCATGTCTTCAGTGCAACTCAGAATAAAAAGTACCTTGAAAAGGAAAACCTCTGACCTGCAGCACAAGGACATGTCAGTTAATCCATGGAACAGATTTTTAAAGTGCTGTACAAGGCTAAATTAGTAAAAGTGCTGTAAAAGTCAATGGACTCATAGCTAATCAAAAACAGCAAAGCAACAGAAGGAAAAGTAAGTATCAGGTGTGAGATCGCATATATATTGTACTGCATAGCAGAATAGAAATACAAAGACTGAATTGTGGGTGTAAAACTAAGACCAAAACACTAGTTGGGTGCTAATACGAGTACAATTATGTCAAAGGCCAATTAAAAAAAAAAATGTGATCAAATTCATTTAAAAAGTTAGAGTAAACCTAACATGGATGTATATACACCAAACATTTATGGTGTTGTTGAAATTGAGTATTAACTTTTACTAAAAATTTTTTAGTATGAATATAAGTGATTTCTTTCCAATTTTTTTTGTTAAAACTAAAAGAAACCTGCTTAAATCTAGTAGTTTGGCCAGACATTACATCGACAGTAACATGTGCCCACCTGGCCATTTTGGCAAAAATGACTCCTTACCATTCACTGACTACAACATGACTTCTCAGCCAATAATGTTTTTACTGATTAATTATGAATGATTTACTGGTATAATTAAAAGCATCCTGACGGCCACTCGCAGCCTTTCAGGGTTTTTGTTGGTAGCTTTTCAAAATTCAGCCCACATGATTCAGCTTGCTATGACAAAATCATCTTGCTGAATAGTTTTTGCTTTTAAATAAACATTAAATGAAAAAGGGTAGTGTGCCACAACAGAAAAATACCCGTGACTGTTTTTGCAATAACACCATCTAAATCTGTTCCATTACAATGAATACTGGTGGTGACAAAGCTCTGATGAGTTCAGTTGTTCCAAAGCAGGGAAAACAAGCAACAATTACAACAAAAGACCGATTTGATGGATAAAGTTTGTAGATAAGATAAACAAATTTAGTAGATATTACTACCAACAAATGGGAAAACGGGCTTCATGCAAGAACATTTTAATTAATTTTCATTCATTTTGTTCTTTGTGAAAGTTGTTCATACAAATACACCAGGCCAGATTCTCTAAACTCTGTTCAGAACAAACTTGTGATTAAAACCTGAATACAGACAATAAAATAGCTGTTCAGTGCAAACACACTATTTTTGTGAAGAAAACTACCATGAGTGACCCATTTACATAAAAGTGAATTTTATTTTGAGATCTGCTCTGTAAACATGCACAGGTGAAATGATGCTAGATTTAAATCATATTTGCACACAAATCTCATGAGCCTGTTATGAATGTGAATCTCAGATCAAATGTTCTACTCTTTTTTTAATCTCTGTATGAAAAGTCTTGTGCATATTGTAAATGGGAAAAACAGAGGGTCTCATATGGCCCCAAAATATGTAATGTTTACTGTGAGTAATGTTACTAAGTCAAAAGTTTAGAATAGGAATGTTAATGTAAGTCAGTCTGTCTGTGTGAACCGATGACCTGGAAAAGTCTTACTGATGTAATGAACTTAAAGTGAGGTGTTTTACATGTGTTAAATCTCTACAATAGGTGGCATCTGATAAACAATTAAATAGGGATGATATAAAAAAATTTGTACAGCAAACATTGACAATAACGATCCGGAAATCATTTTAAAGTTAAGGTTTCAAAACCATATACATTTAACAACATTATAGGCTCTCTGGCGGCCATTTTGAGGGTTCTTAGCTGTTCTGCCTATACAAAAAGTCAGTAGATTATAAATTCAGTTCCACTGTTGCTTCCAAGCAGCCTTTTTTTGTAAACAGTTACTTTGCATGATCACACAAAGAGAGCAGCACTTATGAAAGTGCAAAAATAACATCGGTTGAAAACCATCTACATAATGGTAATAGCCTGAAGTAAACAACAAATTAATTGTTGAAGAAAGAGCACTTTAAGTTATTTGTAACGTTTCAAATCATAAATCAGAGCCTGATATGATCATAGTTTACAAATGGCTATTTTAGACTGGTTACCAAAGTGACCAAAAATGGTTCCTCCTTTTTACTGGAATGCAGTTAATTTAAGGCCAAGTCTGAAACTATTCCTCTTTCTGTAAATAAAAAAAAAACAAGATTTAAAAAAAATAATTTACTACTCAACCAGCAGTAAAAGATTTTGACATGTCCAAGTCATACAGGTCACTGAATATCTAAATGTTGTACGCCAAGAGCATCATTTTTATTTGGTGGAGAACATGTTGTGACACTATCCAAGCAGCCTCGTCTCTTGACTGGTGGGTAGCCTAAGATATTACACTCAGTGACAGATATTATTCTAGAAGGCTGGGAAAAAAAGAGCAGCTTCACAGATCTTCCGTTTGCTTCTTATGCTTTTCGCTCGGGAGTACACACACGAATGTTATTAATAGCCCTCTGCCTTCCCTAGTTTCTAATCTCTGCTCCACATGACCTCATCTCGGGGATAAATTCTCCGGAATATCCATCTATACATAATTCATACAGTCATTCATTCTCTTCAAACTAAAGCTATAATTAAAAAAAAAAGCTGTCCCTAAAATATTGTCAGCTTAATTAATAAATAACTCAAATTAATTCTGAATTGTTCGACAAAGACCAAATTAGTCCCGAGGGAAAACTCGGTCAAACCACTGCACGCCTTAATCTCAGCGTACGTAATCTTTTTTGCGGATCTCCAAAATAATAATCAGATTAAATCAAATTTCAAATTTATTGTAAACAGCTGGCTTAAGATTAAGGAAATCAATGTGTTTAGGCCAACATTTGTGTGATTTCTTGTTTGGCTTAATTCCCAAGCAAAAGCAAGTACTGACTGGACAATTCTCTGTACTTTACACTTAGGCTGGTTGCTGGCTTGGATATTTCCTGTCCAAGTGTCATATTCTGCTTTAAAATTGGACCTTGTGCTCAGCCTTAACATTTAATTAAAGCATTATGTTTTCATCTGTTAAAACTTGCACTTCTGCTGCATCTTGCAAGCAGAAGCACAACGTGCTGGTCCTCTGCTGCTTCCTTGAAAAAGGCATTTAGGAGATTCAGCGACAATGCAGAGCATAGATTTTGAAGTCAGATCACCAGGCAAAAATACAGCCTAAATTATTAACCAAATTTACTGTGGGAAAAAAGAGTCAAACATCACAAGGTCATGTGGAGTTTTTGCCCTTTTCGCCTCGGTTATAGATGGGTTTTGTTTCTAAAATGTTGTATATATGTGCTAAGTACCAATTCCAAAACCATAGCTTTTATGATTACTTTTTTTGAGAAATTTATTTAGCTTCAAATTTCTGACCACACAGTAAAACAAAAAACGTGATAAATCGTCCACGGACCACAGGGTCGGTGGTTTGATTCCTGGGCCCTCTGTGTCGAGGTTGCTCCCAGTGGGTCATGTGAGCACCTGGTATCACAGCCACTGCCACTGGTGTGAGTTGTTAAGCACTTTGGATAATGTTTGATGCCATTTTTAGTTTGTTTTGGAACAAAAGTTCCGTTTTTGATGGGTGAGCAGTCATTTGCATTGATTTTTTTCATGCCAAAGAAATCTGGGCTCTTACATTTCTAACAATACAAGGCTCCTAATGGCATTTGCAGTATTGTTAGTGACATTTGGCACCAACATGAGGTTAAGCGTGTGACACTCCAGCAGTGAATGTAATGAATTTGTACATGCTGTACATGTTTGGTGCCTGTAGAAAAAAGAAAAAAAAGAAGAATATTTCTATTTCTGTGTCAGCTGTTTTTCGAACGAGTAGGGATGAATTACTGCAAACTCCTGGTGCATTTGTACAGTCTGCATGTGTATATCTTGTGTAGTAGCATGTCCTGTTTTTGAGTCTGCACCTACACGTTCTTAAATAATGTACAAACTAAATTTTAAAGATTTCTTTCTTGTGACGCAAATGCTAAGAGTTTTTACAGGAAGAGGGGGGGATTTTATAGGAAGTATGGAAGTAAATAGTGTCCTTTTTAATTGTGAAGGGCTATTCATCACATTACCATTTACCTGTGACTGCAAAAAAATATAACTCCAACTTTTATATTCAAGGCTATGACTAACAAAGGCTTATTAATGCCACTGCTCGTGGCATGACTTGTTTTTGCACATGATATGATGCATTTCCATACAAGTAAAGAGAATGGAAAGTTTAATTACCAGGAGATTTGAAATGAAAACTGCTGTGCCTCTGGGAAACTGACTCAATAAAATACAATTTCCCCCAACATTTCTGATACACTGTAATACAACGTTGGCCTAGAGAAATACTTATGTATGTAGGCTACAATATTATAGTTGCCTCACTTAATATTTAATATTTAGTTAAATAAACGTTTTTCTGATTAACGCTGAAATTATCAAACTTTGCACACTTTGCAATTACAACCTCAATTCCAAAGTTGGGATGATGTGAAAATGTAAATAAAAGCAGAATACAATGATTTGCAAATCTCACCAACCCATATTTTATTCACAATAGGACATAACCAACACCATACCACCAACAACATAGCAACACCTCTCAAAGATATGGCACTGGGGGCCATATTGATGGGGCTTGTTTTTAGTGATGTCATAATAAACAATTTAATTTGAGTATCATCGTGCATTTAGGCCTCATCAGATGCAAAACCACTGCACAACTGTTTTTTTTTTTAATAAACATGATTTGAACAACAAAAATACAGTACAACATTCATGTTACAAAGTAATCAAATAACAATGTACTTACTAATTTAGGATGAACGAAGGGGCTTTTGAGATAAACTGTGACTTTCCAACAAAATGTAGAGCAGCCAAACAATTTACCCATTTACTAAATAAGAATACTCTTAAGATTTTATGTGAATTTGTGTAGATTTCCTGGAACACATGGTCTGGAACCAGCAGTTTTCTGCATTTGATGTGATGAGAATCATGAGAACTGATGGGAGCATCTGTGCGTGGAATCCACATTGGCATAACAATTACAAACAGGGTTATTCTTAACTACTCCTTGGTTGTTTGGTCAATAAGACAAGATGAAACTGTGTCATAGTGAACAAGGGTAAAATTATGGCTGTGTCTGAAATTGTTTACTATGTCACAGGGGATAGTTACTATCAAAGCACAACTTCCAGAACAGAAAAGAAAATCTACTGGAAAAAATGTTTGTCCAATTTGTTTATTTGGAGAAAATTGTTTTGGGTTAATGAGCAATTTTTGAAACAATTGTCCAGTTGTTGGAGTTATATTCTGCCTTTTCCATGATCTACCCATCTGAAAAGACTAACTATAGACACTCTGTGACCAGGAAAAGAGTCCGTCTAGTATAATTTTGAACCACTTTGGCCCTGACAGGAGCAATCAAGTTTCCTGTAGCATCCTGATGTTAAAATTGTAGGTTTTGGATATGTAACACATCGTATAACCTCTATCAGGATGAGGTTATGTACATGTCCCTTGATGCAGTCAGGGTGCAATCACTTTTCTCATTTCTCTTTACACAAGCGATATTCAGCTACTTGACAAGTTGATCTTGTGGCTGGATGTCAAATATGTTTTTCAATGCTTGCAGTTTCATTACATCAATACATTTTGTTTTTTCTCCATAGTTCGACAGCAATATTATTTAGAAATCCTATTTACCTGGAGAAACCTCTATGGCATCACCAGTGACCTATTCATGCAAGTTGAAATCCCAATGTCTCCCATAGCTTGAAGTCTTTACCCTGATTGCCCCCCTTTTAAAATAATTCCCTCGCATAGTAAGTAAGCAAAAAGAAACTAATGGTCCACTTAAAAGCAGAGGTTCCATTTCCCTGGTCACCGAGTGTATTTTCCTTAAAGTAAACATTTATTTATTTTGTTATACACTGTAGAGAGCACTGAACCCATGGAGGGAAGGTGTGCTTGTACTTCTGCTCTTTAAAATTGTCCTGCTCTTTTCGGTCTTGCCTTTGTATCGAGCGATATTTCAATGTGCCCAAACAGTGTGAGGGCGCATCTGTGTTCTTGTGAACAGCAAAATGTCCAAATGGTCATAAATAAAGATAATCGTCTGAACCTATTAAAAAGAAAAGACTAAATTTCTTTCTCTGAAACAAACCAATTCACAAATCATGAATGTGTCCTTAAGGAGAAGTCGATTTAAAATATTACAGTATTAGGTCACAAATCTTACCAAGCTTATTTTTTCCTTTTTTAACTAAGAGTAGTATTTTGAACAAATACCTAATATAATAATTTAACTTTAATGAGAAACACAGTATTTTTTTACTTGTGATGAGCATTTGAATCTAGTGCTATATTATTGTCTGTGTTCCCAACTGGTGCAGCCTCAGGGTCCAGGTTTCACCTTGTCAGAGATTAATAATACATTAATTAATACATTCAAATGTATTTAACATTAACAATACCTATGTTCAACAAAACATTAAATAATCTGCATTACCAGAACATTCATTTGCAATGAGTTTAGCAAATACTAGAAATGCAGAAGAGAAAAAAAAAAATTAAAAAAATGGAATAATGGCTTAAGACCAGCATCATCACAAACACGATCAGGAACGGGAAGATAAAATAGCTGCAGTGCAGAGGAAAGACAAAAACAACACAGGCTGGGATTGTTAGCTTAAATAAAATCAAAAAGACTCCATCCATCCATCCAGGAGCCATCAGATACTCAAAGACACTGCAGATAAATTAGTGAAGAGGCTGAAAATTCATTTCATCATTTGTTTGAAAGTCACGAGTCATGTATGATGTTTACCTTGTTTTAAAAAGTCATATATATATTTAGTCTTCAGCTGCACCACAGCTGAGAAGCAACTTTCACTAAGACACTGTGCATTGTGCTAAAGTTGAGATATGTCTTACTGAATGAGAAAGAATGAATACTCCATAATGACCATGCACCGAAACAGAGGGGATCACTTTACTGAATTACATTTTCCAGTCGCTGTCAAATGGGAAGTGGACCAGACCAGCTTCATCATTGCTCAGCAACAAGACACTTTCTGCGTCTACCCCTACATTTCCTCACAGCATTCTCACAACGAAAGCTGCCACAGAAAATAGTGGACCCTTATCCGGTTTCAAAGGGTGGTTTTTTTTACATTATGAACACGCAAAAGAATAGTCATGTTTCAAAACACCATATGTTGAGAAAACAAGACATACAAAAATGTCAGCCTCACGTGAAAATTAAGTAAGGCCAATATTCAGTACTCTGGAGACGACGAAATATTCACTTAAAAAAAGTAACCAGCGTAATGTTAATGAGAATGTTCAACTGCTGCCCATGTCAGAAAAGCCCATCAGTGTTAAGTTATGATAGTAAGCTTTTATTCAAACAGGTAGGTTTGTCTGTGAAATGGAGTTCTGTCTGGGCACAGAGGACAGTAAGAACAGAGCCATTTCACTCACATTATCATAACAATCTGACTGAAATAATGTTTGTCTGCATAGAGGAATTTAAAATCTTGTGAACTTAAAGATCTGATGGTGTGGCCTTAAGCCACCTGGTGCCTCAGCTGCCATTTGTCAGGAGCAGGAAAAGTGCATTAATGTCAATTTTCTTTTTCTTTTTTTTTCCTGTGTGCAGTTAACCTGTTCCCATAGACTATGCTTTCTTTGGCTGATATAAGCTGCCGTTTACATTGACATTCTTGTAGCCAATGGTCAGGGGGAAAATGAGTGCAAACATTTGATAATGCTAAACATAAAAGATCCCTGGCTTTCAGCTTGCTCCTTCAGGGGTCCTAATGTCAGTGCTCATGAAAAACAAATCAGTTCTTGACTTAAAACCATCAGTTTTGAACTTTTCAAGTATCTACTTTTGTGCATTATGTCCAAAGCCAACACTCCAAGACACATTAGCAAAAGTCAATATAGCAAAACAATAGCAAACCCAATTGCCAGTTGCTTTAAAATGAAAATTGAAAACAGCTTTACAAATGCTTATAACCCAAACCCCTATTTTTGTTACGTGATGATGCCAATATAATTTCTGACCAATTTCAATAAAAAGGCAGCCATTCCCTCCAACATGATCCAAACCATAGTGCTGAGGTGGAGAGAAAGCGGCTGCCAAGGGTCAACAAGGTCCCATGGGGAAGAAGTGCCAGAATAGATGGAGGAGTAGGTGAAGCAGCAGCTAAACATGTTGAATGTGCAGATTTTGCCCAGACAAATCCATAAATATTTGATACATAACAGATCATTGTTTTATTAATTAGCACTTTGGAAATACTTTACATCTTGATAATTGATAGTGTTTCATAACTGCAATAAATAAAAAGTTCAATTCACAAGACTGCCAGAAATTATATCCATGTATGTGGTACATTTAATAATAAAACAAAAACAAAAAAAATAAGTGGCAAAAATAAGTTCAATCAGAAACCCCACTGCTTCAGTAAACATCTTGACTGGAATAAACTTCATTTAAAAAGTTGAGTTCCATCTGTCGTTATCAAAATTAAATCAATCGCCGTCTCATTTTTGCAAAACAATTAAAAGTGCAAAGCAATTTTTGGAAAAGCGCATGAGAAACTGACATTTCTACAGACCTCCTGAAAGTACTTTCAAAACAACTGTTATCAGAGCTCATGTAAAATAAACTGCTTAAATTTCCTGTATTGCAACCCACAAGCCACCGTACAACTGAGCCTCTAAAAAGGGAAACGCATTAAACTACACATTTAACTTCAGCTGCTGGGTAATTATCTCTATGTACATGAGCAATTAACTGTGAATACATTTTCTTTAAGCTAGTATTAGTGGCTTCCTCAGTCATTCATGGATAGCAAATTGCTTTGTTCTGGGATTATATGCTGTACACGACACCCCAGTGAACAGTCAGGGCTGACATCATACTCACAGCAGGCAAACAGTACGTCCATAAGTTCACCATCATCATAGATTACAGACCAGAGCGAGCCTTCATAAGTTAAAGATTTAAAAAAAAGGAACGAGACGTCCTGCTGTCTTCTTAGAACTACATACTTAGACTAGATATTTCAGGTATTCACACTTAAAAAATCTCAACAGTTCAGACAGATACTGGCCAAATACCGGCAATGCAATAGAATCACAACTGAAAAAGGACAACCAAGATGTACAGTAATTTTTTTCCCCCCATCTTTACCAGAATGCTATAAAGCTTTGACTTGTTAACAAAGGAGACATTTGTAGCACATACAATCTCTCCCATCTCTGCTGCTGCAGCATGTAAGTCTTTCAGAGCAGTCACACAGCAGGTATCTCAGGTGGCCTCCCTCACTGCTGGACTGCTTTTACATGCACCTAGGTAACAAGGTTACTGTGAGAAACCAGCTGAATGTAAACTGTTTACATGCAGTTAAGAAACGTGGTTAATAGAAATCCACATACACATGTAGCAGATGAGTAATCTAATTTGGTCTCTAACGGGGACTAACTGGGACTGGGATGTATAAAGCTTGCAATATGTTTTTAATAGCCTAACTTTGCTTTAAACTTCACGTCATCTCTGACCTGTCAAGTGTTATACTTGGAATTCATGATGCTGTTTGTTCACTAACGTTCTCTAACAAACCTCTGAGGGCTTCACAGAGCAGCTGTATTTTTATTTTTATTATTTTTTTACTGAGATTAAATGACACAAGTGGACAATTTACTGATTAGGTGACTTCTGAAGGCAACTGGTTCCACTGGATTTTAGTAAGTGGTATCAGAGTGAAGGGGGCTGAATGGAAATGCACACCACACTTTTCAGGTATTTGTAATACATTTTGAAAACCCATTTATAATTTTCCTTTCACTTCACAATATGTGCCTCTCTATGTTAGTCTATCACATAAAATCCCGATAAAATACATTTACATTTGTGGTTGTAATGTGACAAAATGTACTACCCAAACATGTACTACCTAAACCATAATAGGCAAGTTTAAAATCAAAGGCATTCAGTGACTGAAGTTTGCAATCATTTATGTTCTGTTTTATATTCACTTAATCTAGATAACTTTGTAAAGATCTGTTTTTACTTTGGCATGAAAAAGTATCTCTGTTGTTAAGTGTCAAAGTCCAAAAAATTGAAAGCAACAATGATTCAGTGTACTAGCAAAATAAAAAGGTAATGAATCTCTTGTCAGCACTGTACGTGTCAAAATGTTCTTTTGCAGCTCTAGCTCATCATTATTTGTACACTGAACAGAGAAATTAATCTCTAAAACTAAAAATGGTACTATGAGCACAGAAGCTCTTGTTAAGGCTATATCTAAATGTCACGACTTGGTAAAATACATTTTTAATCAGACATTTCATCAGCCCTTAGATAAGTAATAATCACTGTTCATGCACTTTCAGTTCAATGAAGCCAAGCAACTAGACAGCCATTAAAAAAGATAAGCAGGCAAAAATAAATACAATATAGCACATGTCTTCTGTTTAAATCTAGGGACTGATCATCAAGATTATTTATCACATTGTTAGTCTTTAATCTTTTCTATTCCACATTCGTGCTATGAAAAATAGTCACTCAAAATACCCAAACAAATCTGCAATCACCTACTTGACGAGAGACGAGGCAAATGAAAATTCAAAACGGTTTCCAAATTCAAAGTCACACCAAAAACAATACTGAAAAAACAAAATAAATAAATCAATCTCAGGTAATTTATTTGGACTGCTGAAGCTGGTTCAGCATGTATTAGGGAAACAAGAATTATACATATGCTACACTTTAATGACCCCTGAATATATATTTGAATAATCTTCAAAGTAGAGTAAAGGGCTTCCAAGTTTAGATAAACACATCAAGATAAATGTAGCCACAACTACATGTCATAAAAAAACTTCACATAAGATACAACTGTATATTTATTTTAACCCCGTCAAACTTCTCAGGCAGCACATACCTCATTTATCTTTCTTCTGCAACTTTTCCTGTGGGGCTGATGATCTTGATCTGCTTGGAAAAGCACTGACCAGTTTCCCTAAAGGATGTGTGTTAGGTGCAGCATTCTCAATTGAATAAAATTCAAATATTCTACCATCCTAGGTTAGGGTGGAGTAGGGGAAGGCAGAGCAAATTCTGACCACTGAACTAACCTGATCCAGCTGATCAGAAGTGGAAAGAGCACTATTTGGGTAGGTGTGGTCTCAAATGACTAGCGTTGGGAGCCACTGCTGTACTGCAATCATTCAAAAGTCTGCAGCAAAGTGCAAAGGTTTAAGGAACCCACACAACATTGGTTTATATTTTCATCCATCACACAATCCCATCAGGGAGACATCTGGTTGGCTACAAATACATCATAAAGAACAAGCCCAGGTTCATCCCAATTCCCTTAACTGCATCCACCTTTCCCTCACTAATTTCTATTCCCTGCGTCTTCCTTCCTTCCACCTAATATGCAGGAATAAGAAGGAAGAGACATAAGCAGAGAGGAAACAACAAAATGTGTTATTAGAGAGATGAGATGTTATTTCTTCTGATCTGTCATCTACAGCGATGTCAGTTCGACTATAGAGATACAATGGTCTCATGAGTTTGTCTTTGTACAAAAACACAGCGTCTGAATAATTAGGATGTACAGTCTTCACCCGCTTTTCAGTCTTTGAGTTTGAATATAAACGTGCTAATTTATTAAAGCTGTATTCTGTATTTTACTGTCCTCAATGTGTTTATTTTAATTATTTGCTTGTACATTTATTGGTATTCAGTATGTAAATTAATTATTAAGAAATCCAAATTATTATTGTTGATTTGCAGAAATGCGTCATTAGCTCAAATAGTTGAGGCAAATGGGACTTATGAAAATATATTTAAAAGGCCTATATTTATATACGGCAACATGTTTTCAAAAGCTGTTTTGGCAAAAGACAACCACGTAGCCTTGCCCATCTCTCCTCAAACATTGCTCCTCAGTCCTCAGAGTGAAAGACCAGGATTTGGGATGTCCTTGACCATGGAGGACTGAACAGGTTTCGGGGCAATTGAGGATCGATCAATTAAGTGAACTGGGATCCCCTACCTCAACCATGGTCCTCGAAGAACATTGCCTTACTTGTTTTCTCAATCCACCCAATACCTGGATCAGGTGTGTTCAGTCAATCAAAAGTTGGAAGACACCAATTTGCTTTGTTGAATACCAACCCTCATCATTTTAGAGAGCATCTTCCAGCCTCTGATTGACTGAACAGACTTGATCCAGGTAATTAGCAGTTGGTACAGCAGAGATAGAAAACTCTGCCTTAGGAGATTCTCAGAGCAGCGGAGACCCCAGCACCCTAAATTCAACATTACATGGTCTGCCTGTGATTACATGACAAGTCCAGAAACTGACTAAATCCCGAGGGGAACAGTGGACATTTCTGAAGATACTTGGAATATCCATAATTTGCTTTCTAACGCTTAGGGTTAGGGTTAGCATGGTATTATGTGAGCCTATACTTCATCATACAGCATCACAAGGTTATTGTTAACTCACACTTTGTGCAAGTTCTTCACTAAATAAATTGGATAGCTGACAATAGTCTAATTTACATTTACATTCAGACCTACGACAGGGTTTATGAGGAATTACAATTATAGCGAGACCAGACTGGCAGCTCCGCAGCTAGCTACTGTTAGCTAGCGTTAGCTAACAGCTAGCTGCCTACCACTTCCAGTAGTATATTTCTTGCCATAAAAATGTAGCTAAGCCTGCCAAAGCCGCTCAGCTAAGCGCAGATATGATGACGGTTGATAAACTCAACTCAAGATTTAAAACAATATGACATTATTATTATTATTATTATTATTGACAAAACTTGATAATACTCACAGAACAATCCGGAGCAGGTGACTCGGTTTTTTCCCGCTGGCGTTTGAATAGTTGGAACATGCGCAGTGGGTGCGCTTTAATTTTAAACTTTTTTTTTTAAATGGGGCATTTTTAATTCCACTCGGCGTACACCGAAGCCCGCACGGAAATGTGGAGTCAGCACCTTATATCCAAATATAAAGTAATGACGCTTTGCTGTTTTACACATTCAAACATTGTTACAACTAGAGTGAATGAATACATACATTATACATCCTATTAATACACTGACGACTCATGGTTGGAAGAATGACACCGCCCCGTTAGTTATAAAATCATAAACAAACTCCACCTGACAGCTCAGAAATACATCAACACCAAATTATGTGAGAAATATTATTTTACGATTAACTTAGATTAACTTTCTCTCCATAATACTCTTTTATTTTATTTTATTATAACACGTTTGGTTTACAATTCATCTATCATTTATGTGTATCTTTGCTAATACACTTTGAACCACAGAATAAAGATAATATCTTGAAAGGATACTTGCAATGCTGTTGTTCATAACTTAAAAATAAATAATTTTAACATTTTATTATCATCATAACTTTTTTTTTTCATATCTTTGTATTATGCCACCTGGCTCAGGCTCGCTCATCTACATTTACAGGGATTACTGCACCACCAACCCAGACACCCTGGTGAAAACTAATTAATGCCACTTTAATCCTGGTGAGTTTACTCAGTCAACTTTGGAAACTTGAATGCATGCTAATTAGTGCAATATGTCGGATAATAAATTCATATTTGAGCTGGTTTAGTGGAGCTGATTCACGATCAAACAACTTTCCCTCTACAATTTTGAGAACATTTTATTTTGTTGTAATTTGTTCACCACTTGTACAAATGCACCTTTATTATGTTCAGTCTCCTTTGATAAAACGTTTCCTCAAGAAAAAGACTCATGTTGTTTATTCAGATTTAAACTTAGGGTTTACATTCACATAGTGGCTATACAGCTCTGAAAAGTCAAATCCAAGTAGCGGGTCCCCTATAACCTAAAATATTGATCACATGAATACCAAGGATAAGGTAAAACTAGTTAGAAAAAAAAAAAAGAAAAGATTTTTATAAGTGAACTCAACACAAAAACAGTCAATATTGATATTTTTAGTTGATATTTTTTTATAATTGCAACCTTACCCAACTTATTTTCATTAATTACACACATTTGCATGTTTTAGTGTAGCAAAGCATAAAGATAGCCGTTGCTCTACAGAGTGTACATGTGAAAAAAGGAATTACTGCAAAAGTGCATTTTTGAAGCCTTGCAATGCTTCAGACAAAATGCCTGTTGGACTGAATATGTTCTGAAAGCCTAAAATTGCAGAACAAGGAGGGACTGCGGCTGACAAGTTTAGTAAGTTTCCTAATCAGACAATCCTCGTTATGTAACCTTTGGCCAGGTGTATTGGGGGATGCAAATGTAGGCAGGCTCTGATGCTCTCTACTACGCCCGCTAAGCTGCCACTTTTCATGAACGCATGAGGAGAGAATGTCTGCAAGTGTGCACAGCTCCCCTCATTTGTGTGATTCATCACATTTACGCTACGCAGACATGCAAAAGAGCCCGAATTCTTGGGGAGGGAGATCTGGGAAGCAGTGTGGTGTCCTGGGAGGATCCCTTGGCCCCTTTTTTGTAGGAAGAAGTTAAAACAGTTTTGCCACATGTTATCATCCTGCCTGGCTTTAAGGCGTTCTATAGACTTCTTTTTTAAAAAGGGGATTGTCAGGAATGGAGGGGACGAACTGACAAACTTTGTCGGGGCCACTTGTCACGTTTCACTTTTTAACGAGCTGTGAGTAGTTGCACTAAAGACAGATTTCCCTTTCTGATTGTATCATTGAAATCTTTATTTCACTCTTTGAGCCTTTACCTACTAATTCGCATTAACCATCACACAACCATCCACATTGGTCTTGTGCCCATTTGTTTTATTGCGATGGTTTGGGTCAGAGAAAGTTTATAGGGTTTGTTACAGCACTGAAACGCCACTAACTAAAATTATCACACTGAGGATTTGAGTCAAATGGACGCACTAGTTACAACTAAATTGCATACTAGTCAACTAGTGAAGCCCAAACCTCACTAGTTAACTATCTGAAGCCTCGTTGACCTTACAAGCTAAGACTACTGAATATCTTTACTAGTAGTACTAGTGAGGTCAAAATGTTCTCTTGTCAACTAGTGACATTTTACACCAAACAAGTTAACTGGTAAAGTCATACAGTAAGTTGCTTTAACTAGTTAACTAGTGGATGCTGTGGACCTCACTAGTACTATGAGTAAACATTTTGAGCCTCACTAGTTGACTAGTAAGTTGGCAAAAAAGGCTTAAACTAGTAAAATTTGGCCCACATTAATTAAATAGCATGAATTATTGGAGTGTAAGTGTTTAGGGACAAAGTAAAAGAAACAGATCTTGTGGAAAAATAAATGGGGTTTCAATATGAATGGCAAACAAAAGGGGGTTTTATATTGAAAAATGGTGAAACTATCCCTAATCGGACATTGGACCAAATAGTTTCACCAAATTTAGCCTTGAGTAGAAACGTGAGTGCTTGGAAGAAGCCCACATGCAGCAGGTCGTGACCCTTCTTACTGCTCCCAAATCAAAACAGTCGGGTTTGTGGATCACAGGTCGGCAACGTGAGACATTTTCACCTCCCTCATCTTACATTTTTTATGTGAAGCTGTTTGTTGCTTGGTTCTGGTGATGAAAACCCTTAACCAGGCGCTTGGACATCAAAGTTTGTGATGCTCAGAACAGGCCGGGAGAAAATGCAAAATGGCTGCAAACTGATTTACAAATGTAATCACATCCACTGGGGTCCACTCAGAAACAGTTCTGCGGAGATACTTTGGCGTGTGTGTTTAGAGGGCTCGATGGTAAACAGGTCACACTAAGAAGAGCTCAAGCAAATGATGGTTTTAGTGAAAATTTGCTCTCTGTATTGCTGTAAATGCTTTGGGACCCACAGATGCTAATTTATACTGGAGTTGTTTTTGTCTTACAAGTGTTGCATTTCCATGTTATTAGTCCTTCAGCTTACATGAAGGGGAAACGAACATTTCTGTTGACTGAGCAGGGAACAGGGTCTTTTCATCCAGTCTGTTCCTTCAGCTAACAAAGAACAGCCATCGGTCAAATCACGGACATTTTACCACATGAAACAGTCGCTCTCTGGCCAAGAGTTTGTCAGAAATCCTTCCAAACCAAGTGATCTCCTGAAACATTTTGGCGAGCTCAGCCCTCATTTGGCCAAGCTCACACAATCGAAGGCACTGTCGGAAAGGTTCACACAGGCTGAGCACACTTGGCCGCGCTGCCAAAGCAGCCGTCCATCCCAGTGGACGGCTGCTTTGGCACTGCGTGCTGCAGTTGGAAGTCAGTATCAGCACATTCATCCATTCCCTGATTGCAGGCACAGAGGTACTGCAGGAAGAAGGAAATCACTAGTCATTTTCTTTGTAAATCCTTTGTAATGACACAGCCGTCGAAGTGTGTTTCTGGTGCGAAGCGTCACCTCTGAAAAAAGGGCCCTCGCTGCTACTTCACTACTATTACAGAAAAGTCAGGACTTTCAAAAAAAATCTAATCAAATAAAAGCTTGTCTAAATCGTTTTATAAATCTGAAAGGTTTTCAGTGTTTTCATCGCTGCAACTTTAGATTTTTTTTATTCACTTACTGGCCACTTTATTAGGTACACCTGCACAATCTAATGCAATCCAATACAACCGCTCTGCCACGAATTCTACTTTTACAACGTTATAAATTCTCAGTCTTTAAACGCCGACTTCACCAAATCTCAACTTGCTTAAAGTTTTTTATCCTTAGGACTTCAGATCTGGGGGAGCTGTAAAAAGACAGGTTGACCATGATTACAAACTCCATAGTGTGAGTAAGCTTTACATATAAAGCACTTTTCACAGGTAAAATCACAAAGTGCTTTACAAGGTGCAGTGAGACAGAATAAAATAGTTAAAACCTAAAAGCTCAGTCAACTAATAGCCTGTCTAATAGCCTGCTTTTTGAACCAATCAGCAGATGTTGGTGATGACCGGGAACTGCTCCAAGTGTTTGCACTGAAATCCTAAAATCAATTCTGGACTTGACAGGCGACCAGTGAAGTGAAAATAAAACCGGGGTAACATGGCTGTCATGGATCTGACACTGGTCTCTGCTCACCTTCCCTGCACCAATCTACCCACTGCCCTTTGTCAATTCTTTGCCCTGCTCCCCCCTCTCTGCCCCCCTCCCTCTCTGTCTCTTCCCGCATTTGAATTAATCTCTGCCTTTCACTCTCGTTTCTCCCCTCAGCTTGTCTTCTCCAGCCCTGCTTCCTGTTTCCCAGCTTTTATTTTGTAGTCCCTCTGTTCCAGTTCCTGATTGTTTTTACCTGTGAACTTGCCTATTTCATTTCCGCTCTACCCCCCCTCTGTATAAGTGCACTATTTAATTTATTATCTCTGGTTTTGATCAGTCTCTAGCTTATTGTCATTAACCATTCCAGATCAGTCCGGTTGTATTTTTCTTTCTCTGTTCTGCACTGTAATTAATTTCCCCTGTTCATGTTCAGCTTCTCTAGTTTCCCCCCGACTCCTTTATTTAGGTTTGCTTTGTATTCTTCAGGTTCCACAGCCCTGTATTGTGCTCTTTAGATTGAGCTTTACCACATAGGTCCCTTTTCACTGTTTTTGTTGAGGGATTTTCTGTTGTTTCCTTTACTGCATTTTTGCAATAAAGTCCCTTCACCATCTTACCTCCTCTCACTATCTCCTAACTTGGGTCCTTAGACAATAAACCCTCACGATGGGCTGTTCTAGAGGCTCGCGTTAAAAGCCTCGCTGCGGCGTTTTGAACAATCTGGAGTCGACTGAAAGTTGACTTATTACAACAAGTTAAATCAGAATTACAATACTCGAGACGAGAAGAAATAAAAGCAGGAATAATCGTTTCCAGATCAGCTTTTTATAACGCTTTCCTCAATTTAGAGATGTTCTCCAAATGATAAAAACAGAGGTCAAATGGAGGTCAAAGTGGGCAGTGAAAACCAGAAAATATTTTCTTTGGGGGGTCTGTCGGATAAACAAAGGTTCAAGTAAATTAGATTCTATTGCATTTCAGAAACGATTCCAGTTGGGTTTGTAATAATAGATTAGTGATAATTTGGTTAAATGCAGAATGAAAAAAACAAGTCAATTCAAGTGTAATAGTTACCTGAAGCCATCAGAGTAATAAATCCAAAATTTTGCCATATAAATACTTTTTTACGTACTGTACATACTGTAGTATTGGGACTTTCACAGATCAGCATAAATCACCGAGTCAGCGGCTGCTGAGGATTTGTTCACAAATGTGTGAGCGTTTAGTTGCAACCATCATCACTGATAATGTCTGATAATAAACCGTAAATGGTGGAGCAGATGAAAAGAGAATGTGACCATCATTAAAGGTTAATGCTGCAGGCAAGTTGGTGATTCAGCCAACAAGAAGGGAAAATGTAAAAAATGTAAGCGTCTGGTGCTGACACTTGGTCAGCCATCGTTTTCCCAGCAGGCTTACGTCGTGTTGGTGCACAATCCCCCAAAGCGGCCGCCCAAGTGTAAAGTAGTTTATAGTGTGTCAGCCCAGAGGATAAGCCCTCATCAGTTATTCACAGGGGCTACTGGCTCAGTGTCAGACATCTGAGCTCCGAGCAAGAAAGCACAGTCCTTCATGTGCTGCTCTTCATCAAGCACAACTAAGCAGAAGGAGAAAAAGAGGACGACAAATAAAGAAATAAACATGTTCTTTGATGTGACTTTAATGTGAGCGGACAGTGTGTTCTCAGGTTCTGATTTGGTCCCACAGCACGATAACTCTGGCAGAAACAGGTGACAACAGCACCGGCAGTGAAGCTTCCTCCATGTTTTTATGCTCCGGTGTTTTGTGTCCTTCCTTCTGTCTCCTTCCAGTTCTCGGGAGAAGCACAGAGACTTACGCGCTCTGACGTCTCGAGCCGCGGCACGTTGCTTTTTGATGCAATTTCTTATCATCGGTGAAGACGTTTTGCGAAATGTTGCTTCAGAGATGCACTGCAGCACAGAATGACAGCTTTTAATATTCAGACAAACCCAAATATTTCTGGGCTCATCTCTCATAATCACGTTTTATAGGAATCTATTTTGCAGCTAATCCCACTGAGCTCAGTCAGAGGAAAATGTGCAACAGTTCAACTAACCAGACCAAGTGTTTGGATTGGAAGAATGACATTTTATAATCTAGATCCCTAGTGAAAGGTTGAAACCATCACTTGGACTCGTTGGTCACGTTAACAGTTTTTGTACAGTCAGTTGTTAAAGGATATTAAGGGACAAATCCACTTTGGTTTAACCTAAATATTCACCTGAATATTAAAGCTGTTATATCTGTGGGCATAGAACAATCAAAAGTTACGTTACAATGACCCCCCACATATACACCAAGTCCTTTTCTTATTTAAAAGACACTGGTCAAAACTTTCAGTACGTTTTAATTTAAGATATCTGCTTTTCACTTATAACTACTTCAAATATTATTTTAAAATCTAAGCGAGTGTCAATAAAGCTTTGAACAGTCATAGTTTCACTTAAAGACATATATAGTCCCGCACTGATCTTTGAAAGTAGCTGCAGTGATTTGCTCCAATAATCAACCGAAACCTTCCATGGCTCAAAATCCAGACTCGCCATGGGCTCAGAAACACGACGGAACCTCTCAGGGTTTCTGCCTCGGTAACTTAGAGCACCACTTGAGGGAATCAGTGTCCTTTCAGAAGACCTCCTTAGGACAAACACTTGTCTGCTCTTGTGAACATACTTCATGTTCCACTCTGGTAATATAACCCCAATGTGTGCAAACCAAAAAAATCATGATAAGACTTTCTAACTAGGCGACTGAACTTTTGGCAGATGTGACTCGATAATCAATTAAAAGTGCAAGTAATCACGAGTAGAAATGCTACTTGAGATTTTTATGTGCCAGGGCCACTATGTGGTCTATGAGGCTGATTATCCCTGCTGGGGATGGACTGTTAATCGCCCAAACTTTATTAATATTAGTTTCTGACTTGATTATATAGTTCACATTTCAGACGCTGAACGAACAAACTATTGGCTACTAATATACTATTAATATAGAGTTAATTATTTATAAGGGGTTTTAAATTTAGGTTTAACATTTCTAGATCCGTCTCTGCTAAGTATTGTACATCTTCGTAATTGTACAAAAGAACAAAAGTATTTGACTCTTCCACAAACTCCTAATGCTAATGCTAATGCTAATCCTATTAAAGAAAAATATGTCATCTCTGTTGCCTGGTAACTGGTGTGGAGCAAAAACAGCAGCTATATCAATATATTATCATTTCGTAGTTGATTCATTACATGTGCAAAGAAACTAGTTACTGAAGCTGCAAAATAATTAAATTGGTGAAAGTACAATGAACAAATAAAAAAATTAAATAATCCAGGGAAATACTCCATGAGCACCTAAAATTGCACTTAAGAACTGAAGTAAATGTACTTATTACTGAACTTACCACAGTTGCGTGTCAGAAATAAGTGATTACATGCTAAGTAATTGAAAGTGTGGAGATAGTGAAGTGGTGAGGTCGATGTCAGGACACCAGAATGCGAGTAGATTTAAAGCTTTATCAACATTGTGGTCTGAATAAAAACGTCTTGGGTGCTGAAGCACCATAACGACCTTTATTGGAATCGAACAGCAGCCTATTAACAATAATAAGATAGTTATTGTCAGTAATTAGTCGTTTATTGAGCCAGAGTCAGGCCAACCTTATAACAGGAGACGTTATAGAATAACGTGATTCTACGGTTTAGTGGTGAGTTTGAATTGAATGACATCACCTTTAACAAAGAGCTCAGTGTGTGCAAGGAAGAACAGTGTCTCCATCCCCTTTTTTTTTTGCATGAAATCTCTCATTGATTCAGAAAGGTCCTTTTCACCTTATCCTGAAATGCATAAGAATCAGCAATGATGCACAAAGCATTTGGAAGGAAAATATGAAGCTGCATACAAACTGTAGCACTGCTGTGACATAGGACAGGATTTAAAAAAAATGTTCTTGGCTGTGCCACCCAGACTCGAATGTTCCCGGTTCTAACAGCTGGACCATCAGCCATCCTGGGACCTCCATCTCTCCCCTGGCTGTTCTTGCCTGACTCCTGATGGTTTGGATCCAAACCTTCATGCTCCAGAAGTCTCAGCCTGTGTCTTTGGATTTAACTAGACAAAAAAAAAAAAAGGTAAGAGCCTTCTGTGGGATGGAGTCCAGAACTCTCCCCCATACGGAATGTGCTGGAGAGGATTTTAGAACTTTCTTGTTGAAAAATCAACGCAATGTTAGCGTGTGAGACTTTGTATCATGCCTCCTAAAACAACAACACACTCCTTTGGTGTCAGTCGTACCTGATCCTCATACCATCACAGATGTTTTCACACATTGATTAAGAATGTAGCCTGAAGCTCACAGATGTGGAAATGATGGTGGAGAAGGTCTAAAATCAAGAAATCAAGAGTATTTAAACATATCTTTTATTTCTATGTGCTCCCCATTACAACAAACAGCTTCAGTAGTGTACACTTCAATCTACACAAATACACAGAAAAGCAAATATAGCAGAGAGTGACTGACAGTCATGAGAACCGTAATACTTTAATGCACGGATAGCACATGGCTATTGATACAGTACATGGAGAATCCGATGCAGTTCTATCTGTCTGAGGCTCAGGGATTGTCAACGTAACATCTACAACTATTCTACTTATCATTACAAGCTCCGTATAACATTAGCAGCAATGTTTATTAGGCAGCAAATAGAGGATGTGAAAAGAACTGGGGAGGAAAACGTCAAATTGTTAGAAACTACTGTCAACTACAAACAGCACTTGGGAAAACTTTACCCACTTACTTCTACTACGCTAATAATGTTTTTTGGCTAAAATAAGGCATTTGTCTGGTCAGTACGAGTCGCTGTGAGGTAACAGCTACGTTAACAACTTCTACAAAACCGCTGTGAAAAAACAGCTTCCTGACACGAGAAACATCTCAAAATTGAGCGTGTAGTATATTTACATCTAATTGTTTGCAAAAAACAATGTCATTTCTAGTCTATCTTTTTTTTTTTTATTTTTATTTTTTTGAAAGTAGAAATCGATTTACGATTTTAAGATGTCAATTTAAAAATAAAAAAAACAGTTGATCCATTTTGATGAGTTGTCTGCTGCAGATTAATGACCAGCTGGCACCGCACAAAGCAGAATCCTTTAACTTTCAATAAATATTTATGCACTCAATGCTATATACATGTACTTTACATTGGCACACAGGAGTGAGTGTGAATAGTTGTGAGCTTCTTCTTTGCTGAGGACACAAAAATTGTGTCTTTGCTGTTGCAGTCAGATGCATGTTGGTTGAGGAAAACATTTTTTTAATTCTCTTTCTTCAGGATACAGTGAAACTTTCTGTGCTTTACACCGAGCAAAATCTGAATGTACAGAACTGGATGTAAAAGCTCCATTAAACATGGAAATTGGGTCATTTGGGTCTGTGTGAGGTGAAAGCGTGGATCATTGTGCTGCTGAACCCACTGAGCTCAGCTCCTTCAGATGAAATCGAAAAAGGTGAGTGTTTGTTGGCAGCCCGGCACCAAATGGCAGCGAGCTGGAACAAGCTGGTGATGAAAGGATAATCTAAAAGCTGAGAGATCTATTTTTATTAAGAGTTGGTGGACGACCACTCTTCATGCCCTTCTGATTCCTCTGAGCGAGGGGAAATAAAGCAGAGAAGTTGGATTATTATTATTTTTATAATTCCAGAAAGGAATCGGAAACCGTTACACTAACTAGCTTTTACAGTTCGGAAGATGTGCATCATCGAAACCAAGGCGAAGTTATGATTTGATAAATTAATGTTAATTACCATCTCTTCCACGAGTAAACAACTACCTTTAAAAATTTCATCCGATCTACTTCACAGATGTTGCAGTATTTTGCTACAATTTTGGTATGTGTGGTTCACTTATGAATTATTAATTTTTATGGGTGAAACCAAAATTATTAGGCTATTTTCTGACCAAAAAAAAAAACCACGTGAAACTGCGACACAGCCAAATTTCGGGACAATAGACTGACGACGTAAGTTTATGGTGAAGACTAAATAAAGCAGGTAAATCGGTGTCATCAAAAAGATGCTATTTTAAAGGGAAAGTTCCATATTACAGAAAATATGTTTATTCGCTTTAACTTTCTCCCCGTTTGTCATCACACACACTGCACCAGCGTTCAGAGAGTGAATTCAAATTGTTCCAACAGGGTGTTTTGAATGATCAGCAGCTTCTTCAAATAATACTGATAATTTCATTTACAGTATTTACAGGAACTTTTATAAATATCCATTTCCATAAAAAACTGTTAAGCGCCACTGAAGAGACGCTGCTGGACATTTAAAAAAAAAATCTATACAACTAAATGCATTTTCCTAACGGTTTTCACTGGTACATCTCTGGTCACTTTCCACATCCACTCAAAGCCTGATGTTTGATTTGTATGTGCAATGACTCCTCGTGTGCTCGGACAGCTGAACTGTTTAAAAGTCAGGCTTTATATATATATATATATATAGTTAGATTTTTGGCAAGACAACGGCAGTTTGTCACGTTCAAGTAAAGGGGGATTTTACTGTCCTGCACCTGTTGACCTAATTGGGAGATTACAGGTGGCAGCGGCGAAAGCTTCCAGGCTCATCGGGTGAGAATGTCAAGAGCTTGGTTGGATTTAAACAACCACTATCCACTAAACTGTGAAATGACACGTTTTCTAAATATTGCTGTGTCCCTGAAAGTATTTACTGTGATTCAGCTTTTCCTTTGACACAGATGAAAATTCCCTTCACACCATGTGCCCCTTTACTGTGACTGTTTTCTAAATAGATATAAGGCATGAAAACATAAAGTACACAGCTGTTTCAGTCCACATACTCATTTAGAGTCAGTATCAGGGGAAAAGAGGGAAGGAGTATCCTTAAAGTGAACCAGCACTTTTCTGTCTTGTTCTCGAGTGTTGTGTTGGCGTAAGACGACTCAGGATGAAGCTCGATTATCTACTGTACATCAAAAGTTCTGAAGGCAATGGCATCGGCGGTTTCATCTCTCCACTTCAGAGTATGACGTAGGCCACCGGTTTTCTGTCACACTGCTTGACCTTTGACCCTCGGCAGGATCCGCCAGGAGCAGCTTCTCGCCGGCGACACCGATTTGTCGCGGGACCCGCCTCGGAGCTGTGGTCATCTTCGACGTGGTTTTCTTGAGCGGAGCAGGGCTGGTGAAGTGTTTGGCAGCACCGTCTGATCTAGTGGATCCTTGGCTTGAACCTTGTTTACCGCTGCGAGTGGCGTTGAGCAGAGCTGAGGCTGTTAGTGTTTCAAGCAGCTGGGAGGCTGATCCGAAGCGGACACGCTCCTCTGTCTCAGCCGCCTCAGAGAAAAGAGACGAAGCTCCGCTGCGCTTGCTGCAGGAGTCACAGCACAGCTTGTTGTAGCCTGGAATAGAGCAGTATCGTGCTAGAACCTCCATCTGGCAGAAGATGGATCTGTCTCCAGTACATGGCTCATCTGAAAGTCAAAAGGTGAACATTAGACTGCCACTGCATATTCGGCAAACAATCCCGCAAAACCAATTTTATTTGACATCGTTTTTCTTCCTGAGACACTGCACATTAAACAAAAGGCTCATGTTCAACCTGATGTCAAATTAGTCATTAAACAATAAAACACAATGAATAGGAACGAGCAAGCAAAACACAAAGCAGCGTCAGGGACATGCAGACGTCTCTTAGGACACAACCAGAGGAAGAAAAGAAGGGTCGCTTTAACAGAAGGACTCACCACGACGGGCCAAAGGACGTTATCAGTGTCCCCTCTAGTTAATCCGTCCCTTGCATTCTTATTAAAGGCCAATTTTCAACTTTCTTTCTATGACTTTAGTTTAGGGTGTAGATGTACATTTTAAAACTTCCGTCTGACGTCGCTACATTCAAATATTTCTCTGTTTCCAGCTGAAAAACTCTGCCAGATGACATCACTCAGAGGAGTTTTTTTTTTCCTCTGGAAAAGCAGGTGGACCATGATCACAAACTCCACAGTGTGGGCAAGAAGATGATGATCTGAACTGAAGGTTCCTCCAAGTGATGTCATCTGGAGGCATCTTTCAGCCAGAAGTAGAGAGATTTTGATACAGGAAGTCACAGTTAAGGATAATGCCATTTATGTACATGTACTACTCGAACCAAAAGAAGCAAGTTCAGAATCATATCGACATATTGAGCTTAAAATTGTGGGAAAAAATGAGGTGAAACCTGCAAGAAATGTTGGGTGTGAAAAATTAGTTTTTTCTTTTGTATTTTGTCAAAATGACTCGTTTAATCGATTAATGCAGGCTTTTATTTTGAAAGAGGGAAAGTGGGCTGCTGTTGTTGACTGATTGAGAACAAAACCGCAGCAAAGCGTTCGGCCAGAATAGCCACCAACGTTCCTTCAGCTCTCGGCAACTGACACACTCACCATTGCAGGGTCCCGGTCTACATGGTCTCACAGTCTCGGGCTTTTCTCCGATACATTGATCTCCAATGCGGCACGTGACTAGACGCCTCTCCATCCCCTCCCCACAGGTCACAGAGCACTGGGGGAGCAGTGCAAACACAGACTTACTCAGACATTAAACATTTATTCTTCCCTAAAAAGCAGGATACCAGCAATATGCAAGAATTGAATATTGGAAGAATTTAGCAATATATGTATATTATATTTCCCTGTCCTCGTCTGGCTGTGCCAAGGTTCCACATAATGGTCGCCACTTGGCGCTGATGATTTTTGGAGAGCAGCCAAATCCTGTGCAGGTAAATTAGAGCCTGCACGAGTTGCGGCAGATTTCAAATGAATCATGCTCATGAGCAATGCGGCAAATGATTCCGACTCACGTGGAGTAAATCTGTGCACACGCCTTCTACGTCTGTGCCTTCGAGAACGATTTCAGCTCACGTCGATGTCAACTTGCATATGACGGCGAAATGAAGCATATAATAAAGGAATTCTTTTGCTGAGGAAAACGTAAAATAACAGTGCTGCTGCTGTCTGCATAATTAAATGCGATATTATTGCCTGGTGCAACTTTTTGCTCGGGCCTAACGTTTCCCTGGCAGCGTCCACCCACTCAGATAGTGGGTTGTTGGATGATGATGCTTAGAGCCTTTTTTTTTTTTTTTTTTTTTTTTTAAGCATTTAAAATTCGAGGTCTCATTTTGGAATCAGGGTTAGATACAGTGGGGCTTTTTACACTGAAGAACACATTTAAATCTGCGGATCGCGTGGATATTGAACCTCGGACCAAGCTCCCGTCCTCCAAACGGCAGGACACAGGACTCTGTTGCAGGGCCTCCGACTCTCTGGCTTCTCTCCGCTGCAGTATTTGCTGTGGACCGAGCGGTTGGCGCTGTCGTGGAGGAACTGCACGCAGCGAACAGTCCGGATCTGAAAGCCCAGGCTGCCGCAGGTTTTGGTGCAATGCTCCCATTCCTCCGAGATCCACCTGGACAAATAGAAGTGAGGACTATACTTAATATGATTGTCATAAGTAAAAAGGTACAGATTTGAAATAAAATGTACTATGTTCTGCAGAAAAAAATGGTTCTTATATTATTGTTATACTTATTTATTAGGGTGCAAGTAGTTGATTGTTTTAACTAGTCACATTATAATTCAGACATGAGATGATTAAGGATGATCAGAAAGAAGACGAGAATACATTTTTGTGTTTACATGTTTTTGTAATCTTTGCTTTGTTGTGAATAATTTAAGAATTTCTGCCCTGAACAGTCATTTAAATGAAACCACCTGGGAAGCTTAGGAGGAGAACGGCTCTTTAGTGGAGGTGCTAACAGGCCAAACAAGTCGGGTGCTGCTTGCTCATATTCCTTCATGATATATTTTTATGATTAAAAACTCATCGTGTTTACTGATGTGAAAAAATACAGTAATTCGGTCAGAACTGCAGTGGAAAAGGTCTTGAAGCAGTCAGAAAGAGGCGCACGACAAATATTTAACTGTATAATACTAAACAATATTAACTATAGTTAGGTTGATGTAAAGCATTTGCTCATATATCCCCCCCCCCCCCCACACTTCAAAAACCAGGGGAGCTTTAGAAATAAATGTAGAACTTTAAAGCATCATAAACCAAAAACACTTTGGTGAGAGACGGTTAAATCAATACAAAAGCAGCAATTTTGTTTCAGTTGATTTCTGTTTGTCTACACTTACAGATGAATTAGCTTTTAAAATGTCATAACCGTAAACCGCCAGGGGGATTTTTTACCCTAATTTGAACGTTAAACACTTAGCAATCATCCGATAGTGACGAGATAATGGCTTTCTATTAGTTGGTGATTAGAGGATTGATTTAATACACGGCAAAAAGACTCTTTACTTTACTTTTCAAAGTTGTGTACATGGATGTCTGGCTTTGCTCTTTGGTCTTTTGGCTTCTCAAATAAATTTGATCCAACTCAACAGACAATCAAAAGTGAATGACTCGGCCACATCAACGTGCCACGTATCTGGTGAATCTTCATCATTTTGTTGCCTTCACTGTCCACATATCTAAGCAGGGGAGATACTATCTACTGCTGTGTCACTGCTTTTAAATGACTTCAGAAAATACATTTCAACAGATTCAATACATGATGAAATGTGCCTGCAGTGACTGTGCTGTATCTGACGCTGAGTGTGGTCTGATACTGCTGGTGACAGCTTCATAATTACAGTTATTCGCCCTCTCTGGTACATCTCACTGTGGGGACACATTTTTTCCCTCCTGTGGAAATTATCTGGTGACTGCAGCAGCAGATCCCATGTTTTGTATAATAATTCCTCTACCAAACACCAAACTGCAATCGTTTCACGAATACTGTCGTACCGACGTTCCGGCTCTGGCCAAACGCGTTGTCTTTTTGTTTGCCGGGCCTGGATCTGTGCGTCGGATATGTGCGTCCCCTGTCTGATTGGCTGGATCGAGGGGCAGTGCTGGCAGCTGATTGGTCCGTCCTGCACTTCCTCAAGTTGTAAAAGTCTGGTCCCAACCGCTAGCTTGGCTTTTCTGCCAGTAGCATCCGTTCTTGGCTTCCAAACTCTTTTGGAGCATTTTGTGTATTTTGGATTACTGGACTGTTGGGCCTAATGCCACCTTTTGTGTCTTTGCTGTGTATTCTTGAGCAGACGTGGTGGAAATGGGTCAGCGCTTTGTCGCATTTGCCACGATTAAAACTGCGACACCTGCTGGCGAATCGTCGGTGTTACACGTAAATATGTTTTAATGCTGCGACTGCGATCAGATTCAGATCAGATCAGATCCCCTTTAAACAGACTCTGCAACTCTAAATGAGAAGTAGATCTCATCTTCAAAATCAGCGCGGCACCCTCAGTTATATTGTGCAACTTTTATATCATCTTTTTACTTATTTATTGAATCTTAATTTTTAAATTTTAGATTATTTTACCTTTTTTACATACACTTACGCTCACATTCACATCCATAGGAAATATGTTTGCTGTTGGGGCATGCGAACAGCATCTTGTATTTCTGTGTATTCTGTCATCGCAGCCATTTTTTCGAAACGCTGTCCTGAATCTACTCCTCATTTTTATCTTCCCTCAGCACACAGCAGACTGCAATGACTTTATCTCCACTTCTCGTCAAAGAAGCGTTGGACATCTGACATCAAAAACTCTGGTTCGCACAGATGAGTTCAGCATTTACAAGATGTGTTCTGAACTGTGTCACAAGCTGTTGTGAAGGTATTTGACTGTACAGCAGCCAAAACCAAGATTCCCTTTCAGCTGTAGCACATCGAGAAGAATGCTGAACACTGCGATAATGAGATGCACCTCTTTGAGACACTTCGAAGTTCAATAAAAGCTGCGTTCACTATCTGCTCTAGTTAGAAGGGAAATATTTCTCTTAGAGACAAAAAAATGCAGGGTTAAAACACAATCTGACCCTGTCGTCTTCCCTCTCTTAACAGAATATGTAAATGGATGTACTGTGCAGGCAGCGAGCCGTGAATCGCCTTGATTTCTGACCCAGTGGATTTACAATGTACTGAAAGCTAAAGTGTATATACAGAGGACAGCAGTCACGTTAAACTGATATACGATCAAGTTGAGACTGGGGTCTACCATACCAGGCTGTGCCCCTCCAGCCCATGACAGCAAGGTGCAAGATGCCAGCAGGAAGGTAATACATGGAGTAAGCTGGAAGATACACCTCAGAAGGTGGTTGAGATCCTGTGGGACTTCCAGATACACACTGACAAACTGGTAATAACCAACCAGCCGGACATAGTTGTGGACAACAGAGGGAGAAGGCTGTGGTGACGGACGTAGCAATCCCAAGTGAGAGCAGTGTCAGGAAGAGGATGGAGGACGATATGGAAGGTGAAGGAACAAGTGGCACCCGGGTTAAAAGGAACATCGGGGACCGTGACCGGGTCATTATTGGAGCATCTGACCTTCTCGAAGCTTTTCAATGCACATTTGCATTTTCGGACAACACGCTGTCCTCCCACGAGGCGGTTAACCGCAGAAATCCCAAGGGCTAAATTTTGTGGTTCAATGATCATTTGTCTTTGTAAGTCTTCTTCATCACGCTGTTGGCACTTTGACTTCATGAGACGGAGAAGACGCCTAACAATTGACAAGTTATTGAGACACTGGCATCTTGTGTTGTGCTATACCCACCACCGTTTTTAGCTTTTGTCCCACTAGATCGATGGGGATGAAGAAATGATCCCCGAAGTAGTGTATGTGCATCATACCAACATGTTTTTGTATTTAGGTTCACAGGATGAAGGAGCTTTTTTCAGACTTGAAATACATTTTTTGATAAAATCCCTCTTTTTGGCCTCTGAATAGGAAAAGTAGTCACAATGGAAAATCAGCCTTTTTCTCTGTCTTTTTCCTTTTGGAAGGGTAGCAATCACTAAGGCATATAATTTAGAAGCAGGCATGAATAGTTTTGAACACAACATGTAATAACTTTGGTTAGAAATTACCGCACTATTCACCAACTTCGGTTAGAACAGACTTCACAAGAATAAGCAGGCAGCGCTGAAATGTTTGCTAACACAAAGCCCGAGTGCTCTGAATGCAGACAGACTCGGAGAAATCCTCCACCGGGAACAAGGTTAGAATTTCTGCTGACACTTCCACCACCTAAATCAGTCATTTGTGATTCTCCAACACTGGTATAGAGAGAGAAAAAGCCCTAAACTGACATGTCGCAGTGAAATTGACAATATTTTCCACCTAAATATATGTGTGAATTTAATGTGGTAAAATAATGTGGTGAATTTACATCTGAACAAAGCTTTAAATATACTGTAGACCTGAGTCTTTTAACATGCAGCCTAATAGGTGATGAAATGTATTTTCAAATCTCAGGGTTAATTCAGCCGAAGCACAAATGCAGTACTTGGTTTACGTTTTTTTCAATGGAGTACCGGTGGTACACATATTTTTTTTTTTTTATAAGGTTTCTGTCCATGAAACATGGGGACAGTTCTCCAGTTTCACACATTTTCTACATTTAAAAGCAAACAGAAACTGTGGCCAGTGCTTAGTAAATAACTTGACGCCAAAGTGAAGCAGTGGAGGAGCCACAAACTATAAAGTCGGCTTTATACTCTGTCATAACTGCTTGTCAGCTATCTTGACTTAAGGGTTTGTTTACACCCTGTCTACTCGTGTTTCTTGCCCTGTCAGACTTGTTATCAGTAACAAATGATAGCTGAAGCATGAGAGGCTACATGAAAGTGAACTTTCCGGATTTCCGGGGGTGTAATATTAATTTGGGCTCTGCTGATAAACACCAGCATAAAACCTTCGGAGGCTACAGTGGTTTTTTTTTGTTTTTTTTAGAGGGTGATGAAGTTATCAGGAGTCACAGAACTGCTTGTTAAGACTGACAAACCTGTCCACACTTTGTTCTCAGAGCTCTTGGCTTTCTAAAACAGACAGCTGTTAAAAGAAATTGGGAGCTTCCATGTTATGAAGAATCTCTAAAGTAGGCTTTTAAATAAGATTAAGGACATTTTCCAGCTGAATTACTATGGCACACTTCCAGTGTCTGTAAATACACATCCTCACCCAGCGGGGTTACGTATTTGCAGTACATCAGAGCATATCCACCTTGATTTTTACATGCTGCACAAATTAGTGCATGTACTCACAACATAAAGCGGTGAATGTAGATGTTTCTGCACAGTGTAGAAACTGCAACCCGACTAAATGTGAAATTCCATTTGTGGAATCAGCGGCACGTGCTTATCGTTTTCAGGCGCACTGTCCCAAATGTACATCCTGGCATTTCTTATCTTCTCAAGTTCAAGTGTTCTAATGTTTGGGCCTAATCTTTGCCCTCATACTGAACTGGAGAGCGGAGAGACGGTGGAAAAAGGCCAGAGAGGGCAGCTATTCATGGACTTCACCTTTCTTTTTAAAGGACACAAAAAGTGTCAAAGAAAAAGTAAAAGAACTCGCTGAGCTCTACAAAGGCTGCTCCTTTCAATTTACTTACATTTTTAATGTGTATCACAAAAAATTAACATGGCGGCTGAAGTTTTTTGCTCACCAGCGATTGTGACTTGTACTTTTCCAAAGTTACTAGTCACTCATACTTTAAAATAGAATACTGATTATTGGGATAGAAAAACCCAACAACAGATCAGACCCCTTCACCAGTTCACCTCTACATACACTAACTGCTTGAACACTTTGGACAGTGCTGCTCTCTGACAAGACAGATGACCTGCACTTTCAGTGTCCTTGAACACACCACGCCTCCAGGTTTTGACAGAAGTGGACTATGCTGTTGTTTATTTAATGTGAGCCCCGTGCACAAAGGAAAAATATCCAAGATCAGCAAAAACAATCAAAGTTACGTCCATATATCATCCGATAATTTGATCCCGTAATTACTGTGATCGACAGATCGTAATCAGTAAGATAATCCAACAACTGATTGAATATTGCTCTATACCTTAAACCTGTGATGGTAGTTTGTGTGGACACGTCCTCTCTTGTTGTAACTGGACGGCAACTGGATCATTTCCCTGTTGTGTGTTGTACGAAGCTCCGTCTTTTGTAGGATCTATGGTAGTAAACAGGTGACTGGGCTCCCTTTCGTAAAGTTAAAGCTTTATATCCCAACAATCTCCAGACAATCCAATTTTAAATTATCGGAAAATTTGGGGCAGTGAAAATGCTGACTGGCTAATAAATAGCCACAGTGGCTGGTGAGCAAAACAGTAAATATCAGTATTATTCTAAATCCATCCATCCATACATTTCTGGAACGGATTTCACAGGAATCCACTCAAGTCGTTGTCAAGACGTTTCATTAAAAGCCAAAATAATAAAACCAGTCGACCGCTGAGAAGGTCAGTTCCTGCCTAAGAAATCTCGAACCAAAGTCTGGCCAAGACACCCATTAAATACACTGAGTAAAGTGAAAAGTTGGAAGTGCAGGTGGTGCCAGGAAAGCAAAGACCAAGAGATGATAGGCGGCACACACCATGGTTGCAATGAATATTTCATATAACACCAAAAGACCGAGCCCTTGGAATGTTGGGTTAAAACTCCGCGCCAACCTCGGGATCTCAATCAGGACTAAAGAAAATCCCACAATCTGTTTCTTAAACAGCAGCGGGAGCGAATGTTTCATCTAGTGTCAGATCTCAGGAGCTTTGAATCTCTCGCCCCGCTTCCTCCTTTGGTTGAAAGCTGAACCGAGCAGCCGGTGGCTAAACGCTGGCTTACTGTGGGAGGTCTTCCACATGCGAGGTTGCATCATCTCTGAGCAGTCAAGCTGGCTGATAACCAACACAAGCTGCCTCACAGCTTAGAGATTTGGGTGGATGATTCAGTTTTTTTCTTTTTTTTTTTTTCAAGCCGGCTGCTGTAAAACGCTCCCTCTCATGTCATTGCTAATCAGCTTATATGAATCCCTTTGCGCTTTCACGCCCTTTCTTTTCCCTGCAGGCTTTTGCCGTCGTGAACCTGCATTTAGACCTCGGCCAACATTTCGCAGTTTCTTTTTGTGGTCACGCTTGTGGACGTGCTGCAGCTACATTCGCTGAGATGTGTTTTTCACTAGCGTCACCTCGTCTCTCAGCTACTTATCATCTTTCGAAACTGACGTCTGCGATGGATCCCTTGTGACACAGACCTTTCCAAGCTCTTGGCACAGACGATTTAACGCTCCACCCTTTTGGCTTAGGCTCCGACTGTTTGAGCCAATCTTGGCACTGACACATTTTGAGATCAGTATGATGCAGATGCAGCTGCTGTAGTTTGCAGGGAGGCGGCGAAGCTTTAATGTTGATGACAGCTTGATTTTGAAGTAAAGGTGCAAGTTAACAGCCCGCTCATCCAGAGCGGAAACACAAATCTGATCAACAGGGAATTAATGAGTCAATGAAGTCACATTAAGGGTTGTAAATGTAATTAATCTTTAATTACAATCATTAGAAGAGTTCATTGTGCCCAATTCATTCAGGATTAAATGACTTAACTTGCACCTGATAAGAACTTATTCTGATTAGTTTTATTAGACCTCTTAGAAAATTGAATGTGGATACATCCTGAGGTGAACTTAATACGTTTTTAAAAATTGTATTTATTTATTTATTTTTTTTAACACATAACTTATAATAAAGTAATATTATTTGCACACAAAATGACAGTATCTCAGGGGGGACAAAACAATATTTGTTTCATCATTTTGTGCTTGTACAATAGCAAATAAACCCATAAAACTATTTTTGCTGACATGTTGTTTTAGTAACTCCAGCTGAAAACAACGAGCGAGTGTCTCTATACTCAATTCTTGTCAGGTTTGGAAAAACCTTCGAAGCAGCATTGAAACTATCGTGAGAGGCCCAACGTCCTCATTGCACTTTGAGGGTTTGTAGCTCTCCTGGGTAAAAAGATGTTTGCATAATTTTATCGGCTTTTTGTTTTCACATTGCTGGAGTGGCCCCGGACCTCGAGTGGCTCGGCCATTACAGACCTCAACGCTCCCATGTTTTTTATGCTAATGATTCGCATTCATTGTTAAGTGAAATGTCTCCAGCTTCAACGTGAATGTGTTGAGTGTTCAAACCTACCTGTAATGTGAGCGATCGTCTTAATCTCGCTTAAACAAAAGCTTCTCCTTTAATGTCCATCAAACCTGAAACTTTCTCATCTCTCCATATTCATGTCTCTCTTTTTTGTTTATTTTTACCAAACTGTGAGATGATTGATCGACCGATTTGGCGATGTCAATGCAACTTTACACAGAAATGTGTAATTGTTGCACAAGGTGCTCCACAAAAATACTAATGTCTGAATAGATAGTTCTGCAATAACTTTTTGCTTTACTGGTTGTAAACTGGTGGCAAAAACGGAAAGTTGGAGAATTTGAAATATAATCAGCACCAAAAAGCGGGCAAAAAGCGAATGGGTGGGAATATGTGAAATGTGTAAAGACACCACCAACATTCGGTACGATTACAGTAAGTGAGCTGACCTCTTAGCTGAAACATAAAGTGTCAGGACAAACGAAGAAGTGACAAAACAACTTTCAGTGTCAGAGCTGACGGGTAGTTATACAGTTAATTAATTATTTAATTAATTAATTAATTTCACTGTTCTCCTCTTGAGGATACACAGTATCTAATTTAATTTGTGCCCAGAAGGGGCACCGCGGCGTTTTCTCTTAATTGACCGCAGCCACGTTCGCCGCAGTTCGGATGCCAGTAGGACGTGTGAATGGGATCTGTTATTGTGAGGCTGGTACGTCTGTACTCACTGAGGCTGAGTGCAGTCCTGAAGGTTACACATTCTGCGGATGGGTTTCGGCTTCTTGCTGGCGTCACAGTAGCCTCGATGGACCATCTTGGTGTCTCCCTTTTTACGACAGCCGTACTTGGTGAACTGAAACCCTGTAAAAAAGGGGACTTCTTTGTAATGAAACATTATATTCATGAAATATTACCAACGGCCAGCTATTTGTTACAGTTACCTTGTCTTTAGGTATCATTTGAGAAATAACTCTAAAATAGTATTGTGGAGAAAAGTCGAAAAGCAGGTTCACTGCCTACAATTACTCTGAACCCTGTACATTGTAATACACAGATCACAATGTTTAGAGCAGTACAGGAAATATCCCTATGAAACCTGCAGAAAACTCCCCATCTATACCCAACACTCCGAGCTGACTGGACAAGTCTATGGCTCCTCACAAATCCCCATTTGACCCCTGATTGTGCGGATATGTTCCCAGATCCCAGGTTCCGTCATTTGCTGTTGCTCTGTAAGATGCAGGCTTCAAAGGGGTATTTTTAAAGGATAACTTTGGTTGCTCTCTAAAATAATCATATGAACAACCATCCTCATACAGATGTTAAAAAACAAAACTGAAATTAAATTCTAATCATTCAGACACATCGCTGCACTGGGTGACGTGCGTCTTCAATCCAAAACTCTTGGTATTTGAATAAAAATGTTACGCTGATTAATGTGCCCGTCTACGTGCAGCAGCAGCAGCAGTGAGTACACAAAAAACATAACAGTATTTGTAGGTGTGTAACGGACTCAGGAATCACGAATGTGATGGTGATTTATCTTTTTTACCTCCGGCACACGGCTTGGAACATGGAGACCAGCTCTTCAGAGCCCACTCATACGTGTCCTCCTGGATCACGTTGTTGTTGTTAATAGGCACTAAATCTTCATGGATGATGTACTTGTACATTAAAGTGGACCGTGTTTCATTATCCTTTGGTATAATCTGAAAACCACAGGTAGAAGAAAGTTACAGTTGGATCATAGCATCATCTTTTATGCAACATTAAAACACTGATATACTTCTGCAAATAAATGTGCTAATTTTAACATATTGAAGAGACTTTTTCCACAGTCACGACTTGCCGAGTTCAGTACGTTCATTACGTCAACAGAGAAATGTAAATGGCTGAATCCCTGTGCTGCGCTGTAATCACTGCACTAAACGAAGAGTTCACTGTTTCTCTGCATCAGATGTTTTACCGGTTAGTTACTCTGCAAATGTCGATGTAAAAATTGAATCTGCTAATAACGATGTGGTATTACAGAGTAACCTACGATGACCCCGAGAACTTACAGCAGTGCGAATTGAGGAAACAAATGTAAGTAGACACACTTTAAATAACAACTTCATCAACTTCACAACACAGACGCAGCATTAAGAAACGTGATTGTTTCAAATAAATACAAATGCAGTTTAAAATTCTTGTAAAAAGTACTCGTACTGCAGAATGGCTCCTTTTACATAATTGAATATGAGTTTATTGGATTTATCAATACATATAATTATTGATGCATTCATGCTGTTGCCATGATCATATGTTTTGAATCTAACAACTAAAATCTGAATTTAGCTTAAAAGTAGAATTTCACACGGACAAAACTCTTTTTTAAGGGCCCCACAAAATAAATTTGATGTCCTTCCCACAGAGAAACATATGTATTGGTTAGAAAATGAGGCTGCCACCGTACAAAAAGCCGAATGTGGTCCTCCACAAATTAAACTGGGAATATTTAAACATGGCGGTTATCGTCCAATGAGAGGTCAAACATCGCATCTGTGTTTATTATTAATATATTAAATAATAAATGTGAATAATATGTATAAAAAAATCATGACAACTAATTTCATAGCTAAAAACTATTATTCCATCAGTGAAATGAATAAAGAAGTGAAGTGACAGAGTGTAGTGGAACATTAAGTTTAACAGCTGTACAGAAATGTGCTTCGCAAATTAAATATTTGGATTTCATTTCGGAAAAATTGCAGCTCAAATCAGATCTGATTTGTATCCTAACAGGTGGTTTCCTCCACTTGGGGCCAAATTGAGTTTGGGTAATTATCGGAAGAATTCACCAAAGTAGCACGAAACTCATTCAGGAAAGTTCAGGCCTACTTTCCACAAAGTGCTGCTCGTGTGAAGGCTGCAAATGAACTGCCAGACCCCCTGTTCTCTTGAGCACGTTTGAAACAAAAATGTCTGCCCACGTAATTACTTTGCCGTCATAACATGCAAACTTCAACTCATATTGATGACAGCAGGATCTTACTGATGTGACGTGTGAGACATAGGAGCTGTGGGGGAAAAACAATAATCTCATTAAAGCTTTTTGTCAACAACAACTGTATCATTTAATTACTTCTTAGTGTAACACAAAGGAAAAAAAAAACCTTCATACTATAGGTGGAAATAATTATGCGATAACAAAAGCCCAGATAAGTTTGTATTCAGCCTGCAGGCAGCTTAGACATTATAAGAGCTGAATCTAATTTTCCTTGTTTTCTACCACTGGCTGTCTCTTTATTGGTAATTGAGTCTCTTTCTCAACCTGGCAGAGCTTTTTAAAGTGGGCAGTTTGAATGCTGCTGAAATGACACTAGGACTGTTTTACCAGCCGTCAATCTGAACATCTAGGTCTCCTGGGGATTAGCTCCATTTCCCTCGCTAATTCGCGTGTCCTCCTTCCACTTAGGACGACTAAAGGACAGCAAGGTGACTTCCAGACACTGAATGCATAATATTCCAGGCTGCATCTGTCTGTCAAAGTGCTTTTTGTCCTTCAGACATACGTCTCCATCAGAGGAGGTGTCCCTACTGGAAATAAACTCCATATAAAATAAGAATTGCTTTGTGTTTTCTAACAGGCTGCATTACTGGTGGATTATAAAACTTGTTTTGTTATTCAAGCTTTAATTCATGGTCGCTGACGTGGTCACTTGTGGCCTTAAGAAGAGATCAAACTATTCCCATTTGATCACTTGCTTGACATTATGTAACATATTTTTCTAGACAGTCATACTATATGTGAAATATGTTAAAGTCCCTCTGATAATTTGCAATATATCAATTACAACATTTAACTCGATTGTAAACAACCACAGCGCCTGTACTTGTAAAACTTCTGAGATACTGCTCCCAATACTACATTAACCTTTGCCGGTGAGCGGAGGTGGTTTGTAGCGGTTTAAAGATAACTGACAACAAAAAGGTAAAGCTGAATGCAACTCCGCTTTGCTAAAGTATTAAGATCTAGTTACATTTCAACAGTCTTACTCATGTTTCTCAAGAATATTTTAAAATGTTTAATATTTGCGACTGACGTCAGCAACAGTAAAGTTTTACTTATAATATCGAGAACATTACATGACGTTCACTTTGTTTTAACAACAACGGTTCTCCGTCCAGGATCTCACCCTAAATTATTATTATTATTCTTTTAGCTCTTTTGAGCGAAAGTTGCTCCGTTGATTAAAAACCACTTGCCGCCATATTTGTTTTGGCAAAAGACCTCATGCGAGAGTTCGTTCTCCTGGGGTTTGCTTAACTGCAATCTATTATAAGTATAAGACCGCACATCAGAAAATTCTGTTTGCTGCCGTCTTTCCAATTCCTTTTGCCCAAAACCGTGTGAGAACAGAAATTCTCTCAGTCACAGTGTTTCCTGGACCATAAAAACCAATAATAAAGCAGGAAAAGAGTTGTCTGAGGGGCTTTAACCTTGCACTGAATGAGATGCCACTCATTACTTCAGTTTTCCCACGTTGATGATGAAAATGTTAAGTGGTGTAACCCACGATGATTTGTGCTGTGAATTTTACATAAAGGCAACTCTGCTGCTCATTCAAACATGGGGTCGATGTGCCCGAGTGAGAGAGAGGCGTCTGTCCTAAAGAGGCTTATGTAAGACCGAGGTTTCTTCCACACAGGAGCAGAACTCCTTCAGCCAGTGGTTATAGCTGCTTTGGTTTGCTTGATGGTTTCCATCACGTCTGACAGTGGCGAGTTTTCAAATGCTGAAGTTGGATTATTCCTAATCTCTGTGCTCCTCTCGCTGAGCTGCCAGGGCCTCAATTTCGGCCTGAGATGGTCTTTTAGTCCGTCTTATAGTGATATGTTCGGGGGTGGGGCTCACAGATTTGGGTGTTTCTGCTTTTTTTGGAATCTCACTATAGGAATACAAAAAAGGCAGCACACGCACACACACACACACACTGACTCCCTGACCTTCCTCATTATGGTAAATAAACAGCGCATCCACAGAGCTTCTCTACCTGCTTTACAATTTCCCACTCAATCATACACACTCACACACCAATGGTGCAGAGGATTCATCTTCCAATGCTGTGACTAGAGGACGACCTGCTCTGTCTCCTCCCAAAAGAGGCTATGTGATTAAATCATGGTCAAAGAGACAAGAAACTCTTATTTAAACTTATTTCAAACTAGTTATCACCATTACGCAGCAGTCTCTTAAATATAATGCAAACCATTCTATAATTGTAATAACAATCAAAAAATCGAATATGTGCATTTCCTTATAAGCTAGAAACCTGGCTTGCTTATGCTTTAAATTACGTTTCGGTCTTGGTCTTGGAACATACTTTGCACATTTAAAGTTAGCAGAGAGACTGTAAACAGGAGGAAATGACACACACACACACACACACACACACACACACACACACACACACACACACTACAGTGGCTAGACTGAATTGCCTGCATATCTTTTGTTTGCCTAAAAATCTTATTACATCCTTCAGTTTTGATGGAGATGGAAAGCGCTAAACAGAATGAAAAACAAGTTACTTACAGAAAGGCCAATTTTCAAGGTGGCATGTGAAAAGCAAAAATTCCTATCAATTCAGCGTGACATCCACTTTCCATTCCCTATTCGTAGCCGTCATTAGATGCTCAAGTAACTCAATTTGTACAATAATGTTTCATTCAGGTATTTTCTGTCCCTGACGGACCTGAAGAAGCTTTGGTCTCCTGCAACTTGCACTAGTTCCCCCAAGTTCCAATATGAGAAGTAGCTCCCAAAAAAAAAAAAAAGAGGCCAGCTGCCACACTCCTAACAACCTCCACGAGAGGGGACCATATAACATCAAGCCCACTCTGTCTGTCACGTCAGTGGATGTCACTGGTTTTACTATTTAAGCTCATGCACATACTGTATATTCAAGAAAACGCCATTAAAACCATTTGAATTATTTTGGCATGTACTGTAATCATTGATAATGATATATCAATGATATATTAATAAAAAACATCCCACAGAGTGTTCTTAAAAGTTTCCAAATGCATTAGGTAAAGAGTGAACTTCATTCATTAAAGGAATAGTAAAAATTGAGAACAGTGATGATGGTCCTACCCTGCTATTTGAGCAAATTGCCTCGTAGATACATTTAAATAGAACGTTTGATAAAAGAGGAGCTATTATTATTACCAGAACCACCACGGGGTCGTGCAGAGGTCCATCAGTGTGTAGCGTCTCCATGTTGTCCTCAATGATATAGTGCCACTCCACGCCCAGGTCAATGAAGGTCCTGGACCTGACCTCCTCTCCTTTTCCGTTGAGAATGTAATGTCCCGTCGCCTGGTTCTTGATAGCTGTAATCAGGCATTTGTTACGGGCCGATCGGATACAAAAGTTCTGAGTTATACAGTGAGAAAAGGTCAAGTGGGTGACTGTTGCCCGAACGTTGTCATGTCTGATTTGTTCTCTAAGTGATACAGAAAAAGCTGCCAAACTAAATAATAAAAAATTCTCAGATGGGAGATGCTGAAAAAAAAAATTAAATGTTGGTCTGCTGCTTTAAATACATCTGATGGATTTAAATTCCAAAGGGCAGAGTGTGTTTAATTAAAAGATGCTGAAACGACCCACGGGTCTCAGCTACCGATCATTTCCTCTGGTGCTCGAGTCCAACTTTAATTTAAGGATCGCATTAAAACTCCTTGATGTAATCCAGCCAACATAAAATAAAGTCTATTCAATTTTTAATGCGACAAAACACTGAACTTGTCTACACAGTTGACAAGTTGGTGTTGGTGGGGGTTCAGAAGAAGACAACAGGTCAAAATGCCCTCAAATGTCCTTAAAGCTAAGCACTTTTATTATAAAAGTGCATTATGAGTTTTAACTGCTGGAAGCACCAGAAAAAAGTGAGACAGGCAAATAAAGCGAAAACATGGAATCTATCTTTCAAATCTTGGCTGAACTACGTGTCTACTTCGGAAGTCATGAGGAAAACGGTATGTTTGGAACCTTTAACTGCTTCAAAGCTGCTACAGTAACACATGAAATGCTGACAGCAACAGAAAGAGAGGCCTACAGTGCCAGGAGGAAACGTTAATCCTACAGATATAAGCAAGTCAGGAAAGTCTTCACAGCGATCCATCAGCATGTCATTTCACAGATAATGACAGTGACCGGAGGGATGGACACGTGTGTGAAGGGGAATCAGTCTGATGCCCTAATTGACATTTTCCTTTAAGATTAAGATGTTCAAAGGAACAAGCTTCAAAAGCCAGTTTCTTTTTCTGCAAAGGGCAGAATTTGTTTTTCTCCCAGAGCTGCAAGGCATTGGTCAAAATAAAGGTAATCACATCTTAGAGACAGCGATTGGTGCATTGTGACAGTGTAGGCCTAAGCTGCTCTCTCCCGAAGCACACGGTGGCCACTTACATTCACACTGACCACTCACTGGCCCTTTCGACTCAATCATAACAAAGAAGAATGCTCCATTACGGGCGGCCACAGTCCTAATGCTGGCTCACTAATGGAGCCATAACTAGAGAGAATACTCTCGAGAAGAGTTGGGAGCATCGGCCTTTTCAGCAAATGCACCCAAAATGATGGAAATGATGTTTACATTCTAGCGAGAGAGGCCGAAGCAATTAAGACAGGAACACGGGGGGGAGGAGGAGTTCGATGATGTTATTATAAAGCGACAAGTTTTGTAGGAGGAGGAAGTCGAGCTGGATGGATGGGTTTTTACTTCTGCACGTTTTGAGCTCTAACCAAATAAAGCCATAATAAAGGTAATTGTAATTGGCTCTACGTACATAGCAGAGCACTGACGGCTGCAAATTTGGAACATCTTTTTATTTTTAAAGAGACTCCAGAACCCGGGGTCTCTTTACACAACACGTGCGTCATCTAACAAGGTCACGATGAGGCTCATTACATTTTTGATTCACTGCACACGAACAATGCTTACAAGTAATTAGGCTACTTTAACAGCTATACATTTAAACGTTGCACATAGATCAAATACTGATTAGTATGAGAGCCAGTATTTGGTTTGTCCGTTGTGGGCTACTGTTTAAATACGCCAGGGGAGTACGGCAGCCTCCGTGAAAAGGGTTTTTAGGGTAAAAAAATTTGAAGTGTATTAAAATTCAGGCGATTGGACCCTAATGAAAACTAATGATGAGCAACACTAAATCCCATTTCCGCAAATAGATGCCTCCAAATCTCATACGCTCCACCTTTAAGGACTGAGGACGGCGACATTTCTCTTACCGTCAGCTAATCCTATAAAAACAGCCAAACTGGCAGCATCTGTATCCTACTACCAGGCCCTGCTTGTATGGCCAATGGCTGTGACATGTTCCTTCATTACCGTGAAACTGACGTCACTTCTCGCTGCTATAAATACTCACTAGAGCACCAGATGTGCATTAAGTAAAGTTTGCTTCAAGGTACAGCAGACAGCTGGTAATATATGTATATGTTTTAATCAAACTCCTTAATGTATTTGTGTCTCTTATTTTTAAGGTCTATATGTTCTTTGAGAGCCAGGTTTGTATACGAGTCACACAGATGTTCGAATACGCAGTGAACAGCACGAGCACATAATTGAATCCCTTTGCACTAAGTTTGAATATCAAACAATCCTTTAAGCTTTTTGGAAAGTCAACCTCCCACATTAGTGTTGTCGATGTAAATAAAGCCACGTTGTACCGGAGGCCCAGGAATCTCTGCTGATGAGGTGACTGTTGGAACATTATCGGGGTGCAGCCGCTCAGATTTATGAAACAACCAAAGTTAATGTGATTCGACCTCTTGGCACGACTCAGCTGCTCAAACAAGTAAATGAGGCTGTTTCTGAAAAGGTCAAGCTTGTCTTTTTTTTTTTTCAAAGATTTATTCAGGGGGGAAAGTTAATTTATGGGTGATGTTATTATTATTAACGTGGTTTTCTTGCATGAAATTAGTTTATGCAGAAAACAATTGAAGGATAATAAATTCCAAAGCTACTGTTGCAACAACAGCCTTCCGAGGGAAAGATCTGTGCAGTTTTTTAAATTAGGCTACAAATATGCTAAATATTACCTCGATTAACTGGATTATGGAAATTCTTTCAAAGGTTCAAGGTTACAAACAACATCGACATCCGTAAAAGCACCAAATTCACATTCCATTTGTTGCTCCCAATTTTAGACACATCAGTACAGTACAGGCATTAATATAATAACCCAAATAAACATCTCTTTTCTTTTTCCCCAATCATCATCATCCCCATCTTTTATAACATAAAAAAAAAAAAAAACAAACCACTGCGTCTCTCCAGTTCAGACCAATTCACCCTAGAATTACTTCCTTGCATCTCTGTGATTGCGTCTGCTTGACTGATTGGAGATTGAGCTGGGAAACATCCTCCTGTCTGTCAGAGCTTGAAAGAAATTCACGGAATCGAGGGAGGTAAATTATTAGGTATTGGCCAACTATTTGCGGTTTCTGACAGCGTCATTTTCATCCTAATCAGCAGGGGTCAACAGCTGGAAACCCTGCTTTGAAATGCATCACATGGAGCTTAATTTGTTTTATGAAAATGAATAAGGAAGATGGCCGCCTGTATTTACAGTGCATATACGCTGACATTAATACATTTCTATTCCATTTAAAACAGCATAGACGTAGATCTGCTACCGATTACTCTGTTAGCTTGATGCTAACACATAATAGGATTTACCATTACCATGCTAATGGAAATGAGCACCGTGACAGTGGTAATGTTATGCATACACTGCATCGCTGGTTCATGGACGGTATAAAACCGACTGGTTTCTGTCAATCATGCTGCTTAACTGCAATTTTGAATTATGCTGCCTGTAACATACAGTTCCTCCTTGTGTACACCAGAATTTATCTACATGCTGCTTGCTGCACACTTGCACTTTCATCATGTCAGTATTCTTCTCAAAGTGGGTCAGCAACACATCTGCCGGATAAGAAATAGATTTCAACTAGTTGAACCACTGGTTCTGTGGATAAAGACTGTTGACTGTTTACGGGTCTGACTGTCTCACTGTGAGGTTTTTAAAGACTGGCCAAAAAGCCTTGGACAGCTTCAAAGTGGATTATTAAGTGTTGAAAACCATGAAAAGCCTCCAGGAGATGGAGTTTGTAACCAGAGGGATGTAGTATTCATTAGATTTTTAAAGCAGATAAAGTCGGGCTTTCAGTCAGAAAACGTCATGGAACAGAAATGTCAAAACTGCTTTTAGTTACTTTCATGTGGGAACAAAGACCAACTGTGGGAATCTTTTCAGGTCATATTGTAGCATAATTACATGGCATCAATATGAAGCTGACTAATTCTTATTTCTCCAAGGTTGACATGTTTTCAACCCTTTAGTCCTAAAATCTAAAATCTGGCTCCTTTCTGTTTTTCCACATTACTCTTTCATAAATTAAGTCGTTTTCTCTCTTACAATAAATTTATGACAGACTTGCTGCTTTAAGGTTATAGGCCAAGTGTGTCTGAATTTCTGCTCTCTGTGCTTTTCACCCTCCAGTCACAAGCCAGCCCCCCCCCGGATTCAGGCAAAAAAAGATCGACGCTGACCTGTTTCACCTTGTGGACGCTGAGTAAATAGCGCTTTTCCTCAGGCCACATGCAGAACACAAACAAAAGGATTAGCCACTTCTTTTATGCATTCAATCATCCGTCAAAATCTTTACAGAGATGCTCTAGTTGCTTGTTTACTGGGAATAAAGAATAGCACATCTGTATTTACTGTATCATCCACTGACCACTTGTAGAAGAAGCAGCAGCAGCGGGGGAATATTTGGAACTGACAAACTAAAAATGCAATGTACTTGAAGTTAACACTTGGCATTTCTTATATCCGGGCTGAACGTCTCTCATTCTGTTTTTGTTTAAATGACGACAGTACGTTGTTATGGTTACAGGACCTTTGCGATTTGATGATTAACAGAAAACGAGCACTGGATGGTTTCACCTTCTCGTCCTTGACAAAATATTGATAGAATAATTAATATTAATTTGAATATTCCGGGTTTTCAGGATGTTTTTTGGCTTAAACGTGCAGTCTAAAATCACCCGGAGCTCTGGGAAAGTGCACTATCAATTTAGTGAAAAACTAAGTATTTTCATGAACACAATACTTGGAACAGAACCTTTTTTCTCCAGGAAACACAATTTCATGTCATCACATGTAGCAAAGTGCTGCAACCTACTCGGGATGACATGAAAACAAAGGTTCTTGTGTCTTTGGAATCATCTAATGGCGAAGCAAACCGAGATCTCTTACGTGAAACTCTGTTTGCCTGGATTTTTCTCTATTTGTACTGTGAATCCTCTGGTTTTACCGAGGTAGTTGAGACTTTGTTTCAACTTCACCATATTTGCTTTAGCATTTGCAAGAATAATAATAATGTATTTTTAGATCCATCCAACCACACGAACCTCCTCACTCTGACACACTTGTTATGGCTTCAACAGTTTTGCCACTTCAAGATACAACTTGTGTGTACAACATTTTAGATGCTGTAATTATGTTACAAACTCCGAAGCTTGTGCTCCCGGAAACCTAAAAGTGTGGCACCAATCACACTGTGCCGTACAAAGCGCCTACAGCCTCCCTCTGATTCTGCACCTCTGTTCAATATGTCCAAGACCGAATCCTGAAGATCAATTGCCTCCATGTTTCTATTATGGTGCATTCCACTTGTACTTGATAGACGGACTTTTCAACTTCCCAGTCGGAAATTATAACTAGAATGGGTCCCAGAAGGTGGATCCCAGACTGGGAAAGACACAAAGTACTGTCCAATTTCTATCTGTGGCCATGTTTGCTACGGCACTGGCTGTGTTTGTATTGTAATGGTAACCTGACTGGTTAACTGGAAAGTGGTTCAAGCAGGTGTAATGTGATTCCCAGGTCTGACTTTCCAACTTTATGAATAAATCTGACACCTTCTGAATATGCTGAATTTAGTCGGGAAAAGTGCAAAGCAGTCACATTTTAGTCTCAATTTCACAGAAACGTAGGGAAGGTGCTGACGGCGCCGTCTGATTTTGCACGTGTTTGTGTTTGTAAAGTCGCACTTACCAAGATTTTGAGGGGAAGCCTCATTCTCTTGGATGGTCACATGTCTAGCTCCAGGGGGAATGAGAAACATCTTAAGGTAACCTTTGTCAAGTTTGTAGCAGCAGCAGCAGCATAAGCAGGGGAGGGGAGGGGGTTAGGAAAGATAAGACAGACATAGGTAAGTTAAGCAGTTACTGGAAAAATGTGTTTGCAGAGGTGGACATGCCTCATGATTCTGACATTTGGTTTACTTTGCTCTACTAAGTAGTATAAAGTATCCTGGGAAGAAGAGAAAATGCTACGTCGGCTCTTGTTGTAGAAGCCTGCAGGTGGAAGTTTAATTGAAACAGGCTGTAAAGGTTCATTCGTGTCTGCGGAAATATCGATATATCCTTGAACTGTTGTTATTCACATCTTAAATGACTCATTTAAATCATTTCCTTTGTGCTTATACCGGTTGTGTGCAGACAGGATGTGAATGAAAAGAGCCTTCAGCCATGTTTCAATAAGGCAACAGAAACTGGGTTTTCACTCTATGTTGAAGCAAAGTTACCTTTGATCAGAGATGCCCACCTCTTGCAAACCTATGGTGACTCACCGAGTACATTTCTAGGGTCTTCCGTTTCATTTATAAACACATTTCGAGCTCCTTTGGGTAAAGTGAAGGCTCCTCTGGTCTTCCCTTAAAGATAAATGGAATCAGTTTTAGTTAGTTCTGCGGCCTTTACGCTCGTCTTCGCTTCACCGCCGCAACGTTTCTCTGCAACACAACCTACATGCGACATATTTCACTGGCAATGTAGGCACCAGAGCGATTTTTCCTGCGGCAGCGTGGCACTTGCCAATCACCAGAACTGAGCTGCAGACTGTGTAATTACTTGCCCTTAGATTTGACAGACAGGTCCATTACCCTGGATCTCCTGATGCACGCGCAACAGTGTCGCTGAGGTGATTATGAATGCAACTGGCATGCTGTCGCAGGGTTCACAAAAAAGTCACAACAGGTGGCAGAGCATCTGGCTCTGCTCACTCGACACTACATTCAAGACAAAAATACCAATCTAAGTTTTGGAAAATGGGCAGAGACGCCCCCTCGCATCTGAGACAGCATCGTCTGAAGGCAGGTGAATAGAAATGACCCTGAATGAATGTTTGGCTGTGGCGGTTGCCGTTGACAGACGGAACATTCTGCACTGAAGCCAGTACGTTAGGGGAGAGTGCTTGGATGCGCCTGGAACATAAGTGTGCCAGTTAAGGTTCCATCAATGTGCAGGTTTCTTGCACGTTTCTTTAACGTGACATTTTTATCTGCATAAAGACATACATTTGTTAGGTTGTACATATATTTTAAAATGACCTCTTAGACAAAGACTTGACTGGATGATGAGCCTGCAGCAGTTGTGACAGTGCAGTCAGGCCTAAATAGACAATTCATTAGTAACAAGGAACAGAGCAAACAGCAGGTTATGATACTCGTGTCTCTAGGAAATGTTAAGCATCCATCTGCACTACAAGCTGGACAGGAAATGCTACAAAAAGGAGATTGTGAGGGATTCAGTCACACTGGATACTTGCATATTGGGTTTTCCAACAAGGGCTTTTCTTTTTGGGCTCTCTTGCTTAACTGTTTGCCTGGTAAAACAAAGGTCGAGTGGTTAGAAGAAAAAAACAAAACCATCCCAGTTATATCAGATCCCAGTCATAACAATCCCATCCCGCCGCCACGGCGAGGTTTTTCTCCGGAGCTGTCTGTCGACTTCATGGCATCAATTTAAGAAAAAATATCATTGACTCAATAACTAATTTACGACAGATGAGTCCATGCTCCAGGAAGGCATCATAAAACCGGTAAAATGAAGTTGCACGTCGGGTTGAGCTCCCCATGCTGCGGTTAATACAAAGACATGTTTCACAAAAGAAGAAATTAACAAGAATGAATATCAGCGGACCAATCGTGGTGCCTTAATGTATTGTCTGTGTTTCCTGTGTTGCTGCAGAAGGAAGATAACCTGAGGGAAGCAACTTAAAATGTACGTTTTTAAAAAGTTTTCATCAAGGGTTCAGCACAAATTGTTAATTAACTTACAATACATTGAAAATAACATTTATTTCCGCACTAATAAGCGTGTTAAGCTCTAGGGTGCTGGGAGGCGTAGCTTTCCTAAACACACATTAAAATCATCGCCAAGCCAATATCACCTTTTAGAAAAACTAGCCACAAGACATGCACAGTTTTTTATAGCACTGGTATTTAAGGCTTAAGGGCTTAATACGGGTTTGAATCCACGTGGCCCCCGACTCTTCAAAGTGCGGGCTGTTGTAGTTGTCGGATACCCAGCGCACCTCCATGTCACCATGCACCGTCCCTGCATCCTCACTTATTAGCTGCGCCGAGTCAGCGTGTGGGCAAATAGAAATAACACAGATCTGCAGGGGTCAGCGGCAATGTTCAAAACACACGGCTTTGATTTCACGCGAATCAGTATCACACCCCAGTGGCAAAAATACATTTGTGTAAACACGCTTTATATTAGGAGAAAGGCTCCACAAACTGAACCATTTCTACAAGCTCACAACAACAGAGATGTGGCTTTGAACCAGGCCTTGATCTGTAAACCTCTTCCCATTAGTGTAAAATCACATTTACACATCTGTCTATACGTCCTAAATATTCTATATCCTATGTAAAACCTTGTGTTTGTGCTGTTATGCTGCACTGTTCTGTATTTAACAACAGCCATGACAAAACTGAAATAAGTGGATGAAAAAAATACTAAATACCTAATTACTTCTGCTGTAATTTGTGTTTGTTACTGTTTGACTGTGAATGCTGCAAAAATACACGACCTAATGTGTGTGAGGACTGTAGCTTCAAAGATGGTCTTTGTTTTACAATAAAATCCATCCTCTGTCAGAAAATTCAGTTTTTTCTTAAAGGCAAAAATAATAGTGATAATAATAAATTAAAAATTACTTCAAGCTCAACTCAGAATCGGCTTAGGAATATATTGCAGGGGAAAATGAGAGCACAGCTAGAGTCTAAAAGCTCTGCCATAAAGAGTAATGGCAGTGCAGCAAGAAATCCCATCGCAGGCTTTACTCCCTTAGTTCTGGAGGCCAGATACAGCTTTCAGTTTAACTAAATCCTTGACTGGTGCTTGTTGCCTCCGCATCCTGAACCTTTGCAAAGGCAGGGGACATAAATTCAAGCATCATCTTTCCTCAATAAGGAACCAAATGTCAGCTCTCTCACTTGCAGTGTTTCTCATCCCCTTGTTTGAGCTCAGTGGCACCTAAGTCTGAGCCGTGAATCTAAAAAAAGTTCCTGGATGCTCAAAAAAGCCAATTTCCATTAGGTACAGTTTATACTATTAATTTGAAAGAGGGCAGAGTGTTTTTGTTCCACTTCAACCTCGAGGACCATGACTCATGAGTTTTCAGAAACCAGGCTCTTAATAGGGTTTGCTCTCAGGTGTTAAAAGAAGTCAACTGTTTCGATGTTGAGAGCCTGTAAAAAGGTTAAACGTTGAAAGGGAGCCAGAGAAAGACTAAACATGAAAACCAAAGTGTGGCATATTCATTTAGAGTTACATAAATGTGGTCAGCTAATCAAGGCCTGTGCTTTAGGGATAGCAGGCTTATGTGGAGGTTACGAAACTCAGACAGAAACTGCACTCGACATTTAGTTCTCTAAGCTTAGGATCTATTTAATAGAGACATAACCTAGATATTTGCTGCATTTATTGCTCAGATTCTGTTGTGATTGACACCTAGAGAGGGAAAAGTGTCCTTGAAAGTACAGTAAGGGATGTGGGCGAGCCAAACTGTAACTAATCAAATAGATACATTTTTAAAATCTATTTAAATATTTTTAAAAACTATTTGGAGCCGAGACACTGGAACGGGTGGGGGGTCGGACGGCAGTGAGAAATGGACTGGTGCCGTGTTGGTTTTTGTCCTTAAAAAAACTACAGAATATCACTAGTCTTTGGTTTCACTGCAGTCTTACCAGCTTTCTTTGGTGTTCGTGTGAAGGTTGCCTTGACGGTGCGGCAGTGGGAGTTGTCTCCACCACAGACCCCACATTTGTCCTCCACTTTGGTCGAGCCTATTTCTCTGTTGCAGCCAACTTTCTGGAAACAGAAAAAAACAGTAAGTAAGTCAGCGATTTTTTTCAGCGAGGCTTTGTTAGCCACGGGGTCACGGGTTCAGATTTGCTGGACAGAGGAGTCAGAGCAAACAAAACGAGCGACATTGTGACGGTTCGGCTTCAGTTTGGTTGGAACTGGATCCAATAGCACCACACACTGCCATCCATACAGTACTTTATGTTTCTGCACATGTGTATTTTGTATCACGACTGCATAAAGCAGCATTCGGTGGACTTCTTGGGTCAAAACCAACGTACCGTAACATTTGTTATTATTTTACCATTTTCCTAAAATGCACCTCATGTTTACATCTCAATGTGTCCTGAAAAATTCCTAGAATGTCCCAGAAATCAAATAGATATTTTGATAGAAGCTTTAAAAATGTTCATTTTTTTAATTTGATGAAACAATATGTTGCGGTATTTGGTATGACGTTAGCTTTAACCTCTCGCAGTCTGGGCCATAGGGGTGAGCTCGTATGTGATGAGATATGTTAATATATTTCCACATAATAACAAACTACCCATAAAAAGATTAATTGTGTTATTTGAGAGCATACCTCAAAAAGTCTTTCTATACACCATTGTATTTATGAATTCAAATCAAATCCAAATCTCCTGGAAGACGCTTTGAATATTTAATTAAATTAGCACCGAGCCAAGTGTGTAAAAATGCACTGGAGACACATGTATCACACCGGATTACATACGTAATCCTGCTGCTGTGTGACAGCCACAGATATTTAATGATGTTGAAGAAGCCTTGTTTGGACAGGTGGAAATTTGAGAAAGTGTCTGAAAGCTGCGATATTTAAGACAAATGTGTAACAGTGCCAGTGTGCGATGTGGATGACAAAAGCTGGAGCTCTGCTCCAATTTAACTGACAGTACAGCTGTTGGTGAGAGCGTCGTCTACGAGAACAGCACCAGTGATTTGCACCTTCTGGTCTTCTGCTAGATGCAGCTGGCTTACAGTGAGTTGCTCTATACGGAGACCGCTTTGATTCATTTCAGCACACACTGCTAGTAATGAATCTAAGGATTATCAGTGCTCTGGATTTGTAGGTACTGTTGTACTGTAGGTTTCAAAGCTGATCACGCAGTAATTTAACAGAGTCCTTCAAAGCCTGCACAGTGCAAACAGCCGCTGGCATCTAATTTGGCTTAATGACTGAATTGAACATGTCCTTACCACACATTCTCCACGCACACAGATACTGTAGGCATCCTTGTAGGAGCACCGTGTCCCGTCATGCACCAGCTGCTTCATGTAGGCCACATCTCCCGTCTCCTTTGACTGGCAGTACAAGTGGCACCGTTTGTTGGCTGCGAGGCAACAGATTATTGGGATACTTTAGTACGTTTAGGTGAGCATATGGCAAAAAGAGACAATCGACTAAAACGTCCACCAGTGAGTCACACTTTTCTGCTGAACCACATTGAAATCATCCCCGATGCAAGTGAAAAATAAAAAAAAATTAATACACTTACAGTAAGAGACCTACAGCTAACTAAACCCCAAACAACATTATATTATATGTAAAGCTTACAGTATATGTGCCTGTATGGTGCCTTTTGTTTTTCTTATGTGGCCACAAAAACGTATAAAGCAGATTATAAAAGCTGTGCTGCTGCTGGAGTCCTGTTATACCTTGATGTTATAACAGCCAAACATAATGGTGTATGACAAAGACAAGTCGGAACGTAATATTTTACTCCCTGGCTGTTCATTATATTAAACCGCTCTGGGGAAACTGGAAGAAAGCAATTGTCTGAGAAAGAACATAAACGGAAATAGGATAAAGTTTCTGAATAAGTGATGATGAAATGATCCATCTCCTTTGCCAAACGGGCACATTTGGAGTTTGGCACAGTAATGGGAGCTAAATGTACAAAGAAAATGCAACAGACAATAAAAAAAAAACCAGACACAAAAACACTTGCAAAGGTTCAGTGGGTTAATATGTTAAAATTGCCCACAACTGCTGGGGAAAAAAAAAAAAAAAAATCGCCCTTCCGGAAAGAAATTGCTGAGAGAGTGTTTTGCATACTTTCATTGTTGTTTAAAAAAAAAATAAAAAAATGGAACGTGACAGGACAAATTAAACCGACAGCATTTCCTGGATTACCATCAGGGTGCTCGTACGGCAGCCAGTGGTGTTTGGCATTTTGGAATTCAAAGTGGGAGTTGCGGAGCTGGCACTGCTGGGCTCGGAAGTCTTCAAAATGCTTGGGGCAGTCGTCCGTGTGGCACAGCTGATACTCGTAGTTTACTCCTGGGCAGTCCTGGCCACCATTGGAGGGTCTGCCAGAGAGAAATGGATGCACATCAGAGGGGCTGATCAGACGCAGCTTCTCTTTGAAACCAAGATCAGGAAAAGAACCCTGCTTCAAAAGTGGAGCTGCGATCACACGCTACGATGCCGAGAGGCTTTTCTGAAAGAATCCGGGCTTACAAATGCTGCTAATGTACCTAATTTCTAAAACCATATTTTAATGATACCCGCCATTAACCATATCATTTTCCTGTTCCAACGCTTGTGGTATTCACTCACACTGATGAGTTATTGAGCAATTAAAGATGCAGTGTTTTGAAGGCCTAGCCAGACTATTTAAATCTGATCATTTTCCTGCTGAGAAAGAAGCTATTTAACAGTTGTAAGAGGAAACTATGTGGAAACAGTTGTATAAAGCCTCAGCCGTGCAAAGACTGATGTTTAGCTGCAAGTGAAAATGAAAACAATCTCGAGGATCCTGGTCCTGTTATGTGCTGGTGATCCTTTTTTTTTTTTTCTAAATTAAACTTTAATCCACACAACAAATCACCATCCATGAGGGTGTTTTCTGATCTTCCACACACTGCTGTTAACATTTCTTTTAGACGGTGTTTGCGTAACTGCCGACAGAACAGACACGTCGCTCTCATATCAGTTGGATTACGGAAAACCTTCAGTCAAAGCAGCCAATCAGAACACAGCCGCCTTTTGAAGTTCATCTCGAATTACATTAAAGGATTTTTATCAGAACCAGCATCCTTCATTATTTCGACCTTCACCTTCGACAGACATTCACAATCCCTCCGTGTTGGAAAACACTAACAACATGGGTTATTTTTTTTTGGTTTGGGCATAAATCTGTATTATTGACTTTGCTGATGTCTAAGAGTACGAGTGCAGTTTCATAAGGTGTTTTTTCCAGCAGTAAGACTTAATCTGTAAGGTAAAAATTTAGCTCCTTACACGCCAAGGGTGGAGCTCAAGGGAAGGAATTTAGCCATCGGTATCCAGGAGAAGGCTGCGGTGGCACTGGGGTGAAAACTTTGGTCTCTAGACAAAACTGGATTGAGCCAGTTTTTTAGGGACAAGGACCAGAGCCTTGACAACCGCATCCAAATCAGAGGGAGGGGTATTCTGAGTTCACCGTAGCGTTGTATAAATGCATGAATTATTACTTTTTATTATTAAAAAATAAATAAATGTGCTATTGAACAGTTCGGAAATGTCAGATGAATAGGACCTACTGAGGACTGGACATATGCTGGAATATGAAAACAAATTAGTTTTGAATTAACGGCGTCAAATTGTTGAATTCAATAAAAAAGTTGAATCCCCTTGCGGAGGCAGTATGAAAGAAGCCAACAGCATCCACAGGTTTCAGACCTGGGCTCGAACCTCTGTAATGGTCTAATGACCTTTTCCACCAATAAAACTAACCTCACTTTTTGAGCTTTTTCTGTCTGCTGCCCGATTATTTTCAAGAAAACTTTGCCGATTTGACCAAAGACTGAAAACGTCTGACACGACACCTCACAGAGGGAAATCATGTTGTTGCCACTTACGCTGGGTTGTTGCACTGACGCGTTCGGAAGCGAACTCCAGTTCCACAGGACCGTGAGCAGGAGCCATATTTGCTCCAGGTGCCCCAGACCCCGTCTTGCTTGACCTGATTAGGATTTTTCCACATGCAGTGACCTTTGTAGCACCACTACAGAGGATGACAGGGAGAAATAAGTTGCAGGCCAAACACAAAAGACTCCTTTCAGGACTGAGCAAATAATAAAACAAGGAAGAAAATGTAAAACATTACAGTACAAACTTTTGCTATGTCCTTCGTTCTGGTTAAGGTCCTTTTTTAATTTTACTAAATGGTTTGCTTCAGAAAGAATTTGTATTTATTTTTTCCCAATGGGGTTTTCCCAGTTCACTGACCTGCACAGAGCCCTGACCGGAGATGAATTTGAACTGTGATTGTGAGCCAAGGCCCAATCGCCGCGCATCAGTGTTTGACGTTATTAAAGCTCTTTGGGCTGAATAGGAGCAGATTCATGAAGCAAGGTCCAAAACAATAATGGTTTTAAAGCCTTCCCAGAAAAATGGAGGCTGTTACACTCTGTGATTTTGGACATGATCAACAATCACATATTGTTAGAATGCTGATGCTGGCATACTTATGAATATTTATTATTTGTGACATGATTATGGAGAAACTGCTGTATGCAGACGACGTATCATTCAAATTTCTGGTTTTCTTTATACTTTTGACCACGTAGCACTATATGGAATCTAGAGCTTACTTTTCCAGGGGCACACTCGGTCCCATCGAGAGGTGGACCCTTCTTGGTTTTGCAGAAGTACGGGTTGTCTGGGTGACTGCACCACAGCTGTTTACACGGGTCAAATGTGCGAAACTGAAACACACAAGAGAGAAAAATCAGCGGATGTAAAGCAAGTGAAAAATAGCTTTGCTATACAAGATACAAGTGTTGATTGTCTGGTGCCATTACATTATAATCCCCTAAACTTAGTAGTGTGGGTTGTGATCCTGTGGATTTCTTCATGGTTGTTTTAACAAAAACATGTGTTTGATAGAAGATGCAGATTGGAGATAACAAAAAAAACATGCACAGGTACTGTACAGTCACTCTCCCCTATGAGAAGCATACAGCTTAGTGGATTGTGAAGGTCTCTTTGTGAGCAGTTTATTGTTGACCACGCTTTCAGGGAAGCCGGTCTGACAATTTGGAACAGATCTGCTTGGAGCGCTGCTTTGCCGTAAGGCTCCGTGACCAACGCGAGGTCCTATAATTGTTTCGAACAGCTATTTCTACCATCTGCTTGAGAAACGCCTCTGAAATTAGTCAATTTCTTGACCTTTTTTTTTGGCTGTTACAGTGAGTCATGAAGCACTTTCTCCTGTGCAGTTAATCCACGTTGCAGGTGCTATTTTTCTAAGCAGGAACGAGAGGAGAGATTATGCAAACATCATAAAAGCATCGATGTCATAATTTATTCTATCTACCTGTTTACATATTTCGTACTGTATAAATGTAGACAGTCTGAAGTTGGTTTTGAAAACTTCGGATTTTCCCATTAAATTAATTGTGTGAGTCGGCGGCGTGGCGCGTTTTATCCAGGCTGGGGTCCGGTGGCCAGGGTGGCCCTTGGTGGCTGGGCGGGGCCACGCCTAATGGGGTGGGATTCGATCCCGCGGGCCTCTGCATCCCAGCCCAATGTTCTACACATTGAGCCACCAGGTCCCCATATATGCATATTTTGATTAGGTCTTTGTCTTGACAACCTCTTGGACTCAATTTAGGGTGTGTGTGTGTGTGTGTGTGTGTGTGTGTGTGTGTAAAAATCATGTGGCTGTTTAGTGGCTGCTGGTAAGTACTTTATTCTCAGATAATCTGAAACCAACAGGTTGGTTAGATGTGAAAAAGAAGATAATAAATATAAAGTCCAAAGATAAAATCAATATGCAGCTACAGCCTCTGCAAAAATACATAACAAGTCATCAAATCCTGCTTTGGGTCTCTCAGTGAGTTTCCAGCCTCTTGCTTGTTTACAGCACGGTTTAAACTTTTTTTTTGAGTTTTTCATTCAGCTCATCATAGAGTTGAACAAAAATCTGACCGTTAGTGTAGTTTAGTAAAATGTTCGCATATTCGGAAACTGAGAAGATTAAACGCATTGCATTAGATGGATTTTTTGAAAACATCAGATGAACTAATTTAGCTGTTCCCTGCACCCTTATGCACATCAGTGTCTACCCGAGTACATCAGGTCTCCCTTCATCAGACAATCGTCAGGGGGTCCTGGTATTAATCCACACACCAAGACAACAGTACAGCTCAATTCTTCTTTCATTTTACTGGACCAATAAAACTGGATGCACAAGACCCATCAACTTGTACGCAACACGTGTTAAAATGGATGTTGGAAGTAGATGAGATGCGTTCAGTAAAAACTCATACATATACCTCTGAGTGCACCGAGCTAATGAGCGTGCACGTGTGTTTTTAGAGCTAATGATTCAGATCTTTCAGCTGCTACTGCAGAGTCACATCTTTTGAGGGGAATCAGTGAATTTAAGGGTAAATCAAATTCTAATGATCTAACCCAAACCAAATTCTTTTCTTAACAAAACCAAAGTGCTTTTGGAGCCAAAACACAAAAAGTACGAATCTATTTCCTCTAAAATCACTGAAAACTTAAGAATGTAATGAAATGAAAATGAAATATAGGTGATGTGAGTTTTTCCTCTCCACTGTTGCCGTGGGCTCGGTCAAGGGGGAATTGTTGGGTTCTCTCTATACATCTTTATAGTGTGGACTTTATTCTGTAAAGTGCCTTGAGATGACTTTGTTATGAATTGGCGCTATATAAATAAAGTTGAATTGAATTGAATTCATCATATTCTCTTTTGGCAGCCATGTTGGACGAGTCACTGAGTTGACTGCAATTTTCAGGTGACACTGTCTGCTGGGGTATTTGGCCTATGGTTCAAGTTATCAGCCGTGGCGTGAAAATGACCACTCAAGTGACTGTGGAGTGGACTTGTCGTGGCCGCTTTTCAGATGATTGGATTATGATGGAGGCAAACAGAGCAGCCTGGGCTACAACCCTTTTTCTCCGGGATGGTGAAAACAGGCAGAAATATCGCAATCTCACACAATTGGGGTTAGATGAGCCACATATTTTCACTCCTGGAATGTTTATGGACATGCTGACATGTGCTCAGATGGATAAAATATATTTCAATTACTCTGATTAGGGATGTCCCAATGCCACCTTTCCCCAGATTGTGTACACGTACTTACAGTTTAGTACACGCTTACACACTGTACTTACACACTGTTGTAAGTACCAAACTGTTTTGCTTCTAGAATGAGTAGCTGGAAAGTAAATCCTTAATGATCCACTGCAGTTTAGCAAATCCCACGAGAACGGAAATGGGTTCCTCTGCCAAGACAAATATATAACTTTCACTGAATGGAATGAAAAGAAAGGGAATAAAGACAAACAAAGCACAGATTTGGAGTGAGGACCTGAATTCAGCTTTGCTTTTGAAGCCATTAATTATCTGAAAAAAAGCTATAAACCACAGATATTTTCACACCTGCCACCTGCGATGGTTAAAATATGATCAGGCGCAAGATTGGAAAGTACACAATGTACAAGTACACAATGGCAAGATCGGGCTGATGCCTGATACTTGCATCGACGGGTTTCACCTATCGCCATTCACAAGCCAGGACTTCAAAGCCTACATCAGCCTCTATGGCCACAGGTAAAGCAGGGTGGGGACACATATCCAGCAATTAGTCAGTGCAAAAAAACAGGTCATGTGACCTGATGACATCACGTGAAAGACCTGCATATGTTGGTGACATTACGCATGTGTCCAGCTTTGTACAACATAACAAAGTTAACAGTACAGAAATCAGGTTCTGTGCGCAACCTGCTCGAAGGCTTTTTTTAGACCCATTGTGGATCAGCTGAACTTGCTCTGAATCACTGCCTGTCAGTCGGTGTTACAGAGTCAGTGACAGTCTTATTGTTTAATTATGAAATGCTGCCACTGGCTGAGGTAGGTGAGTTTGATCATGATCTTCCTTTGTCAAGCTGAGCTTCGTATAAATCCAGGGTCCATAAGGCCGATGGAAAGTAATACATACATACTAAATACATCTTACAATTTAAAAAGATTCTTACATCATAGTATTACAGATGTGGAAAATAGTTGCTTCTTTCCAAACAAAAAGAGCGTCATCAATATTTCTTACAGTCTCTACCATCTCCTGAGGATATCTGATGCTTTCCCGGCTGAGTAACATCCAGCTACTCGATCCGTTTGTCATCTGTTTTGGGCAGGCAGTGAACAGTGTTTTGTTTTTTAAGCTGTTTTACTGTTTTACAGCTGGATGATGCAGCGAGCCTGGGATGAAACAACAATACTGCCACCGAAACACCGCTAATATTCAAGGGGTTGGTGACAGCAGCTTAAAGATACAGGTCACTCCTGGAGATTTGGAAGACAAAGTGTGAAGACAAAGTGAACAACATTCGTATGCAGTGGCTGCTCTGGGCTCTGGGTTAAAAAGTACAATATAATAACATGTAAATTAAGGAGCAAAATGTGCAAAGAGCAAACTGCAACTAAATCCTCTGGGTCAACTGACTATTTTATTATACAAGATATTAAATGTCAAAACTGGCCGACCTCCACATTCTTTTATTTACTGAAGTCAAATGATGAAGCCTTCAAGGAGTCTGCTGAATGTCGAAATGCTGTCAACAAAATTTCAACCTCGATTGAAAGTCAACAGCTTAGTCATCCACTAAAGGTCCTGCTTGCTCTCGTTTGTCTCTGCGATGTCCTATGTTGTTCCCCACAGTGTCAACATGAGTGTTTGTTCCGCAATTTTTAAGTTGATAAATGGGAGACACGGCTTTTTACTGAAGGGGTATTTTGTATTCTGCACTGATATGATCAAGTCCATTACTCATCTTGTGCCGCGGTTTCGGACATATTATACTCACATTTGCAGCCTGTAAGAATACCCACTATGACCTATTTGTATTTTCAACTATTCTCAACAGTTGTCATGAAATATTTAGAGCAAAGAACCCGCTGCTCATATTACTTTGACAGTATTGTCAGTGGACGGATTAACTTTTCATTTTTGTAAGACCAGCTCTAATTGGCATCCTCACTCACTACTGCTATAAAAATGACATCAAACCCTGTAAAAGCCAGTGCACATCAGCGTGATATGAGCAGTGAAAGAAGAAGAGAGAAGTTTTGTTGATAAGAATGTGTGTTCAGCTCACCGTCTGCAGAGATGCAGCACGATAGGAGACGGCACCAAAGAAAGCAGATGTGCGTTTGAAGTGTGCACTAATCCACCGTCTGAAGCTGCCCATGCAAGTCTGCAGTTATTTAAAAAGTTAGTACCATCGTCATTATCTGTGCACGCGTTCTGCAAAAAGCTCACCGGAACCTCTCTGCTCTGCTCATCTCAAGATCCGTTTCCAAAGCCTGAGGAGGTTTCAGGTCGGGTGGCATTTTCCCCCCTGCTGTCTAAGAGCAAATTAACTTTCTATGATCCCATCTCCTACCCTCTTTTCCACTGCGGAGCTTCACTTACAGACCTTTTCAGGAACAGCTTGCAAGTAGCACCTTTCCGCTAAATGGAAGCCACGTGACTGTACTCACTGAAGTGCAGATCTTATAGCCCACTCCAAAGTCAAATCGACACTGCTCATCCATTGAGTAGTTGATGCCAGGGAGTTCAGGAAGCTGCGGCCAGTCGTGTTTGAAGGGGTCGTCCAAGAGACAGTCGTAGGTGCTGTGAGGAAATGAAAGGAAAGGTTGATGCTGGTGTCAAATACCGCATGGAAACGCAATATCAGGTAAAGATAAAAGAGGGTTTTTCAAAACCTTGTGGCCCTGTGCAGCATTTAACCATCTCAAATGCAGAGAATACTAATACTCACCACGCTGTTGCTCCTAACAGATGCAATGCATTATGGAGTGTGCGAATTGATTCTGTGCACCTTTAAACCGTTGTTAGGTTGCTGCCAATGAAACTAATATTTACTTTACTTCATCAAAAGTATTAAAGGATGTATTACGTGATAAACCATGCGGTAAAACATCTGCAGAAATTGTTCAGTTATAATGAATGGAGTTAATAAAAAGGCAGAGAAGGGGTCTGGAGTGTGTCACATGGACTTGGTTCTCATATGATGCAGAATTGATGTCAACACTTTACTTCACAAGTCCTGCATTTTTCCAGATGATTTCCAGGAAAGGTTCCTTTCATTTCCTACAGTTAGATTCAAAGGAACCTGTGATGCAGAATTACATTTGTTAGAGTAGCTGCTGAGTGCATGAAGTGTCTTTTCTTCGTTACTGGAAATTCCTGGTAATTAACATCTCAACAGCAGCTCCCGTTTAGAAATATATGAAGACGTTTACTAGGACGTTCTTTGGAAGATATGGAACCTGTGCTACTGGACTTACAAATGAATCCCTTTCAGTGTGATTCCAGCCATTATTTACATACGGGTTGGTGACTTTTGAATTTCCCCTCGGTTAATGTACTCGCGTCAGCCTTTATCTCCATTCCGTGCTCAGCCTGTTTGGGCATTTATACAATTTAATTTACCACTTAATGAATGAGCTAACAAACAAAAACAAAGCCATGCTTGGAAAGTTGAAAGCGGATAAAAAAGCACCTGGACTAAACATCTAATTTCAGCTCTGAGTGAGCAGTTGAACATTTAGCAATTTAGTGTTTTGTTGTCATGCAGCTCTCAAGTAATTGCTCACTTGTTTAAACACGCACCACTTTGATACCTGAACGCTGCACAGAAAGCTTTCAGAGAAAATCTATAACAACATGCTTTTCAAGCGCTTTCAAGCTTATTATTCTACATCATCATTCTGCTCTAACACTTCATAGGATGTAGTAGATTTTTTTTCTCCACAATGCATCCACTCATAATAGCTGGGGGCTGCTATAGATAGAAGAGAGCTGATAGATAGACAGGTGTCCATGCTCTACTGAACTGAAACCATCAGAAACTGATTCATTTACAGATCAGTGAAGAACTTGACGTCCGCATCATTTGACTGGGCAAAAGAGCGTTTGTGGTCCATTGCAGTGACGAATGTTCAGAGCTCTGGAGAAACCGAGACACCTTTTGACCAGAATCGGCAGTGGACTTACAGCTGAAGGATAAAAGACTCTAATTTGAGGACATTTTGGACAGGCGTGACACAAGCTTGAAAGGAGCGAAAGAAGCCAGCTGCAGGTCTCAGACACAATCTGTCTCCAGTCATTATCCAGCTTTCTCATCTGTCCGCAGGAATATTAAGACCACTTCAAATGTCCATCAGGGTGGCCACACCGAAGGACTTTCACCTTACTCTCACCTTCCATGATTGTCCGCCCGACGAGCCTATTCAGTTCTGGTGAAATGACTGTAAAAAGGGCAGTGAAACATTTCAAACCAGCAGGATGGAGGCCCAGCTTTCATGACCTGCAAACACGAACTCACTGGATGTATCTCTTAAGCTCCTGTCCGCTGCACATGGACCAGTGGTATCGATGGAAGGCCGCCTGCACCAGAGGAGCCATCACGCTTCCCATCGCCGTTTCGTCCCCGCAGCGGTTGCCTTGGCCGTCGTGCTCCATGCCCAACCTGCTCCCACAGGGACAGACAGACTAATATAATAATTTACAGACTACATGCTCACGTCAAGGAGCTTTCAGTTGCTTTTACACCCCTGAGTGATGATAAAAAAAAAAAAACATATCTAATCAACTTATTTATGCAAATACTTTACTTGCACTTAAATAGAGAAGAAGTGAAGCGTACATTTCAATTTGTTTAACTTCAATTTCGTCACACTTCCTCACAGCTGTATGATGTTTAATCTATTTCTCTCCCTTTCTTCTCCATCTTTATTGATACGCGTTTCATTGTGGACAAAACCATTATCATTTTAACAGCAAAAAACAGCACACACTGGTGCATGGTATTTCTAAATCAGTTTAAAGTATAGTTTACTTAAAGTATGTAGGGCTAAACTATATTACATGTAGGAATCTTACAGGAAAGCAGATAAATGTATTCTGGACCAACTATGTTGCAAACCAAGTTATTTTTTAATTTCTATTTATACAGCACGTGTCCTACACAATTCGAGGTGCTTCAAAATTGGTTCGTGAAGTGGACAGATGGTGGATCTCTTTGTTTGCTGTGTGTCTGCTGCGTATGGGTCCTTTGGGTGTTAGCGATCGTTATGCATCGGTTGTCATCCGACCCAGTTCTTTGTGAGAGCTGCCTCTCTTATCATACACATTGTCTCATGTTGGCTCCAATATCATCACCAGAAACCAATTGGTTTCTACCCCAGATGTGGACACTTTTGTTTCTGCGGTTAAACTACTCTAGCAATTAATGTTTAAAAATATTAATGGATGTAATTTATTTTCTTGACACAAAAATAACAGTATTTTCCAGAATTAATGCAAAAAGCTCTGAATAAGGGCAAAGTAAACATTATTTCTTATTTGCCTCAGCGAACCAATCAAGTTGTAGTTTATCTACATGTCTGTCCAGTCATATCTTAATTAGTTCAGCTATAAATCCGAGCAGATGTTTTTGCCCGATGAAATTAAATTCTTTTCTGGGATTTCTGAGAACTGATGAGAATCTGATCGATGTTCACTGGAGTTCATTGTGACTTTGACCTTTGACCACTGAAATCATTTTATCCTGTTGGATGCATCTGCTAGATTCGAGGAAATTCCACCAATTGTATGCCGTGTTATCGCAGTCACAAGAATCACGTGACCTTTGACCTCTGGCACAAAAGCTCAATAGAAATGGATGAACGTGAGCTCACAGCGACCTTGACCTTTGACACCCAAAATGAAACGTGCTTGACATTTGTGTGAAGTCATGTTTACGCGAATGAGATAGAGGGAAGGTACGGTTATAGGGTCACAGTAACTGTGACCTTTGACTTTTGTCAAACTTAAAGACTCAACGATGTGAGGTAACAGTTACCTGAACCTTAAAAAAAAACGTGCACTGATCATGATTGTTTTACTTGTTCTTAATATGTGATCATTATTCTATTGTGTGTGGTAGGTGACTTGACATTTAATATAGTTTAGGCCTACGTACTTTAAAACTGATTTAGAAATACCAAGTTCCAGTGTATGCGGTTTATGGAAGACTATAACCAAACCCCAACTAGCACCAAGGAAAAAAAAAACCCACAAAAAACAAAAAAACCTAAAAACTTTCAGGCGCCTATGTTGCAGTGATTTCTTTTTTCGTCTGCAACAGGCAGGAAGGAGCATAAACCTTTCACAAATACCATACAATACACTGAACAACTGCTCCGTAATGAGTGGAGCTAAGGTGGAAGACAACCCAGCAAATCCCCAATGGGTTGCTGAACCAAAACAAGCATCGGACAACAACTCGCAATTGCACCATTTCCAATTAGTCTGGATGTGGTAGGTGTTGGATTTAATGTTGTGGAGGCGTTCGTTCTCCGTCTGAGCTCCGTCTGTCCACTCTGCCCACACCCAAACCTTTTTTTGTTCACTCTTCTTCTACATTTCTTTTATTTGCTGCTACTATGTCTCCCTTGGCTGACACAAGAGGGACATACTCAGTGGGCAACAGTTTCAAATATTGAAAACAAGTCCATTGTTATGTTGCTACATGAATGTTCGCATGTGGGTGCGAATGTGGACGCGCCATGTAAACAGGCTCTGAAAGAGGCAACGAAACACCACGGATGACTGAGTGAGAAATGCAAACGTATCTTCAGTCATCATCAGCCACAACCGGTAGCACTTCAATAGCCTGGCTCTGCTTGAGGCAGCAATTTATCTCCTCATCTCAGGAAACGCTTAAGATTTTTTAAAATAAGGCTCTTTTCTTTTCTTAGAAGCTTAGCAGCAGTCAATAGCTTTTTTTTTTTTACCTATACAAGGATTTAATATAGAAACTGAATTCAAGGTCTCTGAACTTCCCCTTTAAGATTATGTCTCAGCACTAGAAAGCTGTATGTGTTTGTGTATACACATTGTTATTATATGGCTCTTTCTCCCAAGATAAAACCCTCTGTTCACTGGCCCCCAGTTTTAACTGCAGAGCAACAACTGTGAACTTGGAGCGTTCAGCTTCTCGCTCTGAGACATTTCAGCAGGTCTCATCCTTGCTATCTCAGCTGGTTGACCCTCGGCGGCTGCTGCTCCTCCCGCTGAAGGACAGCTTTTCTCTACGGCAAGTCACTTCATCCTCAGGAGCTCAAAAAAATACAAACATAAATAAAGGACTTGGTGAGTTTGCAGCCTGCAGCTGTGGTGCAGAACATTTCAAAGCCATTTCTGCCACAGCATCAACTGGAAACACTTCATATGTGATGTTAACCCTCTGGCACCGTCTGATGTTGTGGATGTTGACTGTACTGAGCAGACCAACCGTTCCTCAGATTATAAGCCATGATCTCTTAAATCCTGGCATCACACAAAGGCTTAACCCCTCTTAGTATCTGATTGCACTGACTCTGCAACAGTTGGCGTCGACACTGAGGCAATAAAAAAAAGTCCCGTTTGCCTTTTTTTTATTTCTAATTGTATTTATTTTTTACGCCTCCCTGCTGGTGAAAGCCGTGGCCGTAGACAATATAAAAAAAAATACTTTTCTTTTGACTGTCCATATATTGTATGTCCATCTTTGTGACTGCGATATCTCATCGTCGCCTCGAGAGAAACTATGCTGATTGGACAGAGTACTGGTTGTACTCTACTGGGAGAGCTATTGTGGATCATGTGTGTTATTAAAAAGACAGTGATATTCTGTTTTGGCCAGATTACATATAAATCTTTAAAATGTATTTGTATAAGTGTAATGTAGAAATGTATTTCACTGATCCAAACAGCTACACTGTGTTAAAACCTTTCTCCATCTGCAGTTTTGCAAAGACAATCTTGGCGTTTTCTTTACAAATAGCCAACATCCATGCGCCATATGTAATTTCTGCTCAAATGTCCGATTACCTTCTCACAAATGAGCAAGTTCAACCTGCGTACTTTCATAATAATGTGCATGATTTACCTCTGCCTGCAGTTCAGTTTGTGACGCAACATCACTCTAAATGAAGTCTAACTGTGCTATTGTGCATTTGCCCAAGTGGTTGAATATGTACTTATTTCTGACATTTCTGATGTCTGTGCTGATTGTTTATTTGAAGCCCTCTTCAGAAATGAAATGTGTCTCTTGGAATGTTGACTATGCTGCATGCAAATACAGCTTGTGACTGCGTCCTTGTGTTTTCGTACTTGATTCACAAACCATGACATTCAAACAAGGCAACACTCTTGCTGTCACAATGTTCGAGATCAAAATGCCAAAAGGTCACTTATGATACACATCACAGGGGGGAAAAAAAAGCCCCAGGATGATGGTTACACTCAATACGGGACATTTGGAAGAAGAGCAATTATTATAGTTAATTCTGTCACAAAACAAGAGGCACTTACACATGTCCAGTCTCGTGAGCTACTACAAAGGCTGATGAGAAGCCATCTTCATGGTTCAGAGTGCAGCTCCGGACGTCGTGGCACATTCCTGTGACTGGAGCGTAACCTGATGGACATCAGGAGAGAGGCCGAGGGTTAATTATACATTGTTACCTGAGAAATGCAGATTGAAGCTGGCAGCCGTTACTATGGTACTACAGAACTACATTAAAGGGCAACTGCGCCATTTTTCAACTTTTTTTTCCTTCTTTTTGGCTTTAGTTTAGGGTGTAAATGTACATTAATGCTTTAAAATGTCCCACTCACTTCCATGTATTAAACTATTTCTCTGCTTCTAGCTTTAAAAAAACTCCTCCAGATGACATCACTCGGAGGAGATTTTCATCATCAGGCGTTCCGATAATGTCATCTGCAGGAGCTCTGGAAAAGCAGGTTGACCATGATTACAAACCCCATAGTGTGATCAACAAGATGACATAATCTGAACTGAAGGTTACTGCAACTGATTATCATCTGGAGGCATTTTTCTGCTAGAAGTAGAGAAATTTTAATGTAGTCAGAGAGAACATTAATGTCATTAAATCACTAGACTACTCAAACTGGACCCAAAAGAAGAAAGTTCAGCATTGAACTACCATCCTTTAACTACCAAAGAACATATTTTATCGGGTTTAAATCAAATGTAGGCTTTCAAAGCTACAGTATAAGCCCTGCAAAAGAAATTCATTTTACTTCTACTCTCCTGGAGGCAGAAGGTACAGTATCTCCAAGCCTAAGAAAATAATAACCCAGTTCCCGCATGGCTAAATATGGCTCAGGTACAGTGGGAGGTTGACCTGAACCTTAACTCAGACAGATCTGTATGTATCTGTATGTGTGTCACACGTGCGTCACGATCGTGATGATACACGCGATCATGCACCCTGCCGCAAAACAGGAAGCAAAAAAAAAAACACAAATATAGCTCCGGGGGGAGACACAGCAGGAAATGTTGTCCCTTTACTCTGCTTTGTGATTACTATTAATGATTCAAACTACTACTGTCCCACAACCCCCTACCACACTTGATTTGCACATGGGTTGCTGCAGCCACGCTGGTGATACGAGTGATGGACAGTACGGCGGCACCGACGAACCTCAGCCATGGAAAAATTAGCATCAAGAGACATTTCCTCAGTTAGTCGTCACTCTGTGCTGTTGTGTTACTGGTTTTTACAACAAATGAACCACACACCGCAACGACAGACATTACTGAATATAGATTTCGGCACAACACTGCTACATGTAGTATACAGTTCTTTTGGCGCAGTGCCCTGTCCCATCAAATGACCTTTTCACCTTTAAGCTACAAAGCAAACCATTGACCATTTGACATGTGACCACAGGAGCCTGGGATTGAACCAACAAAGCTGTGGGATTGGTGGACGACCGCTTTAACTCCTGCGCCACAACTTCAAAAAGGCAAAACCTTTCAGACGTAAGGATGTGGCAAAGTTCATCACGCTTTGAAGGACTGCAGCAATAGTTGAACAACTTAAGAATAATGCAAAATGCCAAATGATTGGAGAATTTCATCATCTACATTAAACCACTGGCACATTGTGAATCCACCAAATCCAAAGTTGAGCCCAGAATGGAGAGATCCACTCCAGCACGCCTCTGTGCAGGGTCCTTACTCCCATCACCCCCCCCCCCCACAACTCACAAATACCTAAAGAGACTGTGTCATAAACCAAAAATGAACACAAGGAGTTAATCGTGATAAACTAATAAAAAGTTAAGACTACTGCCGTTACAGAACAAAGCCCCAAAACAATTAAATGTGGATTATTAAATATCGGACCTCTCTCATCTAAATCTGATGACGATCATTTGTTACTCCTAGGTTGGATTTCAGGATGCCCCACTAACTCCCTAAAAAGCCTGCAATTAATCTAAAATGCTGCAGCAGGAGTGCAGACTGGAATTAGCAAGAAAGATCATATATCACCTTCACTAGCTTCTCTCCATTGGCTTCCCATAAAATCTACAATAGAATTTGAAATCACTGCTTCTTACATACAAAGCTGTTACAAAACGGTCAGGCTTAGTTCGATATCATCCCAGTAGACCACTTCGATCTCAGAATGCGGACCTGGACAGATCGCCTGGCTGTCACCGGTCTGACACACAGACAGACAGCCATTCACACCTCTGGGGAAATTAATTTCCTTTTTTGGGACAAAGCCTACGCAGGCAAACTCAACAAACAAGCGAAAGCCACAGAAACACGGCAGGTTTAAACCTAGAAGCTTTTTACTGTGAAGCATCTCCACAGAATGCTTTCTGTTGGACGTATAATAATAATAATAATAATAATCACACACAGAAGCATTTAAACACTTAAGTCAGGAAAAGACAGGACATCTATTACCTCTAAATCAATCTATACGCAATACACAGCAGATAATTATTGTGGAAAAACTAAAAAGTAGGATATTACGGAGACCGTGAATACACCTGATCAGAACATGTATTTAGTGAAGTAATGACCAATTGAAGGCGAACAAAGTAAGCTCATGTAAGAGCCCATTAACACCTGCACAAAGTTTAGGAGATGTGTACTGAATGAACAGTAAGTGTATTTTGAACAAAGTGGCTCAGTGTAATTTTATATAACATTGATTATTTTCTTACAGGGTGTTTTGGAAAAGGACTTTCACTCTACAGGGAGGCTGCAGTCTCCATTAAAAACCTTCTATAGCCGTTTGTCCTCTGATTAACAGACTTTGGATTTGCAAAAAAGGGGGAGCACAAAAGACTGGAGCACAGGACAGGACACATTTGAAATGCAAATGTAGGAGAACAGTAGGAGGCAGAGGATGATGACAGAATTAGAAAAAATGAAATGAGTGGTGTTAGAAAGGAGTTTAAAGAAAAAAAAAAAACACATGAGACGATGAACAAAGAAAGAAGATGAGACAAACAGATAGAAATTCAAGACAGAATAGCCAGTCCCCAACATAAAGACTGTATAAAGTAGGTACGTCAAAGGTATTTTCTCAACTTCTTTCTGTGATAATGACAGGGTGACAAGCTTGAGAGCACATACAGAATTACATCATTAGATCATGCGATTTATGCCGTTTCTGTGTGTTTTTAGACATCCTGAGATTTTCCACGAATGGACAAATCTGGAAAAGTGGGATCACGAGGATACAGAACAATATGTAGAGGGATGGACTGTGACGCCTGAAGCCAACCTCTGCACCAGAGTTTTAAACTACAAACAAAGAGGAGTCTCTACAGAGTTCAAGGTCCAAACAATGCATGTCGGGAAATCTGCGTAGGTGCAAGTCAGAACAACTACTGCTTGTACATCATAGGCACTTTATGAGACGCATCTCATAATAAGGGGATAAAATGCAGGGGCCCCCCCAGAGCTCACAGCAAATGGTGAAAAAAACGAAACTAAACACAAGCTCACGTGTTACGCAGATCATTTCTCAACCCACTGAGCGACAGTCAGCTCCAGTGTCACAGCAATGTCTCCACTACAAACTGACAGACATTCAGATTTGTAGTGACATTTCTGCTGTGTTGCACCTTTTTGCAGTGCGTTTCTTCATTTGGTTGCATTTCCTGATTTTTTTTTTGTTTGCTTGTGTTTTGTCTGTTTGCAGGTCTGTGAGCGCTCAGGGCCACAGTATACCGCACAATACAAACTCAAACTAAACTAAACTAAACCCATCGTCGAGTTATCATCTTCTGAAATATTTTTACTGACCATCTTATCTGTGTCTACAGGTGTGTGTACAAGGTGAAATTGTAGACTTAGATGCTAACATTATGTAAATGGAACAGATGATTCCACAAATTTCATTGTAGTGTTACTGACCAGATCAAATTCTGCTCAGCAAAATAGTTTTACTGACAAACTACTGACAAACCTGCTGCTGACGTTAAAGTAAAAGTATAGTAGATTTGTACAATGATGCTGAAGTGATGTTTATGTCCGGACAACAAAAAGCTGACAGCATTAGTTTTTGGCTTGGTAATTGCAAGTATCGACTTGGACATAAATCAACATCAAATAGAGCTAAAACTGTCACGTGGGCCACAGGATACATAGAATTTCAAAATGCACAATTCTTTTGGAGTCTTCCATTATTAATGTCCCCTTATATTAGATGCATAATGAAGCTATATGGTATCATTTCCTTTTCCTTAGTCTGGTAGGATGCATTTACACATTATGAAACAGAGGACGCTCAGCTGCTGTGTGAAAAAGCAAGTCGATGCAAATCTGATGTAAAGAAGTTGTTGTGCTTTTAACTGGAAACGAAGTAGAGCTCTTCTGAATTGGAGCCCAGAGTGACCCAGACTTAAAAAGTGAATCGATTTAAAGTAATGAATCTGGCGACAACTTGTTAAACAATGAAGCTTCTGAGAGTCCAACAACATATTATGCTGTAGTTTCTTTCCAAAGCACATTCACTGTTTCTCCCTGTGCTGTGTTCAAGGCCTTTTTACTGATCTTTTACCTGCACATTTACAACCAAATATTTTTCTAATACAGTTGTACATATTTTAGCGATGATTCAGTCCGTTTCATGTCCATCCAAGCCCTGGAAATGCTCCAAATGCTGTCGCCTAAGACTGTGGAAACAGATGTGACTTGATTTTCGGAGCCTAGAGTAACTTCCCTTATACAGTTTTTTAAAATCCATTTTCTGTAAAATCTGAAAGAACAAAAAAAAAAAAAGGCCATGGTGGCTTTTAAAAAAATATGTTTAATGACGTCGTGGTCACATACATTTAAGCCTACGTACAATTTACCTAACTGCATGTGTTTGGGCTCCTCACGCATGGTGAGGACATGACAACTTAAACCCGCGACCTTCTTCACAACCCAGAGTGCCGACCACTCCCACGCCCTAATTGGATGTTTTAAGCTTGACAAAAGACCAAAGGCCTCGTTTTTCTCTGCTGTGTGATGTTAATTGACTGCTAATGTACATAAGCAGATTCACTAGAGGCTTGAAAATCCAATGTTATGCAGCACAGAAGGGTATTGTTTGTTCTTATGGCATTTGATGGATTAGATTTGCTATTTAGCGAAGTCTGAACTGACGTCGCTGTGGCTTCTATCATCCTCTTATTGCTGTTTGTTCACTGTCTGTGGGCTGAGATCCAGTCAAACATAGTATTTCAGCCAGAGAAAATGACTCAGTCTCAAAAATGTCACAAACGCCTAATAACATGTTTCTTACTGCCTGGCTCCTACAACTCGTCGAACAATGGCTGAAGGGAGGACGGCAGAGAGGCGATCGTTCGATGTTTTCTCCGGGCGTCATTGAAGCAATTCTGCTTTTGACTGGTGGAGTCCTACAGGAAGCCATGAAGCCAATCACATCCTAATGTCCTTGTTGACAACACAGAGAACGGATTCTGCTCAGTGTGGGGATTGTCATATTTGACGGATTTTCACATAAAAGACAGCAGCTTTTGGTTTATATCTCCCAGCAGATTGAAATTGATAAAACACAGCAGCAAGAGCATGCACATCATTAAAAGCCCACTTGTTCTTATTCCTAAATCTGCAATACAAATGGCCTGACTGTAAGTTTGCCAATAAGCAGCACCACTCTATTCATCAACTCATTTTTCTCCGTGAGGTTGGCTGAGCTGCGATGGTGTTTGGACGCACGTCTCTGTTCTCCTGCATCTTCTGTTTTACTTGCAGGGGAAAAAAAATGAAAGGGAGCTTCAAAGGTTTGGCCCTTGCACAGAAATAAAAGACAGACAGTGAAGCGGAATGTGTGATTAGAAAACTTCAGTAAGTTATTTCAACAATGGCTTCGTTCCTACTACACTACTGCTTTCTTGTCCTTCAGAAGGCTGCTACGCAACCACACCACAGCGAGCTATAACAGGAAGTGTAATGAGTGACGATTTTAGCACATTGGTCTCGTTAGAAACAGCTGCTCATATACTTTCATTTTTTTTTTCAGGGATTCAGCCACTAAATGAAGACAACTGACATAGTGAAGTCATCCAGTTTTGTTTTGTTTTTTTAAGCAAAAACACAACTAAATAATTATTCAAATGTTTGGAATAATTGTTTTCAAATGTATTTATGTCATTTTTAATATCTTTTTTTTCACATGATCAGACCGGTTTTCATTTACTCAATACACCAAGCAAAACTCTGCAGATTAATGCTGAAGGAACAGTGAGAAAGCATCTTGACAATTCAACACAGCTTTGCACTTTCTGCTTTTTTCTGTTCTCACCACCAACAAACTACTCTCGAGTTTGTCCACGACCGGTAAAGGGGTCCCGGAAGTTGGCGTGGAAGTCTTGGCCCAAACCTGAGTGTGATTGGTGGGTTTCAGAGCTGCGCAAACGAACCACAGCAAGGGACTAACCGAACCACTGTTCAAATTCCACCGGACTAAAATGAAGCAGGCTTGAAAACACCCTGTAGACATGTTCTGTGGTGGGCTGTCCGTGGATTCCGACCAAAAGCAACAGGCCCTAGATGGCACACAAGAAAAAGCCAGCGGATCACCGCAAAGCCAGGGGGAATTATTCTCTAGGGGCCGTGACTGTCTGCAGTAAATACCATGACAGTCCAGCTGGTAACAGTTGTTAAGATATTTCAGATTTTTCAGTCCGGACCAAAAATGTGGAAAAACAAAACTCACTGATGATGCAGTCTTTTCTCCACGGCCACATTTATACCCTTTGTGGACTATTATCTGTTAGTTCGACGTAAACCGCGGGCTTAAAAGGCACAACTGATGAAAGTCTTTGAAATTAGTGGCTGGCTTAGCTGCAACACTGTCCATCCAAATTAGACATTAGGAGAAATAAGGCAAAGGCATTTCTCACATTCTGTACATTACTGTACTGTAAGTGTGTGTGTGAGGAAACGTTGCCTTGTCTTTTTTTTTTTTTTAATCCCGCAGACGAAATGTTTTGATGCAGTTCAGTTACAGAGCCTCCCCGAAGGGAATAGATTGCTAAAAGAAAGGGATCAGAAGTCGCCAGCTGATCGTCTAACTGTCACTCATGCTTTAATTCCCCAGTGCACCGCGTGAAATGGATGCATTGCTCGCTGCACATCCAAATAGAAAAACACTGTCCCTTTTTTTCTGTCTGCGCCAGGCTTCACAGAGAGATAATAACTCACGCACCCTTTTATCATGTTACTAGTCTCAGCCACCTCCATTTGACGGTGCATTTTGAAGTGAAGAAGATAAAAGGTTTTGTGCGTATGGAAAATGCACTACATTATTTCAGTTAGACCCGAGTACGCAGGCATGCGTTGATTGCTAATTAGGCCTGTGTGTCTCTGAAACACGCCGGTGTGTCGCTAACTGGATCAAACCAAAGCCCTCAGCAGTGGTCAGCCTCATTGTGAACCCACTACACCACCTCTTTGGATGCACACAACCTTTTTTGACTATTGCCATGCAGACGTCCTGCTCACCGATTCCAAGCATTTCCCACGACCACTAATATCACGGTACAAACTCTATCAATGTTACCAACTTACTCCATTGATTTGTTCCAGTTGCATGGAGATCATTTGTCATCCAACTGTTAGCTCCCGCTACCCTATATGATGTGTTCTGTTCCCAAGCCCTGATGTTAATAAAGTCCATGAAGCACTATGCTGTCATTCCTTTGTATGCCACCAAAGCCCCTCTGACTAGTCCTGTGTCCAGTCTTGCAGACCCACTTCACTCACTTCAGACCACTTAGCTGTCACAAGGCAAAATCTTCTACTGGGATTATTCGAATTGTCTGAATCATAAAGTTTGCAGGTAGTGCCACCATCATAGGCTCGATCACTAGGAGTGAGGAGTCAACCTACAGAGAGGTAAAAGGAGCCCTGACATCATGGTGCAAGCACAAGAACCTCCACCTCGGTGTTCGCAGGACCAAAGAGAGGGTGTTGCACTGCAGCAGAGGTCGGAGAACACATAGCTCTGCCTATATTCACCGGACAAAAGTAGAGAGAGTCAACAACTTCAGGTTCCTCAAAGTAATGACTTGAGGCGGACAACCCATATTTTAAAGACTGCAAACCAGCGACTTTTCTTCCTTGGGAGATATAAGAGGTTTGACATGGGTGAGAGTTTTTCTCTCTGGCTGCCTCATGGCCTGCTGAACCTGGCAGCACAACACATCGCAGGGTCAGAACTGCGATCCACGCAGGAACCTCTATAGCAAGGGCAACACAAGAAAAGATGGAAGAATCATAAACAACCCCAACTAGTCCTGCCATAGACATTATTGCCATCAGGGAAACATTGTAGAAGCTTGAGAGCCAGATCCAGCAAGCTCAGAGACAACTTCTACCCACAGGCAAGCAAACTCATGAACACTATGAACACACATGCACAATATACACTTACACAAACCAGGTTTCAATGCCTTGTTGTATTGCTGTGCATGTGACATTAAATCTCGTGATTCTTAAGCTGCCAGAACATGGACTTCTTATGTCTTCTGATGGTGCCTTGTGCTATCATTTGTGATCTGTGAGTTTCAAGGTGGAGTTGCTCCAAGACATCCTCCAACTCCCCGTCACAAGTTCCTGGCGGCCCTCTTCTCGGACCACGGCCAGTGGGTACGTCACTGTTTGGACTTTTGGGAATACTCACGTGCGTATAGTCTACTTCAGTGGAAATGATGCCTTATACCAGGTCAATAGACACAGCTGCATTACTCTATTACTCTGTAAACTGGCCCCACTTTGCAACTAAAGTGTCAGGAACTTAATGGCTGCTTGTTACTGAACTCAATTTTAATAACCTGTCATCTCCTGAGTTTGGAGACTCCGGCAGCCAATTTTCTGATGGCCGTGGTGTTAAAACTGCAATGGCATCTGCTAACAACACCTGAACGCCTGAAAGTTGTAAGTGACTAAAAAAAAAAAAAAAAGGATAAACAAGGATAAAAAAAATAACGAGCTGGCTGGGTGGATTCTGTGAAAGCTGGCTGTGTTTCCTCAGACAAAAATAAGCAATTATTTCTAATTCCTGTAACTTCATTTTTCAACACATGGATTCATCCGCACTGTTTGAATTCATTTACCCCCCTCTGAAGCCTAAATTAGCCATTCAATTTAGTGGTTTTGGTTTGTTTTTTTCCTGTAAATGACTCAGATTGTGCCGACATTCTGAATGAAACACACTGCAGACCAAATATTTTATTGCTATTTAGAGCAAAACCAGTAGTAATGCCTGCAACTCTTATACATTTTAAATTAATCGCATCAAAGATTGATTATTGATGTATTCAATAACTCTGGGAAAGTGCATCAGTGGGGTCTGTCAATGTTCTATATGTGAAACGTGCCTGTACTTTATGTTGCACTTCCTAATTCATTCCCTTTTGTCTGCAGAGCAAAGGCAGCAATTAGCGGATTAGCAGAGCCAAAGTGTACAATGTTTGCTTCCAATTGAAAATAAATTCAGCTGCTGTAAAAAGAAGCAATTAAAATGGCCTAAAGTGGCCTTCGGGGTGCTGACTTTGGACAGTTAGCCTCATTGTTTCAGTCTGTGGAGGGGAAAAAAAAAAAAAACCCTAATCAATATATGGCAGCGAGTGCAAACTGGCCTGAGCCTCCAGAAGTCTGCATCCAGAAGAACAGATAGTAAGGAAAAGTTCGAAATATATGAAGCACAAAAGTAATCCTCAGAGCATTGATTATACAATTTGAGCCTAATAATCAGTGATGAAGTGAGTTTTTCAAAGCTTCTTTTTGTCTATCAGACAAAAGCCCTTTGATTTTACGTCTTGCAACTGGGGCACAAAGAACCTACTGAAGACAGTGAGAGAAAATCTGACACAAATTCCCAAATAAAAGTAAAGTTGTTTTTATGTTAAATGTGCAACATCAAAAAAAAACAAAACAAATCCCTTAAAATAATCAATTTATGTCAACCAAAGAATCGGTCCTGTTTAACAACTATTCTGCGGGACAGGGGGCTTTACTGCTGTGTATCCAGACCCATTTGCTCGTGTAACTGTATTCAGATTAACCACACATGTCGAAACATTCACGTTACGGTTTGAACCGTGCCAGCGTGTCTTCGGGGGGGCTTTACCTTGCATGCCTGTGGGGCCGAAGCCCTGACGTGTGAGGAAAATGGCGTGGTCATGGTGCTCGGCGTGTTGAGCATCGCTTTTCTGCTGCACGGATGCCCAGCGGCACACATTTTCCAGGCTCCGTGATGGGTTGCCTCTTTCAATAAGGCTGATGGACTGACAGACATCAGGGGGGTGGGGGGGGAGACAGAGAGAGAGAGAGAGAGAGAGAGGGGCTTACCGCCGAAGCTTGATGAAGCATATCAGCCGACCAAAAAGACACATTGTTAATTGCAAGTATTCACTGTAGACACAGAGTGAACATGGGGACTCATGATAATAACAGCATTGCAGCAAGAATTCTCTCTGTATAATCTTAAAACATGCACACAAACACAGGCACTGCTTTGCATATTTTGAAATTTTCTGCATGCACTTTACAGTACACGTGAAGTCTAAACTTAAGTGTCATATAAACTTAAAAATTATTTATTTGATATTATAAAATCATATCAATGAAGCAACTTGTATTTATTATTCATATGCTTTTGTTTCGGACCATTGTCTCCTTTCTTATGGCTACTTATTGAGGTTTTTCTTGGGTTTGATTTGAATTGATTTACTACAGTTCTTCTGTCACATGTAACTTCCCACAACACGTGCTACGACATAGTGGCTGGTGGCCGTCTACCATAGCTGCTCCTATGAAGTTGACATTTTTTGGGTCCAAATTCCGAGCAATGACTGCCGAAGACGGGTTTCCAACTCTGAAAGTGGGAAGAAGCTCACCAAGCCGGACATCGAAATCCAAGATGGCTGCTTCAGGCACAGGAAACAGTAGTAAAGGTGTAGTAACTTATGGTTTAGTAGCACTTCTGTCTTACTGGTGGACAACTACTCCGTACTTTTCTTTCAGTATCAGACTGCTGACTTCCAAGCTAACCTGAAAGCAGCGGCATGTAACTACTACCTAGGTGGACGTAGCTACTTAGCTAAAGGTAGCTAAACCTAGTTAAAGGTACAATTTAGTGAAGAGAAGGCTTTTCTGTTATTCCTAACTGTCTAAAAAGTGTATTCCGTAGCAGAGGAAGGTGAAATAAAAAAGGAAACTGCAAGATATAATAGCCCCCAATTGATTCGTTCTTAAAGGGGTCTAACATTTAGCTTTGGTTCTGCTGCACAAATTAGCCTGACAGAGTTTCACAAAGGTTGAACTTCATGTGAACGATTGGGCCCCGTTAGTTTTTTTGCTGTGAGCAGGTGAACACATTGGGGTTATTGCACATACGTTAATTCATCTTGCTGCTACAAATAGTTATTTCAAATGCTGGTGTGACCCAGTCTTAAAGCTGATGACTGTTGGACTAACTGCCGATTATGTGCTGTCCTTGTGGACACACTCCCCCTTTATTTTCTTACAACATGAAATCATGGTTGATTTCTTGACAACAATTCACAAAAAAAAAAAAAGACCCTTTATGTTTGGTAAAATGTTTTTTTTCATCCCCTGGCTTCTTTTTACACCCTCCAGATCCAGGTGTTTTTATACTAAAATGCATTGGACACATTCAGTGCACTTGCGATCTCCAGTGCTGGTTTAGGTGAGTTACTTTAAAGGGGACGAGTTTTTACGCAATCGGTTTGTAGATTTGTTTCCGCTTTGGCAAGAACATCTTTTTTGGCATTTAAAAAATATTAATAACAAATAAAAATCCACCACAGTACAGAACAGAGCTTGCAGTTGGTTTTAATTTTGTCATGAGGTTCACAGGTTCAGTCTCAGACCCGATACCTGATAACAGTATTGGTATCGGGAGATGCCTGATGACCTTTGGCTGTTTTTTCTTTAGGAAACAGTTTAAAAAAAAATAAAATCTTTATATTGCAGCTAGATTAATTGATAAAGTAAACACCAATTACAGAAACAGAGACTCCAGTTTGTCTGTGCTGTGATCAAACTCAATGCGGAGAAGCATTTTTCAGACTCTCGGCCGCAGTGGAGTTTTCTCTCACACACCCATTATCTTGCAGCCTAAGAGGCAAATTCTCGCCTGTCTGAGTGTCTGTCATTTTCTGTCATTTTTCTGCATTTGCAAAACACGACAAATCAACAGAAATGGACCGCAAATACTCACCTTGGCGTACCCGAGCATGATCATCCTCACCAGGACCACATTGATGTGGACTCCCAGGGACTCATCGTGGTAAATCTCGTTCACCTGAGAAGCAGAAGAATGACATTTATCATCCACAGGGCTTTGAAGAGCTCATACAAGTAGCATGTCTTTTAAAGGCACCTGCGTCAATGATGCATTTAGCTGCAATATCTTGTTAATTGTGGGCTTCAGCTTTCCACTCACCGGTGGAAAAGAGCGAGAGAGTTCACTCCAGGAAGGACTGTAATCACGCACCTGTACAACCATTATTTTATGGCTTTCTGAGAGTCACTGAATAAAAGTGAGGAAGAGCAAACTATCATCACATTTTTGTTTCTCACAGAAGTAACCGTACCAGGAAAAAAAAAAAAGTCTAAATGTGCATCCGTATAACAATCTCTGCAGTTTGTCCACTCGCGAGTTTTGAATAGAAGGTGTGGTTTAGTGTGTACACGACCAGGATTTACAAAAGCAAACCTGTTTGTGACATTGGCCCCAAATGCAAAGTTGTTCCATGGCGTTTTTGGAAGAAGAGCAAAAGCTTTAAGAGGTAACAGTGGCTTTAAAATGATAACAGACTTGCAGAGAGCTACAAAGACAGAATAGAGAAGTGTTTGATAGAGGCTTTTTTTTTTTTTTTTTGTATGCAGGCCATCTAAGTCCCCTGCAGCCTCAGCAGTATTATAAAGAAAAATGGGTGAGTCGGTGAGCCTGGGCAATAAAGGACTCTCCCCAGGCAGCAGTCTCACTAGCATTTTCCACTGGCATAAACCTAAGGGAGACAGTAAAGTGAGCACAAAAGCTCAAGCTGTGGCCCCACGTTTACTAGTCATCACAGTTTTCGCAACAGCGGTGGCTTCCAGAGTCAGTTTTTAATCAGCCAAAGGGATCAAATTTCCTCTTAGGGGATCAGCGGCACTCACTGTACCTATCTGTGTGTATCTGGGACAAGTGATGGAGTTGCTGTTTAAATAAATCCACGTGCACGTTCACTTATCTAAAGGAGGGTGCAGAATATATGAGCCTGTCAGTAAGTTTTTGTTTTTGTTTTTTTAAGGCACTTAACCTGCTAGCAGTGACGATTCAGCGCAGAAAACAATTACCCATTAATAAACAAGTGCCTGAATGCTCATATCAGCCGAGCAAAAGTGAGAAGTGTCAGGTTGTAAAGCTCACCGTGTACATCTGCACCAAGTCTGCTGGTAGCCAGTGGGTGATGGTAAAGTATGAATAAACCAGCGGAAGCAAGAGCAAAACTCGGCCTTAACTGATAAACTGTATTCATTAATCGTGAGAATAGTTTATGTAGAATCCGAATTTATATTCAGAAAGAATAGGCTGTTTGTTGGTTGCTTGGTTAAAGATAAATCTCTTCTAAATTTTGTACTTTCGATCCTGGTGACCAGAAAGTACAAAAGCTCATTTACATTTCTGGCCACAGCCAACGTTCACACAATATTATAATTACAGGGACTTAGCTGATTGTCCTAACTACAAATATCTAGTTACCATTCAATAGCTAGAAGGGGCTTCTCGTAAATAAATGCATCGCTTCATCCAGGGACGTGGTATGGACAGAAAAAAAGAAGACGACAAAGACCGGTAGAGACGCTATGAGAGTGAGAAATGTGCCCCCGTACCAGGGACCTTCTAGCTGTGAGGGGGCAGGGCTAACCACTCCATTCCGTGCTGCCCCTCCATAAAATTACTAGCTGTAATCTATGTACTCGTGTACTTGTTAATCATACTGTACCTACACCTATGTACGGCACATATATCCCAGCTGCTGGAGCTTCCCTAAGACTTTTGTAATGTAGATAATGTTTAATTGGTGCAACAGCTCCTCTCCTTACTTTAATCGCACATTTTGTCTCATTTATTCTTTCCAAAGAGATGTGTCAGTGATACGCAAGCTTCACTTCGGGATCAATAAAGTCTTGTTTCTCCTGCAGTAAAACCTAATTGGCCTTATCTAACTCTTATTACTGTGCAAGTAGTTTAATATAAACTTTTTATTTTGGATGAGAACACCAACGCTCTAATTACAACATATACCCCCCCACCAATAACACCACAAACTGTCTCTTTTAAATTTCTGTTAACAAACGAGATGTTTTAATTAGTGCACTTTAGATTTGCTGGGATACATGCTTTTAACTTTGCACACAGGCAGGCTTCTTTACGCTAAACCAGGCAACATGCCTCCCAGCTCAATCTTCTTATTTAATGCACACCCATGAGAGGCCAGGTATCAATCGCCTCTTCAAGCATTTTGAGATAAGCTTATTTCCCAAAATGAAGCATCGGGCAGTAATGCAGGATGTATAAACTGAGCCAAACATTTTAACTGCTAGAAATGCAAGAGGGTTTCTTTTAATTCAATTTCACCACTGGCCTCTGCACTGACTACATATATTATATGGTACATTTTAACATTTTTGCTTCGCTGTGAGTTAACTAGTTAACTAGAGAGCAGTGCTAGCCAATCATACAAAAATCGAATCTCCCTGCTCATCCCAAATACAACACGAATCCCAAACAGAAGCCCTGCAAAGAACAAACCACAGTCAATATCAGAGAAGAAAATCATTCAAAAGATGCCAAGTGGGCACGAGGCAAACAGAGACAGGGTCACCAGGTCAATCGGACTGATCATAGCTCCAGTACTACTGTAGGAAAAACAACATTTTGGCAAAACATAGTGTGATCACACAAAACATGCTGTGTGTGTGTGTGTGTGTTTGTCCAGACTGAAAACTGAATGTGTGTGTAAACCAAACCAGGGGGCAGAGACGGGCGAGACCAAGATGAGGATCCTGTCAGTAACGTGTGTGGTGGATGGACCATGCAGTAAGTACGGATCAAACGAGCGACCAAATCACCATCTTGTTCACACTAAACTGTATATGAGAAGACTTCATTTGTAACCAGGAGCATTTGGGACTGAAGCGACAGGCAGCGTCACAGTGGCTCCCATTTTCTTTGCCCCAGTGATTGTTCACTGAAGCTCATTCACCTCATTGCTCAGACAATATGCGAGTGTTCTCCACACGGGGAGAAAAATATTCCAGCAGCATATGATCACTTGCTTTTTGATGCAACCCAACTCCAACACTGCTAAATTACCCGAGCTCGCTCAGGTTCCAACGCTCACTGCTTTAGACTGAGAGAAGCAACAATCTAGCTGAGTGTGACCCACGCTGCAGATGAGCATTTAATTCTGAAAGGGAGACAGATAAGTGCTGCTGATCCTGATCCACTGGCTGCAATGTGAGCCTCTCCTTCAGGGCGAGCTAAAATTACAACATGTGTTCTCTTCCTCCCACAGAATGATCTACTCGCTTTCAAAAGGTTGGTCATAACGATGTACAGACGGCTTCTTAGCAGCGTCCCCCCCACACACACATACAGTAGGACTCCCTTTCTTTTATTGAATAGTGTTCAGCCTTACATTTTATGTGCACAATTGCAGCTCTTAATAGCCACAGCAATACGTCACTAGGGAGAAGAAAGGGGAACTGATGTGGTTACTGATCAATATCCCTAAATTGACCAGCTGAGCTGTACATCTGTTATGTGCGAAATACGGTCAGTTCATGAAAATTGTCCGTCCGTTGTTGGAAAAGTTGTATTAAAAGTTGATGATTAATCCGAGGTGACAGATGTGTTGGAAGGAAACCAATGCATGAGAGCAAACCGAACCTAATGCCACCTGTGCTATATCATTTGGCAAATGATGATATAAAATGACTTCAAGGTATACGGACCCTGAGTGTGAAACTTGCTGTCTGATCTGTGCCCGAGATGCACAGAAAAAAATGAGAAGTTGCAGACAGAGAAAACACTAAGTGCCTATATGTGTCAGTAATAATGCATAAGGTCTGTCATTTCTGATGCATCCCCCTGGTGTTAGATCTCCTTAGCAGACTTCCATTACCACTACCACTGAGAAAAAGCAGCTAAAAATGAAACTATTTTTTGGTGGGGGGGGAGGGGGAGGATGAAAGACATCATGTGTGGGAGGCCGAAAGAAAAGGTATATGGATGCCTTTGTCTACCTCCTGTTGTGCACTTTTGGCTTGAGACTATTTTCCCAGAGTCTCAGTTGAGAGGAATCTTATTTCTACAACATTTAATGATATTTGAACCAATACTGTTCCTTCAACTTTGTGGTGGCGGTTTGGGGAAGACCCTTTCCAGCTCCATGAAGACATGGTTTCCTTATTTTGCTGTGGAAGAGCTTGGCTGACCTTCTCACGGCCCTGACCTCAACCCCATCCAACAACTTTTGCATGAAGTGGAACTTGGCTGATATCATTGTGGGATCTTACTAATGCTCTCGAGGCTAAATGGGAGCAATTCCTTGCAGCCGGCTTCCAAAATCCGGGGCAAAGCATAAAACCAGAGAGTTGAGGCTGTTAATGCAGCAGAATAATGTCCACGATGGCTCCACTGTTCGGGGGGGGTGGGGGTGGGGGGTGGGGTCATTCTTACTTGTCTGATATGCTTATGGCTAGATAATTAAAGGGTGACCAGGCTTTACGTGTAGCAGGCATTTTCTATATAATAATGCCAAGTTATACAACAGCCCTGTGATGCACATGTAGTTTTTGTTTCATGGTGACACCGTGTAAGAGGGCCTGATTCAGTTCTATAAAATTAATGGCAGCATTGTGTCCATCTTTTATTAGTATTTTTTAGATTTAGCAAAACTCTACAGCAAGAAAATTAGCAACACTTGCAATCTTCCAAATTGTTTTTGTACATTTTGCACACAGTAAACTGGCAGCCCAGAATATAGTTAATGTAAATGTTGTTGTAGTACCCACATGTCACCAAAAGAGGTCCATAAAAGTCATACATTATCTCCCATTAAGATTTGTCATTTGTGCAAACATTGCTTCCAACTTCTCTGGCGTCACTGATGGTTCCGATGCCTCGGTTTGTGCTTCAAAGACTTCTGCTCACCGCACAAACACTTTGTGGAGACGACTGCACAAAACATTACACTTTCAACCTTTATGGCAAAACAGCTTTTGTCTGCATCTTTGATGTAATGCAGATATGAAGCCGTAATTGATGTCTGAGAAGGAAAACCGGTGCCACCATGGGGATCACTTGAAAGGCTGAAAAATATCATCAAGCAGTAGCCATAATCTTTTTTTTTTACAAAACTAATGGGGAAAACAATCAGAGGGTAGAAATGGTGTGAGACCGTCAAGGATTAAATCCCCATAAATCTAACAGCCAGTCAGGTCAAATCTGAGCATTAAATCTAACAAAATCTAATTTCTAATGCCCCATTTTTTGGACAAAATGAAAACAAACATGCTAACTATGTCATGTGGCAACGCACAGCTGAATGTCAGGGTGTATACAGATGGGGAAAAAAAACCTCAACAAATCAAACAGAGGTGTTAAAAAATACAGACCACATTTCTTGCAAGCAGAGTTGTCCAGCTCTTTCTGACAGTGGTGATAAGTAGAAAAGCCTGCGCTATGCTCATAACGCAACCACATCGGCAGTAAAAGAAGAGACTTCCTTCTCATCTCGTTTACTGTAAAGGACCAAATGTAAAGCTCAGGCAATAACGAATAAAGGAATGCAGCATGTGATCAAAACCAAATAGTTGCTGGTCACTGGTTAGGACGTACACCCACACAGTATGTACTGTACATTCCAGCTTATCAAATGGTCACGTCAGTTAGAGAGGGGAGGACAGGAAAAGGAAAGGCAGAGAAGAGACAAAGAAAAGGAACTAGGAAAGGGAGGCGGTGAGAGGAGGATAGATGGATATGAGAGGAGATGAAAGGAGAAAGAAGCTGAGACGAGAGGGTAAAATGGAAAAGGAGATGAAATTAGAGTGGACGAGATAATAAAACCTAGAGGACCATGGAGGAAGAGAGATGCAGGGGATAGAAAGAAAGAATGGATGAGAAGAGACAATAGGAAGACAGGAACGAGACAAACAGAAAGAAATTGGACAGAATAGGACAAGAGGTTTGAAGGGAAAAGAGGTGGGAAGCAAAAACAGATAAAAGGAGCGGAGAGTACAAGATGGCAAGAAGAGTGAAAGATGGCAACATGACAGGAGGAAAGAACAGAGAAGAAAAGGATAAGAGAAGACAAGTGAGAAAAATAGAAGGAGGGAGGTGGAGAGGACGGGACGAGAGGAGAGAAGGTACGATGATAGGTAAAAGAGAATAGGACTTGGAAAGCAAGAAAAGGGGGTAGAAAAGAGGAGGGGATTGTAAATCTTTTCTTGAAGGAAGAATAGAAGGAAACACCGGTTGATGAGAGACAAGAGGGAGATGAACGAGGACAGGAAGGGAAAGGAGGCCTCACGGGACAAGACGAGACGAAACAAGGATTAGGCAAGGGAAGGAAAAAAAAAGGACAGAGACTCTGTCTGTAGGTCTAAGTGAGGGGGTGACAGGATGAGAGAGAAGCAGAGAGAGACAGAGAGGAATCCAGATAAAGTGACTGGCTGATAGTCTGGAAGGGGACTGGGAGGCGCTGAGGCCACTGACTGAGCCTGAGCCTCCAGCTGAAGCCAGCAGGGACCTCTACTGGAAAACACCATCAATAACGTCCTAATATCATCCCCACTGGCCACAGCAGCCATAGAGAGAGACAGACAGAGAGACAAGACGCCTCTCGGTCGATTTTACACGGAACATCACACTTTTCACCGAGGAGCCTGCCACTATAGGCAGCAACGTTTTCAAATGTCCACAAATAACCAATCAATAAGGAGGAATTAGATACGATGGGAAACAAGAGGAGAAACACGGCGAGTGACATAAAACTATGGAGCTTCATTTGTGCAAGGAGACAAAAAGCACATTGAAATGCCACACATTCATTTCACAAAGGTCTTACAGAAAGATACACATATTCAGAGATATCTTTACTTTTTTTAAAATTTAAATTGTTGGGGTAGTATTACGGGCTATGGCGCTGAAATGATGAGACTGGGTTGTATGGGTACACTGCAGGTCCAAAAATGAAAGGAGTGAGAATTAACCATGATCCGTAAAGAAAGTACACATTTCATCTGTATTTTTATCATTAAATACGTCATTTGATGAGAAATCGAGTTAACATTTTTAAATATCAAAGCTGAAATTTATGTCTCTGTACAATCACTACACACTGAAGCAAACTTTTTGACTTAATAAGTCAAAATCCGTCAGTTGTAAGACATTTAAATCATCTTCATGGGCGTCTACACTAAAAAAAAAATATCCAGATGTAAAATTTGGTAGAATAATGAAATAATCCTCAAAAATTGATTTATTTTGGTGGATTTATTTAGTTTCCTGGCAGAGTCTCTAACCAGACCCAGACACCAGGGAAACATGTGACTAACGCCGCCACTGTCAGACTAACTCACAGCATTTGACCCAGAAAAGCTGCAGTTCGGTTCAGCTACTGTAATTCACTTCGGCTTGTAGCTAAGCTCCACTTAATTTAAAACACAATCACCAATGTATGTACATATGCATTGTGTTTAACAAAGAACACAATCACAAGGGTGTAAGTTCAATTCTGCCATCTACGCTTGTGGGATCATCTTTTGCACTTTTGGCCAAGTCTGTAATCAACACATACAGTAAGCATACAGTGGAATATGAAAACTGTGATAAAATAAATAGAAACTCAATCCTGTTCACAGCTGACTCACATGTCTCCTGCAGAGACACAGAGGCTTCGTTAGATCTAAAAACATAACCTGTTGTCAACAATTAGCTTTGCTTCTTCGGTCTCAGCTGCCAGGTGCTACGTTGCTCCTGCGTTACAAGTTTAAATCTCTTCACAACACATAATCAGCGCTAGACGTCCATCAGTATCAGTGTGTATTTATGTTTGCATGTGTGGTATGCAACCATCTTCTCCCGTCCCCAGTCCCCTAACGAGGCTTTGATCATCCGCTGGCTCCCGCCAGGAGGTCGATCTCTTCAGAAACCATGAAAACAGTGGGGTCAAAGTAGGAGCATTTCCGTCTGCATTGAAAAGTCTCATTGAGAGAACAACCGTCACCATGCAGACACCACACGTTGGCACAGACAGGCAGGGTGTTTTGAGCCGCTAGTTAGAGATAGAAGAGCTGCGACAGCGAAGATTAAAAAAAACAAAAAACAGGGCGATTCAGATTCATTGTTTTCTATTGAGAAAAGCTGAATTTAGCACCGCATAATGAGTTTTGATGACTTGTAGCACCTTGGAAAGACATTATTTTTTTTTATTAGTTTTTTTGAAAACAAATTCATAGACATAAATAAATATAGTATGGAATAATGAACTTATGTACACTGTCAGTTGTGCTCTATCAGGTATCACCATATAGCTATAAAGAATATGTAATAGGTCATTTCAAACATATTTTGGCAAAAACATTTCAGTTTGAGTTTGTTTTCATACACACCAATCAGCCGTAACATTAAGACCACCTGCGCAATCTAATACAACCCAATACAGTAGCTCTGCCATTAATTCCTCATTTTACAAGGTTATGATTTCTCAGTTTCTAGGTTGAAACTGTCACAAAGGTGATAATTCCACTATGTGTCATTTGTTAAGGGTCAAAGTGGGTAGTTGAGTTGTAATGGAGAGGGGGTTCTAATGTTTTGGCCACCTCATCAATTTTAAAAAGGGTGGACAAAACATTGGAAGTCTCAGCAGAGCCCATGTATTGGGTTGTATTAAATTGCACAGGTGTACTTAATGTTGTGGCTAATCGGTGTGTGTTGGCTATAGCTTTATGTTCCATCGGTTAATCCGTTAACGCAAATCTGTTGGATGGTTCTTTAGGTGCTGCAAAATATTCTGGCAGATCAAAACAGGCTGAAGCACGACGGTAGAGTGGTTACTGCTGCTGCCTTACAGCTAAGAGGTCACCGGTTCGACTCTACCTGCTGGCTGTGGCCTATGATTTGATGGTACACTCCTTTGTGCTTGAACGGTGGTAATCGTTTCTACACAGTTGCGTCATACTTCCCGACAGTTTGTGACTGTTATGGCAGATTAGAGGATAGCGTAACCTCCCTCTTTATCACTTAAGTTGACTGAGCTCTCAAAAGACACAAATTAAACACGGGAACCAAAAAACACCAAAAAATTAAGTTTGCTTTACTAGTTTTATGATGAAGGTTCAGACTTAGGAAAAAAAATACAGATACATTTTTACTACTCCACCTAATTGATTTTGTTTTAACCTCACTGAACTGAAAAAGTAGTCCAATATTCACCTTCATTTCTGAACCCTATTCAATTCCCGCTTCTTTGACCAGCTTGCTGCTAATTTAGTTGTTGTTAGTGCAGGGCGGCCAGTGCAACGGGGCTGTTTAGTGCAGGGCGGCCAGTGCAACGGGCCTGTTTTCTGAGTACAGCAGCTTGCTGCTCCTGGAAACAGGGAGGATGCAAGTGCTGAGAATATCCAAGAGCTGCAGCGTTGGATGATTGTTGCTAGTATGAGTGACTCCATTTGACTCCATTCGTCATTTGAGTCACTAAAATAGAACATACTGGTTTATATAAGTTCTAGGGAAACAAGAAAGAACATCACTTTCATTTTAAATGGACATGACGCGGACAAAACATTTCTCGATGTTCCCCCTCCCTCCAGTTTTTATGCCACCACGTTTCCTACACCGCTGTTGATGTTGATTATACCACAATATAATATGGCCCAATATTCCAATAGTCACGTGCAATATGCTCATTGAACAAGTTATTGGTCACAGAACTATTCTGTCTACTGAAATAAAATGCTGATTAAAAATCAAGCAGTTCAGGCTGAGCTAATACGAGGTGTCAGAAGTCAAGCGAAGTCAAATCAAGGTAAATCAAATCAAGATGCCTACTGTACGTCTTAGCACTTACAGTGCATTCAATGGGTTTTCAGACCTCCTTCATTTTCGTTGCAGTCTGAAATCCTTTTTTTCTCATTAATCGACAGTCAGGATCCCATAGTGACAAAGTGAAAACTGAATTTTAGAAATATCTGTAAATTTAATAAAGAAACCAACAAACTGAAATATCACATGTAAATAAGATCCTTTACTTGGTACTTTGTTGAACCACCTTTGAGGATGCTGCAACAGGCTTTGCACATCTGGATTGGGGGATTTTCTGCCATTCTTCTCCAGAGACGTTCAATAGGGTTCAAGTTCGGTTTTCCCTTTGTTATTATGGGAGTACTGAGTGTAATTCCACGATAAAAAATAAATACATTTGATTGTAGTATCAGGGGCAACTTAACGTGCCCTCCACACATACAGTGCACGTGACAATCTGTGCAGCAACCAAGGCCTTTGCAAACGCACACAGTGTTTCAATAAAACAAAAACCACTGGCTTACGATATTCATGAGAGTGAGGAGGTAGTTCTGCACGTGCTCCTTGCCATGGAATCGAACCACAGAGTCATCAACTCCCAGCAGAATTTCAATGTTGTAGTCGTCCTCGCCGGCATCCCGACGGCGCCGGCGGTAGACGGTCTCGTTGACCTGCTGGGCTACAGAGTTGAGGACCCCGGGTACGTCGAGCTCTGGTTCTGTACAGGAACAAACACAGGGGAGATGAAATTGTTAACATGGATGGATTTGATCTGCGTAAGCTTTTAAGCTTTTGAAGTGAAATGCTTTCATCATAGACTCATACTCTATTGTATAAAAGCCTAAATACTGTATTTACATGAACACAACACTGAAACTGTCAACTGACTGTCAAATCAATAACCATGTTTGGGGATATCATGCATTTTTTGACCTTTAAAGCAAAGTTTTTCCACCTGCTGATTTTGTTGAATTTTAAATACATATTGGCAATTCAACTGAAAAAGCAAATAAATAAATGTAATAAAAGATTATTCATGTTTTTCTTGGTTTCAGGTGCAGAGAATGAATCTCATAACTTTTTACAACTTCTGATATGACCTATGAATTATACCGGAGCATTTGCAGTGTGTTTGTCGTAGGATGAATAAAGGTCTTTGAAAATTCTGTGTCCACATAATTTTGAACAATCTATACGTTTCTCTCACTGGCTGTGCTGCGGTTTACAGTTATTGTTAGATCCCAAGATTTCTGCTGAGCCTCGGGATCTAACCCATACACTGCTCTCACCCGAACGACTTCACTTCTTCTGTGGTAATAAAGCTGCCTGACTCTGTGACAGGATGCTAACAGGCTTAACTAGAGGGCAAACCATCTTTTTTGCTGAACTAAACATGCTGCGGCCTGGCTGAGAGCAAATTTAAGCTTTCAGCGAGCCACTGCTGAAAAGCAAAAGGTTGCACTGGATTTATAACACAAGAAATTTGATTAATTGCACAACCCTTGCGCTTTTAACATTTGTAGATTTACTGCCGGCTCTTAATGAGGCCTCAGGGCTGGCGGCTTTGTCAGGTAAATGCTATGAAAACCGCAAAGACTCTTCAGGATATGACCATGAAAGCTTTAAGGCTGTTAAGACTTGATACCTCTTGAGTGCGGAAGGACAACAGCTCTGCGGCACAGTAATAAAAGCACCACCGTTGACCCACCGCTGAACTGCCACGAAGCAAATTCAATGTCTTTCAAACAAAAGCCACTGTGATGCCCTGCTAGTAAAACAACAATCTATAACATATTCGTGTAATCCACGGACATTATATAACAGGGAATTCAGATGGGATTCAAAGCAAGATTCAGTTTTTAGTTGATATGGAAATGAAATAAATTATCAGAATTATCTGAAGGTAATTACTCCCCTCTGCACTCCCCCGGTTCTGAATCTGGCCATGAAATTGCTAAAACCTGCCTTTTTGATGGAATGGTTCACCAGTACTTCATGTCCTCCTACTGTATTACTGCGTAGCTTTAATTCCTAAGGGCTGAGCCCATCTGCCTCAGAACCCTGAAGGAATACTACTGATATAAATCCTTCATCTGGTCCTCTTGGTAATCCTGCTGACAGCAGTAAGAAGAACTGGGTTTTTTAACTGAATTGACAGGGAAAAAAAAAAAACCATCATTCATTCAGGTATCCACTGCCTGGTTAGTCAGAAAAGTGCACAGCAGGAGAGTTGCAGGTTCAAACCCCGTCAGGAAATATTTTGACAGGGTTGTGGATGAATCATCAGGGTGTCTCTGAGTGAGTGTGTTTGACTTTGCTGTAGCGTCTGGAAAACAGTAGGACTCTGATTGTGCCAACAATGTGTTTTGTTTGCTCTCAACCACAGTGGAAAATTGTACTTCTTTTGTTAGTTTTGAATTTGGTTTGTTTCAACCTTGTTTTACGTAATCTCAAATGAGGACGATGAGCCTGGAGCTATTCCTTCTTGTTTAAAGCAGATTTTCCCCATGTGTTCAGGCAAAGGAGGCTGTTGTCTGAAAATGCCTGCCTCTAATTGATTTACTTATTTATTTCCAAAGAATTATTATGTGAAAGTCTTAGTTAAAGCGCAACTTTTCAACTAGCTTTCAATGGCTTCAGATTAGGGTGTAAACGTACCGATGCTTTTAAAACGTCCCTATGACTTCCCTTTATTAAAGTATTTCTCTGCTTCTACCTGAGAAACTCCTCCAGATGACATCACCCGGGGGAGTTTTTCCATCATTAGGAGTTCAGACGATGTCATCTGGAGTTGCTCTGGAAAAGCCCATTTACGATGATTACAAACGTCATAGTATGGTGGTGACATAATCTGACCCGAAGCATCGTCCAAGTGACGTCATCTGGAGGCATTTTTCTGCCAGAAGTAGAGCGATATTTTATTGTAGGTTTAATGGCATTCAGTTGCATGTACTACCCAAAATAGAACCAAAAGAAGCAAGTTCGATATCAGTGAAGGCGTCCTTTTACATACACGCTACAATCTCTTCAATGCTTCGATCGTTATTCAGGTGGTGGTCATCAGCTTTTTCGTCTTGGCCAAACGTTTCTTACTTTAAAAGGCAAAATGCTGTTTTCCTGATTCCTGCCAAAAGCCACTTCCACTACTTAATTTACCCAACATGCATGGAAAGAATTCTTAATGTTAACATTCCCATCTCTTATTAATGTTGGCCGTTTGTTGTCTGGTTGATAGGACTGAAGCCCATTTGCACTTAAGGTTCACCGGCAATTCTGGCATTTGACAGAATGTCCACAAATCATTTTTGTCCCTTTTGTCAATGTTGCACAACCCCAAGCTTCGAGTTTTTAGCATTCTAACATTCAATATTGTTATCATGACAACAAAAGTCAGGGCAGTGCATGATAACAACCCGCTGAGCCTCCTGGCAGGTAGAGTGTAGCCCAATGAAGCCATGTGTATGGGCTGATCAGGTCATATAGCCGGCTACTGCACTAAAAATGGTATTAAACAAATATGAAATTCCCTTTGCTTTGATCAGTCTGTACACTCACTGCCAGCACTCATGTCTGAATGCTAAACAGATATAATTTTATTTATATTGACCGTTTTTTATTCAGGGTGGTTCCTCTGAGAGGTTGCCTCTGATTTGCATTTGTTCACAACACTTACACACATTCACGACTAGAAGCTGCCCACTACAACCACAGTCTGACCTGAGGCCACTAAGCCGCTCAGAGCCGTTGGGAGTAAGGGGCCTTGCTCAAGGGGCCCTTAGGAGCAGGTTTGATAAAGGAGAGTGGCTTTTTCACCAGTCCCTGTTGACTACTGATGATTCAATGATGTCAGTCCAGAGACTAAACCAGCGTCATTCTAATTCCAAACTCTTTTCTCTTATCAACTCCACTTGACTCAACTCCAGCTTGTGTTATTTGTCTACAGGCTCAGATCTAAAATGGTATTAATACACATATTGTAATCTGGAATGTGTTTCACAGCTTAGTGCAAATGATCTCACAACTTTCTATGAAATAAATTATACTGCAGACACCCTAGCTGTGTATATGTGATATGGACCCAAAGGAGGTGGTTTTTTTTGCATCTGTTTAACATTAGTGCATCTCAAACTGAATATAAACTGACGGCGAGGGAGTCCATCTTCCAGTCCTGGCCTTTACTAAAAATTGGGTTCATGCAGGTTCATACAAAAAAACCAGGGTCGGTAAACAAAGGTCTCACAGACTCACAAGTAGCTTGTGTGTTAAAGACATTCTGGTAAGCCGTCATGCTACAAAATGGACGAAAACAAACCAAATCTTGTTTCAGTGCCTGTAAATTTAGCTAAATCTGATGGATGTGTCTGGACTCTCTCTCTCTCTCTCTCTCTCTCTGCTGTTCAGGATCACATTGTGAACCTGATGAATACAAGCATGTGTTTAGAATCATTTATTTATATTTCCATTTTGTCATTTGGCCGACGCTTTTATCCAAGGGAGGTACAAAGCAAGCACAAACGCAACTTAAGGAGAAGTAAATAAAGCACGTGAGCTATGAGAAGAATTAGACAAAACTGCAAGATGGGACGGACGAGAAAGTACGTCTTCTTTTTCCTTTTGAGTGCAGAGGATATTGCAGATAAGCTCCGTCTTCAAAAACCTTCTGAATGTTGGGGGTGAGGCTACTGCATCTCATGAGCCTTCAGGGTTCAGTGGCTTGTTCCACCATCGTGAGACCACTTAGCTGAAAATCTTTGCTTTGGATATTTTTCTCTGTGGCGTAGGGTTCACCAGATGCTGTTATTAATGTTTTGTATGGCCACCAACTCACAGTGAAGTGCGAAGTAGGTGAAAATGACAACTAAAATGTCTTTTCAACCACGGGGGGGGGGGGGGAATCGGTGAGCACAGCATTTCTAAAATAGGTTTACAGAGCTGCGCTGTGCTGAGTAAATAAATGAAGGAATTGAAAAATAGGTTTTTATATTTGATCCTCATTGAGTAAAGATGGGGATGTGATTGGTGCTGGCAAAAACCTGGAAATCTCAAGCCATAAATAAAAAGCACAGGAGATTTTTCATTTTTCCAGGGACGCTGAGGGCCACAGACAGGGCCAGTGATTGAGTGGAGAGGGAGCTAAAATAAATAGGAAGAAACGGCGGCCCCCCCCTCAGCCGTAGCCCAGCTCCCACAGTATTGGGATTGTAGAGCGCATTCCTCCCATCCGCTGCTCCCGCCATGACACAGGCATTCCTGTGCTACGAGTAAGCCCCCCCCCCTCCTCATGAGTAAACAGGCTTTCTGAGGTCCCTACTTCAAACGCACAGGACTTCCCCTTGAGGAGCAGCGCTCCTTAAGAACGCTAGTGTGCTTCAGTCAGAGGTGACCGCCCTCCTTCCACCCCACCCGTGACCCAGCCCCATGGGAGCCCCACCGTGGAGCGGCAGCCCAGGAAACAGAGGCCCCCAGCCAGCGCCTGCCCACACGTGGCAAGGTGGCAAGGAGGCCAGCCAGAGCCACCGCAGGCTAAAAATGGCACCGAGGTAGACAACAGGCAACTCGCCATCAGCCCCGAGTGGACATCTACAAGGTTAGATGCATATTTGCATGAAATGATGAACAATAACATTATTCTTGCTCTAGAAGCTACAGTAATTAGCTATCATGGAGTAGGGAACTGGAACAAAGGGGGGTTTCTATACGGGAGTCTGCCAAAATACTGCCCGGAAAAAAAAAAAAAAAGGGTTGAGCACCCGTCTTGTAAATAATGTTCCATCGTGCCTTGGATCACTGCCTTCAAGCACAGATTTGTGGAGTTAAAATGTCATTTCAGCTACATACAGTATATCACTAAAGCAAATTGCAGGGTTGAAGAAAAAAAACTTTCATCAATCAGGTGCTTGTGTTTGAGTCATTTACAGGTCAAAACAAGTCGAAATTAGGCAAAATTTGCTGGTAAACTTAGTCTTTTTCCCGAAATTTAGATTATAGAGAAGCAGCTCGCACAAATCCTGTCCCTCACACACAAAGTGTTTTGAAAGGTTTGAGCATGGGCACCAATAGTTCCAGACCCCTTTTGCGGGTGATGTTGAAGCTGGGCTCACCAACTTGGATCATCACACAGTGGCAGAAAATACCTTGGCACTGACACAACGTCTGGATCCAGATCTAAGGGAGGCTGGATTTGGAGGTGGAGGTTAGGTACCAACAGAACTGCAAGGCAACATATAGGTGCAGTAAACCCTCCTTAAAGGGACATTGTGGGAGGGGCTTGTGTACGGTGAAATGTAATCCGGTGTAATTATTGTGATGAATTAAACCCCTAGTTGGACTTGTGTGTCAAAAGAATACTTCCTGCCTATTACGAGACTTTTCTAGAGATACTTTCAAAAGCATTCAGGTAAAACAGCATTAACCACCTGCCCACGCCTCAGCGCACCTTCCATGGACAGAAGCCCCCACCACTTTACCACAGCCAGCGGGTATTAGTGTCTGTTTGGTCAGCAGGACACTGGGGCGCTACGAGTTTCCTGTTTTATTCATCACATTTTTGCACGTAACACCAAATGGTCTGAACCCGGAAAGCAATGTGTCAACAAAGCCATTAACGCCAAACTCTTCCTTTGTTGACATCTCATTTTAGAGAACCTTTGATTAATGTTCGCCTTTCTGTCGCTGCAGTTTACTTGTGCTTTGTAAGCTGGATGCGGCTTTCAGTGAATTATGACCTGAAACCAGGTGCAGCACCAAAACTGAAAATTCTACCTCGACATTACAATAAATAAAATATTCAATAGGTCTTATCCACCTTTACCTTGCAGGCAGAGGTGGTTGTAGTACCACATAAGGGCACAGAACTCCCTAGGGCACATAAAACCTAGCATATGGATTTTACTGCTTTTTATGAGTAAGGCGATATTGTTCTAGCCCTTTTCTTCCTTTTGTTTAAAGTGATGGCAGGTCCAACAACAGCAGTCTAATTACAAATACAACAGAGGAAAAAGACGCTGGCTGGTGCATTTTGCATTGTGGAGACACCACGGAGCTTTGTGGTTGTGCATTGAAGTGTGGTGGAGGTTTTAAAGGTACCTGAGTGTCTGCGTGCATTCTCTGCGGCCCACCCCGAGCTTCTAAATCATTATTAACAGGCTCGTGGGGAGTTGTAGGCGAAAAACTGAAAGCACCACTCCTGTTCCCACTGGGCTTTATATTAAAGTATTTCTAATGATTTCTAAGTCTCGTCTGCAGCAGCTCATTATTTTGGTTTTACTGCCCGCAACTCGTTTTTTTTTCTGTTCACTTTTACCATCATTAATGTTCTCAGCAAAAGCAGCAGGGAGGTGTTTTCCGCAAAAGAAGGTTGGACAAAGCCCAGGTGAGCAACAGACAAACAAAGCACCAATCAGAGTTCCCTTGTCCAAAGATGGACGGTCACGCTCCTTTTATACTACGACCATATGGACAAATGGTCACGGCAACACATGATGGCAACTGTGTTTGTGTTTGACTGAACAACGAAAGAACCAAAGCTCTGTCAAGGACGATGAAATAAACGAAATAAACGTAACATGCTCTATCTTTGATATATGAAACAAGGCGGTGCCCAGGGAGCTAGTGCTGAGGACACACTCGCTCGAGGACACACTCACACTTGGTGTGAGGGCTGAGGGGTTTGAGATTTCAGTCTCCCTGTGCTAAAATAGCTCGTCTTCCCTCTTTAGACTCCGCCACACTCTGCACAGCCCTTCGGGGGTTAGTCATCATTGAATTGAAATAAATCAGCATGCTACAAAACTTACTAAAAGGAAGCAGAAATTACTCAAATTTTCAGAGGCATATGTTTGAGCCTCGGGTGTGTTTTGTTTTTGTTGTGTTCAGGTTCAGGTTCAGGTCAGAATTGCTCACGTTAAACAATCAGATGCAACAACCAGTGAGTTTCTCTTCCCCTGAGCAGAAATAGGCAAGTTGTTGCCCTCGTGCCTTCAGCCTTTAAGCTGAGCTACACTAACCACATCCTGACATGAGCTCTGTCCTCGGCACATAAACATCGGACAAGCATCAACCCTCTGAGAAGCATCAACCTGTTGTACTGTGCTTGTTGAGTAACAGAATATCAAACTTGGGCTGTGTGTTAAGAGAGGAAGAAAAAAAGAGAGAGAGAGAGAGAGAGAGAGAGAGAGAGAGAGAGAGAGAGAGAGAGAGAGAGAGAGAGAGAGAGAGAGAGAGAGAGAGAGACTCCTGAAGCACACAAGTGTTTGCCTTGTTGGGGTTGGTCAATTACTACATGCTGCAAAACTTTAGCTTCATTCATACAAGGGTGCAAACTGCTTTTTTGGAAGAAGTGCCCACTGTATTGCCCTTCAGGGAGTTCAATGTATTTTGGGGACCTGCATCCGTTTCCCCCCCCCCCCCCCACCTCCTTTTTTTCTGAGAAGGAATAAACAACCCAGTGTCATCGTCGAAAGGTCACGTGGCAAACTGTTTCTACTCTCGCACAACTGATAAAATACTGAAGTCAAGTCGCCAAGCAATGCTTTTGATCCTGTTTGCTCCTTAGTTGCCAGGAAATCTGCTGAAGAAACAGCATTAACTAGAAGGTTTTACGGACTAGAGGTCCAGTTGTGACTTGTACACAACACAAATGTACCTTATCATAAACCGCTTTACTTATTAGATTCAGTCCCATAATGTACATCTCAGAATCAGAATAAGAAATACTTCATTAATCCTTGAGGGGAAATTGCTTCTGATTTTCTAGAAACCAAAGCAACATTTCCGCTAAGTGTTTCCTATTCTATGAGCATGTTCTCTTAATGCAGGTGCAATTGCAAATAATAAAAAAAAAAACTTATTTTCAAATAGGCATTCTCCAAATGGTTGGTAGTTTTCATTTTTATCTCCATTCCAGGTGATTTTTTTGCAGCTAAATCCATTGGCAGATGTAAAACAGGAAGGAAAACTGACAAAGTGATTGAAATGTTACTCTATTAAACGAAATGCTCTCAGGTTGGCGTCAGTCAAAAGGACTGAGGAGAGTCTGGCTGTTTGTCCAGCTAATCACCACCGCTGTTAAAACCAATCATGGTGATTTCCCTGATGGTTTCATACAGTCTGGCTGATGAGGTCAAAGAGGAACCCAGACAACACCAAAACCAATTCTAGTCAGTTCTAATGTTTAGTGTGTGTTTACGTGGACTCACAGTCCCGTTTATGACCCGAATGATTGTCAGCCGCCAGAATCGAAGTACGTTTGAGCTCTGACATAGTTGGATCAGTAGAGAACCGCGAAGTGTGTAAGAAAACAGCAGATAATTGTGCATTTGATTCCCCAACACTGCTCTAGTACGAAACGTTGTACCGTAAGTGATGTGTTTCCGTAACATTTAATCAAATTGAACAAAAGCCTCATCAGAGCTGGCCCAGAGGCAAGTAGGGGGGATCCCACAGCGACTAAACATCGTGAAGGGGGAAACCCTGCCAACATGAAACACAGCACCAGACCTGATTACACGGACAATGTGGAAATGCCTGGGGTCCAGCAACAACACATGCTGCTTTAAAGCCTGTTTCATTTCTTTTAGAGATCTGTTACTTCATGAGGCCCCGACATCTGCTGCTTTATCTTTGACCCACTGCATGTGGGTTTAAAAAAAAAAAAAAAAAAAAAAAAAACACTGACATACTGCATGCAGATGAGTGGGTAATGCTATTTCTGGTGCTTCCAGCAATCCGGCGATAAATTTGAACTGCTTCTGCGTTGCCTCAGAGGCAAAACTCAGGGCAAACATAGCCTGCAAATGACCCGCTGCTTAAATAAAAGCTTAATTGCTATGAAAACATGATGAACATGACGCCGTGCATGAGCCTTTGAATATCGTCTCCAGATTTTGACAGCTGAGACAGATGCTGGTGAGTCAAACGAAATGCAACTGTACAAGAGTTTTGGAAGGTTTGGGAATTTTCCACTTAGGAAGAATCACACGTTTACATAAAATATATCAATATATATTAATATATATGTAGCCATGTTACCTCGGGAATTTGGAAATGTCAGACATTCCCGAGGTCCTCTCTCCTCTGTTTGTGTTTGTCCACAGGCTTCACATTAGGGCAGTAACATCGTGTCTACATAGATGCTGTAGCATTAGCCACCTGTTAGTCACAGTTAGAGACTGTGAAATGTTTGGATGCGTTCAGGGACATTACAGAATGCAGGTTGCCTGTGTTTCCGAAGCCCAATACTTTGTTATTGTTGCACAGCTGCTCCCAGTGTTATTCTACAGATGTTGATGATCAAGATTTTCTTTATCAATACCGCACATACTGTATGACCCTATTTGCTGAGGAACAGAGTAGTTTTAATACACCAATTTACCAATCATGTTTTATTTCACTCATATTTCATCCACTGGATTTAATTTTTTATAATAAATAGACCGAGTTTCAGTTGCAAGCTCTGAAAAAAAGGGCTGTTAAGTGGACGCTGTGTCAAACTAACGGATTAAACTCATTCTAGACAATATGTGATTATATTAAAAAAAGGATTTTAAAAAAGGGTAGTTTTATGTAAAGTAAATTAATATTTATACTATAATCAGTCTGAGAGATCACATTGCAATATACAGAGTAAATCTCTGAGAGCTTATATGAGTTGTAAAAATATTAAAATGCTTATGAGGGCAGAGCAAACTGGTATCTTTTGTCCCAGATTACAAATAATAGAGAAGGCAGCTGTTGTCAGATTACACAAACAGTGCTCAGAACAACATTTAATCTTGAGCACTTCATCGCTTGTACTTTGATGTGCATGGTGTAATTTCCAGACATGCTGGCAGCAATATTGCAGATTCTTACACAATGCTGTGAAATTTGATTCCGGCAATGAAAACTAAAGTGTTGCACCACACTCGGGTCATGCTGTGCACACAAATGTCTCTCTGTTCCTCACAGACACCTGCAAATTTGTCTCTTTAATTTTTCTGCACCAGCATTAACCGACACAGAGGAGGTTGTAGCCCAACAAGCAACAGGAATTTTAAGTATCTGGCTCATGCTAGCAGGAAAACTGGATGGAAAGACGAAAGAGACGCTCATTAGTTCCTTCCAGCCGCCATGTGGACTTTTGGAAAGCAACACTATGATCCACAGCGAGTCAGGAAAGAACACAACCGAACGTTTTTCGATTAAAAAATAGTGCTCGAATGCTCCCAAGGTCTTTTCCATTTTCCTCCCAGACCCCTGGCTCGGGACGGAGTCGCTAATTATCACCAGGTTTCGGGCGGAAAGAACACATCAGATGCGCCCAGGGTTCATACATTTGAAGACGTGAGGCAATGTGGAAAATATCTTCCCAACGTGCTGCTTCATAGTGCAAACAGGGAAAGGTAAAAACATCAGTCGCAGTACGTCCAGCTCATGAAGGACTTGTTTAATTTGCTAACAACACTGAAGTGAAAGTGCCGTCCGTTGTGCCATTGAACATAGGTTTTATCACTGGATTCATGCTGAATGCAGTTTGAGCAGGGAGAGTCTGCAGACTTCAAAGCTTCTGTGGTCGGCTTATTCACACACACACACACACTCTCTCTCTGCCGAGGATAAGTTTTCACCTCTAAGATTACTAAAATTGCTTTGTTTACAACATCTAGAAGAGCAGACCATCTTCACCTAAAACCTTATAACCCTCAATGTTTTTGAATTAGTGAAAGGTCAAAAGGCTTCACGCCTCCACACAATGTTATTTAAAACACACACACACACACCTCACATCCTGACAAAAGAAATTAAAAGCTGATTTTAACCCCTTTTTATGTTTTAATGAGTTCTTTGTCAAGTTTAATTGTGTTTGGAAAGGTGGGAGATGAATCATTTGTTATTATAGGTTTTTTTTTATGGTTCTCAGCGCAGATATTTGTTCAAGCAAGTGGAGCATTAGTCGTTAGCTTCTTCCGAGGGCTCATTTGCTGTTATCACAAGGTGTCGGAGCGAAAGTGATTCGTTAAATAAAGCTCAGTGCGGCTGGCACAGCTGTGAATTTCTTGCAGTGTTCAAGCTTTGTGCAGGAGAAAAGCTGTGAAACGAGGACAAAAAGCACTAGATCCTCACACGCACAGCATTTATCTGGCAAACCGCGACTTTAAAGCAGCGAATACAAAAACAAATTTGCTGTGCAACAACTGTTACTTGAAACAGGAAAACATCACGCAAGCTCCAAAAGACATGAGGCTGTGGCAAAAGGTCAGTTCTCCACCTGCAGACTTCCATTACCTGCCTGAAGCCAGTTTTCTAGTGTGAGGAAGATTCGAGCTGAGCAAAGCCAACATGATTCAGAGAAATGGAGGAACTACAGTAAATATAGTTTGCAGATAAATAGACGTTGTCCTCCTTACACCTGGCTGATGGTGTTTCTTGGATGTGCATACATTAAGCTGGTGTTTCATTATTTTCACAGCAAAAGCCAATTTTATTTCGACTAATCGACAATACAGTGATTGGTTTGGGGTTAACGTGCCAACATGCTGTGAGCACCGCCAGCATTTAACATGTTATAGTGCATGTGGACTGCAAACAGATGGAAAAACAATCCAATTTTACATCTTGGGAGTTCAAGTTCACCGCTGCATCCAATCTTATTGTGCTTGTGCTTTTACTTGTTGCTGGAAGTGAGACAGACAAAACTGAATGGAAATTTAAATACCCATTATGTAACTTATTCACTTTTTTGTTGTTGTTGAAATATGGGCTCCAAATAAATATGATTTTAATGTGGAGACATTTTATTGCAACACTGGCAGTATTGAAGGTTCAAGGATTTGTGCTTGATTCGTACAAGCTGCCTCGGTCAGCATTCAAGTGTCACTTCAGCAAAGGAACTGAAAGAGCACTGGCTATAGTCGACTGTATATAGTGTGAAAACCATGAAAAGAAAATATATATTTTAGAGAATCAGCAAATAGTTACATACTGAAAAGTGTAAGTGAAATGCTCTTCTAGATTCTTGACATTTTGGAAATACATTTTTGGAGATTGGTTCAGACGACGAGAATACTGCGGGCAACGCAATGGTATTATGGTCACTATAAGTGAACGAATGCTGATTACGTTCCGCTCAGCATTCGAGTCACGTTTGCAGTTTGGTTGTGTGAAAACATAATGCTGTAGATGACTGAGAGTGTGTGTGTGTGTGTGTGTGTGTTTGTGCTCAAAGTGGCTGTGATTGGTGCTCAGGATCTGGAAGATCGTGCTTTGGATGTTAAAGTTTTCTTTGCAAGTTGAAAAGTGGTGGGAACAGTAAATCCCTCAAGACAGGAAAGTGCCATTAGTCTGACTAACACACTGACCAGCTCGGAACAACCTGTCACCTACTAATGAGCACAGAGCAGAGCCACTAAAACAGCTGGAGGTGACATGCTTTGCTCAGAAGTCATTTCGTGTAAAAAAAAAAAAAAAAAAAAAAAAAAAAAAAAACTACTTGGTGTGAGGAATGCAACTGCTGATCCTCAGAAATTCACTTAAACCACTTAGCTCTTTTTACCATCCTCCATCTTGTGACTTGCGTCGAGGTTCCAAAAAAATATCCCACATTACTCTGTCTTACAACGGCCAACAGCAAGTCACAAAATGTTCCAGTTCTGTCTCTGGTGCCAGCTCTCGACTGGCAGACAGACAGAAAGAAGCACAACATCCAGCTGCTTCACATGGTCAAACAGATGGTCAAATGGGGCCTTCATCTTTCAAAGACGCCATCGGTTTGATGCAGAGGTGCTGAAGCTTTCGTTGAGCTTTTTCTTCCGGAAATCAAAAGGAATCCAGAGAGGAGAAGCGGCTTTGTTGATGCTCTCACAAACACGAGTGTGGTATCTGCATTCGAATTGAAGCAGGCAGCCTCTCCACACAAAGGCACGAGCTGAAAACGCCAAGCACACGGGGCCCCTCGCAAAAGCCTCGTCCTCCCGGCATGGACTGCTCAGCACACATGCTCGTGTTCGGCGGCGCCCTACTTTGCATTCACCGAGGAGCTTAAGTCCTTCATCTCCCTCTGCCCACGTTGACCACAATTCAACCCACGGACAATGTATACAATAATCACCTGACCAAGCCTCAGAATCAGCCTCCTAACACCTGCAACAGGCCAGTGAACTGGGCTCCGCTTACATTTTGCAGCCATTGAGACGTTGCCACGATGCTCCGGCCTAACAGGGAAAACGCTGCTCTTTGCCTCTGCTTCAGCTGCACTTGTGAGCTGTCAGCTGTAATAGTGATTAGCTTAATAATTACAGTAGAGCAGCTTGGCAGCAGCGAGCGAGTTTTCAGTTTACCCCCACCCCACCCCACCCGAGGTGCCCACCTGACCCACCGGGAGCAACTTGGGGTTCAGTGTTACAGTCGCCGAGACACCAGGCGCTAGTCTTTTCTGTCCCTTCTCAGTACCAAGTGAAAATAAAGCCTAATGTTCCAGTGCGGCTCAGGGTGAATCCGTTATCCGGGCATCAGGCCAGTGAACAAATGATCAGACCTCAATGAGCACACTCCCGAGTCCAGACATTACCTCGCACTGTGATTCTCATTTTCCTGAGATCACACACACACACACACACACCCATCTGTCAGTGTGATCGCCCGGTTGTGTGTGTGTGTGTGAGTGTGTGTTTATATCTGCGGGTATGGAAGACTGAAAAATATGCACTTACATAATCAGAATGTGAAGTATGTGGGCAGTGTGTGTGTGTATGTGTGTGTGTGTGTGTGCGTGCGCAATAATGTGGCAAATAATGCTCCATATACCCTATATTTTCTAAATATGAAGGGAGTTTTTCCTCTCCACTGTTGCCTATGGCTTGCTCCAGGGGGAATTGTTGGGTTCTCTTTATATATCTTTATAATCTTGACTTTATTCTGTAAAGTGCCCTGAGATGACTTTGTTGTGAATTGGCGCTATATAAATAAAGTTGAATTGAATTGAATTGAAATTGAATTGAATTTTATGAACAGTTTGATTAAGAGATTATCAATACCATGAATTTGTAGCATAAAAAAAAAAAAAAAAGATCCAAGCAAAGTATTTTTGATCGTGGGATGTAAAGCAGCTGCCTTCCCATTTAATAATGTATTTTAGAAAAAGAAGATGTTCTTTTCTCATTATTGTAAACGTAGACCACCTGTATAGTTACAGTCTGTTTCTCTGGATATAAGTGGAACTTCTATCCCTCAAACCTTGGTCTTAATTCAGTCTTTTCACATGAGTGTCCACCCTGGAGTCTTCTTGTCCCCCACGGAGGAGAACAGAAATAGACACAATCACTGCAACTTGTTTATTTAGCAGGACTATGAGAGCTCTGTCATGTGGATGCAGATTTGCATTGAGGGTCTTATGCACTGCGACCCCAGTATATCATCTCTCTTTACTGACAAATGACTGTTGTCGCCGTGAGCTAAATTGCAGATGTTACCTCAGTCGCTGTTTTAATTGAAACGCCAGGCAGCTGATGTGACTTTGTGACTGAAGCTCCTGCCATCCGCGCGCCAACAATAAGCCCGATTTCCGCGGCACTTGAGCTTTTCCGTCTTGGCGACCGGGCCTGCTAAGCCTTTGTTGACATGCTGCAGAGCATGACGGCTTAATGCTACCATGCAAAGCACCTGTGAAGCAGCACTCATCATGTGTGTGTGTCGGTTTTCTATTTATTCATGTGTTTTCTTCAATTCCTCACGTGTCTGCATAATGTGAACGAAAGCAGGCTAAATCAACAAGCCATCCAACGAAAGGGTTAAAAGCTGAGGTTCAAACTATTACCTCTTTTTTTTTTTTTTTTTTTCTAAGGCTAACATGTGTTTCCTTAACTGACTCCAGATTTCGGAAGATACTGTGAATCAAGCACGATTTGATGAAATTGTATTGCTTGTCAGCTGCTGAGTCACTGATGAGATGGTTCAAACTTTCTTAAATTCAAATATGCACAAGCGCATCTGCAAAAGATCTCTTCAGATAAAAATCTCCTCCATGAGCCAAACTGTTGACCCAGTGGAGCTCTGTAAAGAAACAATGTTTGGGATGATTATTAACACCTTTCCATGGGTAATCCTCTGTCTTATGTTTGCTTTCTTTGGCGCCTCATGTCAGAGAAATGTGTTTTATAGGAAAACACTAAATGCTCACAGCTGTTTTACTTGCAGGAGTGTCAGCAGAATCCCGTTTCGACTAACTCAATTGATAAACTGGGAAATTAAGCAAAGAGGTTGAGAATTATTTATACAGAATCTTGTTCCATAAACAGCGGGATAATCTTTTTTTATAGGTGAGGGTGCAGCAGGCGGGATTCCCACAGTGGTGGAGGACACTGCCTCATCATCAGCTACGAGTGGGAAGAACACATACACCGATTGAACAGCTCCCTGAGGCCTTTCATGCACGGCTCCTTTTGGGTGTCAGTCCTTGCTAAATGAAAACCATAAGCGGATAACTGTGCTGTTGTAAACACCAGACTAAACCAAGTGACAGCATTGGCTGGAAAGGCATCAGTCATTGACCGGGAGTCAGTCGATTGTGCAGACGCATTTGCCAAAAAAAATGGTCCGTTAGTGAAGAGGGGGGGGGGGGGGGGTCACAATCCGAGGCTACATTCACACTAAGCTGGCTTCATTTGAAAAAGCATTTCTCTCTCTCTCTCCCTCCGTTTTGGCCCTCCATCATCAACAAAATTGCAATTTGCCGCCCACTAAAAATGGAGCTTTTCCAAAGCAGCCTTCCGAGCGTGGACAGTGGAGGATGTTGGCGGGGGACTGGAGCTTCGTCCTCCATGCATGCCCAGTGGGAGCAGATTTACCTGTCTTGACATTTTAATGTGAAAATGTATTTAATAAACAAGTGGAAACACCTGGTGGGGATGTGTGTTGTTTTGGCATGAAAGACTTTAGCAGACTCTTCTACATAACCACCTTACGTATCTTAATAGCACATGAGAAAGACACAGCCACACACCTTGATATTTGAATAGTTCATTATAGAGGTCGTCTTTTGTGACTGCAGGTCTTTTTACTGTAGTTAGAAGTTTCTGTTTGTATAAAACTCTAAAAAAAAAAAAAAAAAAAAAAAAACTTGGATGATCCTCATCACCAGGAAGCCAATTGCTGCTGGGAGCAATTTCCTCAGCATCTTTGTTTTCACACAGCCAGTCTGCTCACAATACCTCAACAGGGAATAAGAGGTGCTGAAACAAACACAGTGCGTTAACCACACAGACTGCTGAGATCAGGAGGAATGAAGGCGGCAGCAGCAGCGGCAGAGCTTTCGAAGGCTCTCTTGTCCCTGTCCATCTCTGTGGAGTTCATTTGCTGCTAATCCCCATCACTGTCGAAAAAACCATCACTGTGTCTTGTGGTGCAAGTTCACAGACCCAGATTCGATACAACTGATATTAAATGCAAAAATATCAATAGGTTGCATAGCATGAGCTCACGGAGTAATACACAGACTTCCAGCGCTGCCTGACTAAATACTGTGATATATGATCAGTATTAAAGGTCACGTAGTTGGATCAATACATGAGAACTGTTACATGCAAATCCACAAAGAATCACACTTTTACAGACAATGTTCTGAAAAGCTGTTTTGGGGAATAAAGTTTATAGACTAACTAATCCCTCAACTTCTGATGCCAGCGTGTCACAAAGAACAAGAACACAAATGGCCACAGGCAAACCAGTGCAACTGAACTACTTTTTGAATGAAAGAAAAGCTATATTTATTAACAGAGATTCATTTGCAAAGAGGGTGATGGGCGTAAAAAAATAAATAAATAAAATTTAAAAAAAATCGCACAGACTTGAGTTTGCATCCTGTCATGTATGTTAATTGTGCCTAAACACAACCCATAACGCTTGACACGTAAGTTGATGGGACTTGGTCAACACCGACTGAGCCAAACTCAGTGACGCAAGGACAGCGTCAGTGCAAGAGATGCTACTGTCAGAATTTGCTTTTCGGTTGTGGAAAGACGAAGGTCTGGTGGAGCTTTGACAGCCACTAGATGCATATTATATCCACCGATGCCTCGCTACAGCTGATGTAACAGCTCTGAAGAGAGTCTCCCGTGTGTGTGTGCCTGTTACCTATGAAATAGCAAAGGCACTGCAGCTAAAAGCTACAGCTTCATGAATAACCTCCCCACTGAGAAGCATTAATTCTTAAGAAACCCGAGGAATTTCTCATCTTCTAACATCCACCAAGAATGAGTTTAGAAAAACCAATCTTACAATGCAGCAGTCAGCAGGCAGGAGTTGACAGAGAGTAGATTGGTTCAAGGCATGAAATCCAATCAGCAGCAAAATATCATAAGAAAGCACAGAGCACAAGAATCGAGCACGAAGTACGGCTGTGCGAACCCCAGCCAATCATCATCCACAGCACCTATAGGACTGGTGTTAACCCTTTGTGTTTCACTTGTCAGGTTACTTATGTAACTGATGTAATCTCCCTGTTCTTTTTCTAACTTGCTGATAAAATAGGAAGAATATGAGAAACTTCATTTGTCAGTTGTCGCTGATCGGCCCAAACCGGCCAAGGTAAGAGCACAAAAACACAATGAGGAACTTTACTAGAGTCATTCTGCAAAAAACACAAACACAAAACGCATGACAATGAGCCAACAAAGGTTGTCACCAGTTACAAGGCATGCTGAGAATCGCACCGATTGAGAAAGATGGATTCACACGCGATGCCTGGTCAAAAATGTTTCAGTCGAGCAGCTCAGCCCAACTTATATTCTGTGCACTGCTTCATGCATTTGCGTTTCATAAACTTGAGAAAGATTAGCATTTTGCCATTCTTCACATCTTCGGTCTATTTCTCTTTATCGACAGAAACACAGTCATTAACACCACTGCTTAAAGCTTAAAGCCACGGTGCAACAGCAGTGAATCTGTTCCTCCTTCTCTGCCCAGTCCTCCAACTCCCTGCTCCACGACATCTCTTCTTTGCTCGTTACACTCCTCCTTACTCTGCACCACACTTACTGATGTCATAGTTAAACTCACAATAGCCGAGGAAGCGAACAAACGTACTAAACAAGCAGAAATGATTGCTTCTCTCTGATTGGTCAGTAGGGCGAGCCTTGATTAAAATACCCACAGTTGAAGATAATATTTTTGCTGGACTAGTGTTGTAGCATAGTTCAAGTTAAAAAAAAAAAAAGTCAAATAACACTAGCAACTGTAACTTTATATATTACACACAAATTGAGCAACATCATGACCACAGGGCTCAGCATCCGTATCCAGAAGTGGGGCTGTACAGGTGTTGTGCTGTCCATCTCCACGCCCATGTTTAGGAATAAATCTGATGCATCTTGTATACATTTCAATTACATTTACTTTTGACACTGACAACCTTGGAAATACAGTACATTGTCTTTAAATTCAGTAAGATACTTACTGTACTTTGACCATTGCACATTAGCAAACCAGGTACCCTAAGCTTTGCTTCCCCTGCAGCTGTGGACACGTGACCTGTCTGGCAGAACCGAGTTTCTGAAAAAAAAAAAGTCTTTCAGCAGCAGAAAACAAATCTGCTGAAAGTGCTAATGGATGTTTTTGCAGACAGCATATTGTGTTTTAAATGGGGACTGCGATTATTCCCCGAAGGGTCCAGTTAGCACACAAATGTGACAACTGCACACGACGTGTTTATAGCAGTTGGCTTTCCTGTGATGGTTCCGTTCAAAGAAATGCCACCAGAGGAAGAAGAACAGGAGGCAGTGGGGATTGTGGCTTTCTACAAATGGTGTTAGAGGGTGAAATAAAATGATCCCTTAGTGTGTGAACGTGACCATGGTTAGAGATTTAATTTTAGACTAATTTGCTGATCTCCGACAGTTTCCTGATTGCGGCTGATAAAAAACAGACAATCCAGCCCACACACACACACACACACACACACACACACTTCCTGTGATCCTCGCAATCAGTACAGCTTCACACTGAACCCTTTCTTCTCTATGAATAATTTAAATGAAAACCTTCTCAGAGTGGCAGACTGTCGTCGCATGCTGCTTACGGCAGCCGTGCTGACTTCATTTTGACCAGGTTTTCGTGTAACCCTCCCTGCTGGATTTCTGTCGTCTCCTATTGATCAAATTAAGGGCCGTGCAAATCCTGCATCCACCGAAAACTCATCGTGAACAGCCAACTGAGAGGCCAATTTAGATTTTATTAAGCATGATTTTTTAATATGCTTGTAGCTAAGAAGTGTGTCCAAGTAATTTATTTATGAACCAATACTGCACTTTAAATAATTAATAAATAAACAATAACAGTAAATAATTCTGTGTAGAATATATTATTAAACAAGCAACTTCTGAAGCAATTACAACAATAGAAAACTCAACCCAATGGTGTGGTATGTTACATTTTAATAACTTTAATAATAATATGCATTGGCTGAATTATGGCCAAACTCGAGTTTTGTACTGTATCATACAACTCTTAATGTCTTTTGCCTTTTTCTTTCTCTATGAGAAAACGCCTTAAATGACACGTGATCGTACTGGTCCTCATTCCCCGATGAGGACGATCTGAAGAAACAGACTCAGTAAACCAGCTTAAAAGTAACTACACCACAAGTTCTGACATGTGAATCATGTCTGATTCAAGGGAGACATACAGCCTGCATCACTAGCTAATGAGAATCTAACCGTCATAAGCCCCATTTGGACATCAGAGAGGGAAAATTGCAGGACATGATCTGCAGCTGACAGCCATTCTGCAGGACAAAGCCAAATGTGAATGTGGAGGGGGAGACGGGAGGTGAAGCTACTGCCGGAGGTGAGTCATAACCCTCACAGACTATGCCAGACTACGACAGAGTGACTTACAATTCGTCTTACTCACATCCCAAATAAAAAAACCTTTGGAAAAAGAAAAGTGCTACTTAAAAATGCAGAGTTCACCTGTGAACCGGGAGGTTTTCAAGTTTACTTCTTCACCAAAATAAGCCAGTGAAACAGGTAAAGCTAATAACTATTTCGTCTCACGTAACAGTAACTGCACAAATTTGAATGGGATAAGCTCACAGCAAACTCTGAATCTATGGCAACATTTTAAAACCACCAAGGCCAAATACATAATTATCCAACAAAACAGAAAAGAAATACATTTTCTCAACCCCGGCTGATGCCAACAAGTTCTGGTCTAAAGCAACAACATTAAATTGCAACTTCACTAATTTACAACTGTCTTTCTGTGGCTTTAGTTTAGGGTGTAAATGTACGAAATGCTTTTAAACTTCACTCCGACTACCCCGTATTAAAATAGGATGACATCACCAAATTACATCATCCGGAGGAATTTTTCAACATTCAGAGTTTAGATGATATCTTGAGGAGCTCTGGAAAAGCAGGTTGACCATGATTACACACTCCGTGGTGGGAGCAACAAGATGACATTGTCTGAACTGAAAGTTCCGCCGAGTGATGTCATCTGGAGGCATTTTTCAGCTAGAAGTCCGGAGATATTTTAATGTAGGGAAGTCAGAGGGAACTTTAATGGCATTCATTGACATGTACTATTCAAACTAGATCCAAAAAGAACCAAGTTAAATATCACTCCCTTGTCCTTTAAAGCAACTCAAGCAACAATGGATTAAGCGCCTCGTGTAAATGAAAGGAAACACAATAAATAACTTTTCTAATCTATTTAGTTGAAGCACACACCTGATCTGCTTTCTAGTTATACAAGGATGAGCATCAACGTAAAGAGCTGATGGCATTTGCAGCTACTAAAGGTTGTGTTTCTCACCTTAGCTTAGGAAGGAAGAAACGCAGGGTTGCAATTTGAATTTAAAAATGTTCCTCAGAGACAACTACACAAAACTCTGTGAAGATCAAAACAACAAAGCCCCTAGTCTGCTGCTGCTGCTGCTGCTGCTGTAGAAAATGGCCGCAGGGCTGCAGGGCATCACATCGCCTTGATAAAAAAAAAAGTATAAATATTTACAACTGTCGATTTGATGGCTTACTATGAAAAACCCTTCATTGTTAACAGGTTAACTGCTAAAATCTGAGGCAACACAAAGTTTTATCAGAAAGTTAGAAAAGCGGTGATTTTTCACAACCTGGCAACCCAAAGGTAATTCCTATTAAAAAGCTTAGAAGTTAACCGCAAGACAAAATTGTCCATTATTTTTATTTACTTAATAAGAGGCGACTTGTCAGACAGTAATATTGTTGTTGCTGTAGCAAATAGCTGTTTGTTGCTGAGGTGTTGCATCATGAAGGAAAACTAAACATGACAAATTGTCATCAGGGAATAAAAATGTGTATAGGAAGTTAATATTATATTATTTTGGATTTATAAAAAGCAACGAACGATTAAATGACACACATTTAATAAAGATGAGCTGAGATTCATGGTGAAAACTTTAGTTTTTAAATATGTATGAGTGCTCATGGCTGTTCCTAAAAGTTTCCGAGCTATTGCGAGACATCAATGTGAGTAGCCAAACCCCCCACCCCCCCCCCCACCCCGTTGGCTCTGTTCATGAGTTCAGATGCTGCTCTCCTGCATAATGAATTAAATAAATAAGATGTGATTACTATCAGAATAAACCACCAAATCTCCTGGGAATCGCTTGAAACTGACGGGTAAATAAATATTCATAGAGCAATTTTCACAGCGTGCTTGCGAGACTGCTGGTAGGAAACAACAGAAACTGAAGTATAGTTTGAGAATTTCGAATTTAGCAGCTCGTCGTCTTTGCGGCTTCTTTGGGTTCTTCAAGTTCCATAACAACAGTGAAGGCAAACATCTCGTGTAGAAATAGCATTGGACTTTATTAAAACCGAATCCAGGCCCTGCACGATGATGGACCCTGCCTGCTTCATACCAAGAATTTAATCTGCTGGTCAGGCATTTTATGGGTTTGGGCTCTTGCCCATTGACACTTCGTTTGATAGGTGGTCACTCTATGGACCCACCAATGGGGGGCAGGTTTGTGTTGGCAGCAACAGTGAACTTTGTTTACTATCTAAAGTACACAGAGTACTATCGGCAAGCAGCAATAGAAGCCGAAGTAAAAGTACGAGAGACAGGTAAAGCAGTCATTCGTGTGGCTAAAATCTTACAGGTGTAGTCTGTATGGTGGCTTCAGAAAGTCCTCAGACCCCTTCAGCTGTTGCTCACTTAAAATGTGGATTTAAATATCATCGGAAGATTTTCAATCAACACTGAGGATCATAATAAAAAAGTGAAAACATGCTTTTACGACATTTTTGCAGAGGAATTAAAAAAGTGAAAAATCTGCATTCAGAGTCATTAATTGATATTTTAAGATGTGTTATTTAGTCATTCCAGTTGTCTCTGTAAAGAAGGAGTGTTACTGACAAGCGTCAGTGGTCTTTTTCTGTCTCATCGCTTTGTAGAGATTGCGATCGTGTCTTGGTGCAGTTTTCTGCTGTGTGGTCAAGTTAATGGTAATTTTCTACCACAATTATAGAATGGAGGCCTCTGGAAAGTTCAATGACTTTCAGCGTGAATAAATATGGCACCACATATGTACAGTAACGTACACAGGTTTTGTGCCTTTGCAAGATGCCAATTAGCAAATAAGTGGACACAGACATCAAGTGGAGTAAAAGCAAACAGGATGCACCTGATCACAATTTACACTGCCACAGCAAAGTGTATGAATAATGTAACTCATTATTATGAGTTAGAGTCAATTTGATAGTGTGACTCTATAGGGACAAACCAGTTATTGTTTGGGAGGGTGAGTTATTTTAGGGAGACATGTGCAATGTCCTTTTCAGTCAACACGGAAGCTGTAAGTGTGGTTGCTGGGAGCAGGTGAGTTACAGTAGCATTTCTCACTTTGATCAGAGACACACTGTGTGCAGACTGGAGGAAAGTCGACCTAAATCAATCTGTGCAGCTGCATCAATATCCCAAAATGTCACACCTTTGTTTTACTCAGTTCATGAAAGGAGCTCTTTCTCCGACCGTGGCACAGAAAGGTAACTTCCTCATTCACATTCTTAAATCAACACCAAGCACCATCCGAATCAATGGAAAACCTTGAGCAGCCCGAGACAAGGCTAATGCTGACGCACCGCATGAATGTTAAACTTTTTTTTAAACTTGCTTTGCACCTTACTTGTAAGTCACTTTGGAAAAAAAGATGTTTCAAATGACTAAAGGTTAATGCAAAGACAAATGAATTGCTTTTAATTAAATCACTTCTGCAAGATTAATCCCAAACGCAACAAGCCATTTCAGCTTGCCCACGTCTCCCTGTTCCAGTAGGAGTGTCCCCACTGCCGGTTGTGTGTCCTACCTTGGTAGTCCACTGAGACATCAGCAGAGGGCTGCCGCATAGCCGACCTGCGGTAAACAATGTGGACCCTGCCGTGGTGCTCCAGCTCCTGGGTCCCTCTCTCCAGCGGCTCGATGAAATACTCGTCTGAGTCGGTGCGGATCATCCCAGCCTGCAACACAACACCGGGTCAGTGAACCTGACTTTTCCAGTAAAGGAGAGACTATGGACAAGACAGTTCTGGAAGCTTCTCTTGTTAACATCAATGCTCTGACACTCAAATACAGTAGAATTCTTAATATCCTGATGAGCTATTCTTCAAAATTTTCATTTCCTTTCTTCATGTGTCTCCATCTAACCCTGTCCTCTTCATCTTCTTCTCTCACACCAAATAACTTCATGTCCTCTCTCACAACATCCATAAATCTCCTCTTTGGTCTTCCTCTAGACCTCCTGCTCAGGTAGATTTAGTCCCTGAGTGCTTCTACCTCCGCTCTTATACGTCACTCTATGTTCCTGCCTCTTCTGGAAGAAAGTCTTCACTACAGCCATTTCCATCCTCTTTGCAAAGTCTACCACCATCTGTCCTTCTGCGTTCCGGTCCTGAAGACCAAACCTGCCCATCACATTCTCATCACCTCTGTTCCTTTCACCTACATGTCCATTGAAATCTGCAGCAATCACCACTCACAAACTCCTTTCAGGATAACTCCTACTCCATTTCTCTTCCTATCTGACCCATGGTAGAACAACTTGAACCCTGCTCCTAAGCTTCTAGCCTTTCTAACTTTCCACCTGGTCTCCTGGACACACAGTTTATCCACCTTGCTTCGCTGCATCATGCCAACCAACTCTCTAGCCTTCCCTGTCAGAGCCCCAACATTCAGAGTCCCTACTGTCAGTCCTACATTCTTAGCTTTCCTCTTCTCCTTCTGCGTATCAACACGCCTTCCTCCTCTCCTTTTTTGACCAACAGTAGCCCAGTTTCCACCGGCAACCTGTAGGTCAACAGCACCGGTGGCGGTCGTTGTTGACCTGGGCCGCGACCCATCCAGTAACAAAGTCAGATTCTGTGAAGAATTCATGATTCCCATGTTTGTGTGGCGGTTTGGTACTAGCTTGTGCACCCTGTGTGGTTGCATTATCCTCAGGATCTATTAAAACAGCCATATTTATCCTCATAAAGTCACAAATCAAGTCACAGTAATTGTGGAACTTAACTGTTCTATTTTACTGTTCTGTGAAACTTGCTACATATTGTTTTGTTGACACTGTTCCTGTTGTTCTTTTCAAGCAAAATTCTATAATTTTGCAATTGTCAGCTGGTTACGCAAGAGCTACTGGTGATGATCAGAAAGCGGAACATCATTAGTTGCACACTGGTACGAAATTGCTTTGTGATGGCTACCTGCTATCCTCAGATTTCCTGCAATAAGAAGCCAGTCATGTTGTTGTTTAGCATTAGTGCCCAGGTAACAAAATAATGTACGATCCAACCTGAGGTACAACTCATCAGATCCAACTGATGCAATGAAGCGTGTGGTGCATGACCAGGAAAACATTACACGGCAATGAAATGCCCCTTTTCTAAACCACCTATCAGCATTCTCTGCAATCACTGTGCATTTTCCCTACACAAATATTACAACTGTCTGCTCATCGCGGCTAAAACTGCGAGTCGAGATGCTACCAACGCCGTGTGTAATGTTTTTAGTCATCAAGGCATTAATAAAAAAAATCCAAACAACAAACACCTGTGTCAATTCGCTGCGGCAAACACCAGCCTGTGATACAGGAGCAACACTAATGATTATTGTTGCAACAGTCATGTTCAAGCAGAGTCGACTTGGCAGAAAGAAATGCTGTTACTGTGCACCTGTGCGCAGACAGAGCCACCTCTCACACAGTTCCAGAGGAATTCGTTCCAGCTCTCGGCCGTGTTGAACAGTCCGACTCCACTGCTGCACCTCCCAGGCCTTCCCTCAGTCTGGCCTCTTTGCTTGCACTCTGTAGGACTGTGCACATGTGGTGCTTTGCGAGCAACACGCACACTGAACTCATTTTAAACTCCCACAGTCCCCGATCAGCCGAAGACTCCCCCTCTCCTCCCCCTGACCAGACTCTAATTCAAGTTCTAATTCAAGTTTAAAATGGAACTGCTGCCAATACTAAGCAAAGTAACTGAATATACATTTAATACACCCACGTGTACTTTACATAGATGAGCAGTAAGTCAGTATGAAATAAAATTATAAGGTTCTGCATCTGCACAACTCTTACTTCTGCAGCACAGGGAAAAACATGTGCATCTCAAAAGTGTTAACACCCGCCAAACACATTTTAACCACCTTATGATATTCATACGTTTACACGTTTAAACGTCACATTTAAAAAGAATAGAATCTGTTTGTGGATACAATTTGACATGAATCAATGTAAGTATATACAGCTTGTATTTAACTGTGTAATTATTTATGAAATATACAGTTGTTGCATAGTTTGGGCTCCATGTTTATGAGGATTACATCACAGATTGATTGTTTGAGTGATGGCATGTGGGAAGAAACTGTTTACATGTCTTGTGTTGCAGCTGGAACAGGTCCACAGGTTGAGGGATCTGCAGTTATTTTTCTGTGCTCATGTCCTGACTCTACATTTTTGCAGGTCCTGGATAGTGTCTCCCAATCCTGTTCCCTGTGTTTAGTTTGTCCCGGTTTGATTTCCGGTCCCCAGCTTTTATTTTGTAGGCCCTCAGCCTACTTCCTGTCTTTACTGCCTACTTCCCCGCTCCCCTGTCCTTCCAAACCCGGCCCTCCCCTCAGTTCCCTGCCAGTTCATCTTTGTTGTGATGCTGCCTGCTCCCGGACAGTGAGCCTCTGCATCCTTTCCCAGTTTGGACTCCTGTTTTTGTCATCTTGATCTGAGGTTGGGTTACTCATTTGTCCCTCATCTGTCAGTCTGTGTTTTATGCTTACTTTGCTTTTGTCTTTAAAATCTAATATTCAATCCATGACATAGTGAACAGATCAGTACCAATACTCTGTTCATTAACACTGTCAGCAGTCCTGCTACCTGTCACTTTAATACTTATCCTGGAGGTTGACACGAGGAGCTGCAAAGCTAAAATGCAATGAACTTGTTGGTGTTACGCCTAAAGTAAAGTGAAAGACAATTCACGTACTTATGACTGATAGCTGTTAAAACACAACCTTCTGAGGTTTCTTGCAAACAAACAGTTGTGGGTCTTAACAGGACTTATTTTGATTTTATTTGAAGTAAATAGTATAATTCTTTTATTTTTATAATTTTTTTTTTATTATACAGCATTGGATTTGTATCTGCTCCACATTCTTACAATCATTTTAGAGGTTATCACACTATGGTTGTTGTCTTTGGATAAATATGGGTATGGTCAACATGCCAAGAGGCTTAGTAGGTCGTTATATTTTGATAACACTTAAATCTGCTGCATTTTTATTAGTGCGCACTGCATGTGGGAGGAGTGGATATGCTAAAGAGCATAAAGCGCCAGAAGCAACCTTTAAGGTGGACATTTTACATGTTGTCTCTTCCTGTGCATTCTCAAACTTTTGAAATCACATGTTTAGAACAAATCCCAATTTCAATCGTTAACCGTTTTCAATCAGGGCCACTCCGTCACTAATCCAAAGTCAATCCAAAAATACCGTGCACATCTCCAGATAGTGTGAGAGCCATGCAAACCGCTTGGCACAGAGCTTACGTGCAACAATCACGCTTTTGTACACAAATCCTCAGAAGCTAAGGTTGTTTTTTTTTTTATTAAATCACACATTATAATTGAAAGAGAGTGAAAGCAGCAAAACAGAACTTACTGTTGATGAAACTGCAACGTTGTCTTGAATGTCTGTGGCATGTTGCCAATAAACTCACAGAAGAAAGAAAAGTCTGAAGCTGAATTTACAGCAGCAAATAGATATTCAAACGAGCATCTGCATTTGGCAGCTACGAAGATTCAGAAAAGAAATGTACAAGGTGCCGGAGAACACAACAGAAAGGATCCAGACATGTGGCAGGCACCATCTCCCACAGAGTGATCACAAGAGATAAAAAAAAAAAAAACAATAAATCCACCTCATTTGCATTTAAATAATGCCACAATAGAAATCAAACTTAAGGTGGAAAAAGTTTTTTAAATTTGCATTTTCCTTGTTGCAGCCTGTTTGTGCTGCAGTACGTTCTGCCCAGGCTCATGCTGTGCATTTATCCTACACCTGCAGCCATTGCTCACAGACACAGATGAGACATTTTCTGTATGTCTGCATACACTGTCAGGCTGTTATGCAGTTTGCCAATGGACCAATTACCAATTCCTCACGTGTAATAGTTTTGCAGGCACAAGGCCAACGGATTATCCAGTCTGCATTATTCCAAGCACCGCAGCCATTACCCCATCCCGGCACTTTGCTTTCCCCCTTTATTTGCTCTGAGCTCATCTCCTGCCTCGCAGCTAAATAAAATCCACCTCGACACTGGTATGTTGACAGCCCCTGATCATGGAGGCATATTCTGAATTCACTTGAAATTAACTGAATATCCGCTTATTCACGGATTCACAGTGTACATGAGGCAAAGACAGGAAAAGTCTCAGTTTTTGAAATGTTTCCCGTGTTTAACAGGCCATGTTTCTTTTGTCAAGTTGGAAGTGGAAAGCCTCCTAACAAAGGCCATAAATAAGGATGCAGGCTTATTAAACTGCTTCCTGTGACATGTAGCTGTGCAAATAAACAGACAGATAGATAATTGGATCAAAGTCATGGTTCTGTCCAAGGGGGTGCAATTTATCTCATGTGCATCGTCCATCAGGTGAAAAAACTAGATGGGTTCCCGAGCAACGTCATCAACAACCTGCAAGGGCATTTTAAAAACAGATGTCTGTTGCAAACGTTATGGGTTTGCAGCAATATTATTTATATTAAAATAGTGAAAATGCGTTTTTCTACCTCCTTTACGTTTGCACATCCTCATTTATTTGTGGCCAAACTGTGAGTAGCTCATAATATAAAGGATCAATGTTTTATGTAAATAAAATCCAGAAGACACGTTTTGCTGTCTCTTAAAGAAAAAGGAACTCTTCCGTCTAAAAGGCTTTTCCATAATCTGCGTCGACCGAAGGAAGTGCTGATTTCCCACCTCTTTGAATGGATGGAGATATGAACAAGTGGATGCAGCTGGCCCGAAATAGATTTTTTGTCTATATGGAAAGCAGAAGCTTTGCATAAAAAGGCATTACAATCTTCCATTTTCGTCCTGATTAATAGTTACATACGCACAAGGGAGGTATGAGTCACTCCACGTTTTTATGAATTTTATCTTCCTCAAGGCCGGGATGACCTGACATAGGTTATGCATTCAGGAAAGGCTCTTAAGAATCACACAATGGTGAATGTGGCAAACTAGGGCTGCAACTATTTTCATTACGGATTCATCTGACTGGTGAATCGGCGGTGGAGTGGTTAGCAGTGCCACCTCACAGCTATAAGGTCCTCGGTTTGAATCGCCCTCTTACCCAATGGCTGCTGGGATAGTCTCCATTTTGGGATGGAGGGATTAATCAAATAAAAATAAAATCCCCAGAAATAGTAAAAGTACTACCATGTAATCACCAGCAGCACAAGGTCAAGTCTATAAAAAGGTCTTGTTTTGTTTTTAAAAATACCCAAACATATTAAGTTTATGGCACTGATCCTTATCTTTGAAAAGCAATTTTAGGAACAAAGTAATTTAATTTGTATATGAATGATCTTGGTGCCGCCTCAAAAGTGTTAAAAGGTGAATATTATTTACAGACATCTCTCTTTTTTCCAGGAAACCATTTGAATAGCTGAATGAAGTGAAGACAGAAATACTGTACAGTGAAAAGTGGTTTATGATCAAATTATCATGGAATCTTGCAAAAACAAAATGTGACTTCACCAACAGAATTATCAGTGAGGGTTGAAAATAGATGACAAATCAAAAACCCACTGCACTTTTATAAAGTTAAACATCTACAAGAGACGAGATACGTTGAAGCATTGACTCTAAATTGTACAATGATTTTATGTGAAGACTGGAAATAAAAGTCTTATGAATTAATTAATTTTTGCTTAATGACGATTTTTTTGACTGTTAGAATAGCTGATGATTAATTTACTGCAAAATGCTTAATTGGTGACTAATTGAAATATGTCCTGGCACACGGAGTATTCTAGCTAGATTTAAATAGCTATTATTGTAAGATAAAGGGGGGGGGGGGGGGGTAATAATCTTTATCTTGTTAACTTTCCAAAGTTTCAAATTATGTCTTTTGGCATGAATACAACAGTACAGTGTTTTTGTGTTTGAACATTTCTAATCAGTTACATAAGATATTTTATCATGTTGCCAGTATCTCAGGTAACACCAGTCCTGCCTTATGCAGACATTAAACCAAGTGGACACAAACGGGATCAAAGAACATGGATCAAAATGAATGCGCTGCCAAAAGGTCGTATGTTGGGTTCGTGGAAAAATTAAATGGCCGCTTATGTAGCACTTTTATCCAAAGCACTTTACAATGTTGCTTCTCATTCAACGCTGGCGGTGGCTGCGATGCATGGCGCTCGCCAAACCCACCGGGATCAACTTGGGGCTCAGGGTTTTGCCCGAGGACACTTTGATACGAACCTCAGTGGTTCATGGGGGCCCGCCTTACCCAATGAGCTACAGCGGCGAGCGTCCTTCCTGCCCCGACCGTCCCATTTTTTTATGGATTTTTTAAACCAGGCTTAAGATCGATCAGAATGACCCTTGGTGACCGGGCGAGGACACACCTGGTGCATCACAACACAATGCTCCAACAATAAGACACCAGGCCGGTCGAGCGAGCAACAAGAATTATTAGGATCTATCCCCCGGTGGCCATGAACATCTGTCACCAGCCTCACACCAATCAAAGCAATATTGTCTGAACCAAACAACTGATTCATGAGATGAATGGACCCTTTAGTTATACAAATGGGGCAGCTGACAACAGTTCAGCCATTGGTCAAACATGAGATGTTTTCAGCAATGCACTGCAATCCTGAACTTCCGTAGACATCAGCCGGAGGAGCTGCACGGGAGAATGCAAAATTCTGAGTAAGAAGGCGCCGAACAATAAACAGACACGATGATTAGTAAGTAACCAAACTCTGAATTTACTGCTCACAACTGAGTTACTTAGGGTACAGTTAGCACCACTCCTCAGGTTTATAAAGCAGAGTTTCTCCTCATGTGTGTTTTTTGTGCCATATTTCAGATAAACTTGGGTGCACATGTAGTGTCAAAACATACATGTAGTAGAAATAATGGAGTACTAGCTGAAAATACCTAATTATCACATCTTCCATATTTTAATTAAGTGGTGCTCATGTCCAGATTCAGTAGATGAAGCATCGTTTCTCTCAACAGAAATGAAGAGCACTGCAAGGACTATAGCACGGAGCTTTTTGGAGAAAAATGTTATTTGACCCTTTATTTTGTTGGCTCTTTCCTCCAGCAGCGAGTGGATCAGCGGTGGACGGTCACAGTGACCTTGGCTCTTCTACAAAGTTCTTTTCAAAGCTCTGTATTTGTCGTGGGACAGATACGCAGGAACATTCTGAACCAAAAAAAAAGACATTAAGTTGTGCTGTGTGCTGCTGATGGTTTTTCAATGATAGTGTTCAAGCTGATGAAGTCTGAAATCATATCAGAAGTGGCCATGGAGTAGCAATATTTAACCTCTGCGATTAAATCTTAGGTCAAAAATAGCATGAATGCCGTTAGGACATTTCTTTATATCCACATCTCTGTCTGTGTTTCAGCACTAGTACAACCAGAAACTAAAGGTCAAAATAAATCAATTATAATCTCTTTGTTTTGTGGATTTCTCACAATCAATTAGAAAAACACTGAACCTCGTAAGAGAGAAAAGTCCTTTGGACGGCTTATGGGTGAAAAATGAGAAATTGTTATAGCTGGAGCTTAATGATGTCATTGTCTGTCAATTAGAGAGCTTTTCTGAGAGAGCAGAGGGTGGTGGTTTAGCAGCGACGCCTCGCGCTGGCCTTCATGGAAACGATCAATGAAGTGAATGAGGAATCCAAATAAGATGTGATGAACCTCGTCCTACGAGAAAGAGGATTTTACCGGAAATTAAACGCGGAGATACTTGAAACGTTCAAGCACGGAGACGAAAAGAATCACAGTTTGAAGCGTTTGTACATGAAATTCCAGTAATCATTTACTGCTTTTAAAGATCACTTGAAAATGCAGTCAAATGCAGGCAGCGCAGCTAGAAGGTCACCAGTTCGAATCCCTTCCTTGCCCATCAAACTACTGCTGCTACTACTAATACTTCACAACAAACTCTGGGTGTTACCGGAATTTGCATCAGGTGTAACTGGCAACAACAAATAAAGCGCGTAGAGGGAAACCACCATTTAACAGACAACTTTCAATACCATATGAAATGAAATAAGAACTCAATCAGGGTAAATTACTTGGACATACTATGTCCACTCACTGCCAATGTCATTCATAAATACTCTCATTATGCATTACACATTCAAATGTATCCTTGATCTAGACCCACTTAGAGATCATTTGTAAGGCTTTTTCAAACCCATACGCATGTTATGTGACATCCATAAACTCCATCCACTTATTTGAATGCTCGGACGCTGAAAGAGACGTTTTTATGATAGGAATTGTGCTGCACTCTGGCACGATGCACAGTTCAGTTAGTTCCCTGGACTCCACCACTTTACTTTTAAGCACAAAGTGGAGCATGTGGAGCACAGTACTGGGACTGACATTGTTGTTGAAGACACTGCCGCAATAGAAACACGTCAACGTGCATTCGTCCATCACGGAGCAGCTGGGAACGTAGGAAGACTTTGTTGCAATGCAACTATGATTAGTTCTTAAAAAAAAACCTTCATTATTTGATCAATTAATTATTCATGTTCCAACATTAGAACAAAACCCATGGAAATGAGTGCATGCGGCTAATAAATGACCTGTATATGCAAATTTTGGAAATCAAGGTAACTGAAGCATGGGAGATACAACGCCAGCTAAAAAGGGAGGAAAGTTAAAAAGATAAAATCCATCGCGGGATCATTTTCCTGGCAACAGACCCACAACTTGTGTGGAAACAGTGCATCCTGTGGCTGTCTCAAGGGTTTACAATGGCACACAAACTTTTTCGCAGCCCATTTCTGAGGTTGTCCAACGGCAGGAGCGACGATAGCAGGTGTCTAACAGAGGTTCAGCCTGTTGGTACGTAAACACAACCCTCAAAAGAGGGATCAAGAGTGCTGTGTTCCATCGGTTAATATCCCCAACATCAGCTCCAGCCAAGCAGACAGCACTCGTCTGCCAACGAAAACATATGGGATTCAGCTGAGGGCCTCCAGTTTTTCAAAAACAGTCTCTTTCAGTCTAAACTTCTTAAGGAGTTTGGTATGAATGGACTTTCTAAAAAAAAAAAAAAAAAAAAAGGTCTGGATTCAGGCGGGACACTGCCACCTTTCACCCCCGGTGTTGTTCGAAGGTGTGTTTGCTTTCAAAAATGTGACCAAACCTTCGTCATCGTTACTTGACATCTTTAAAAGGAGCTTTAAGGGGGAAAAAGTGACTCAAGTTAATTTCTAATCACTTGCGGGGAGGACACGTAACCTTCTTAACCAATTGACCCCCCCCCCCCCCCCAAAAAAAAAAAGATAATATTTTGGGGCAATATTTCGCACAAAATTTACAAAACTTCATCCTCTTGAATTACTGTGCTTGAAGCTCAGCCTCAGATATATTTGAGTTAATATCCTTTCTTTTGTGAGCTTTTTTGGAAGTCAGGTTATGCGTTTAAATCAAGAAACGGCGTGGGTCAAAAGTGGAGGGCGGAGATGGATGAAACAGGCTGCACTTCGAGAAACAATAGAAGGTTTATTTTTCCTTCTTGTTTCTTTTTGTGCCGCTCCACCGAACAGAGCAAACATTTGCACACGGCGTTGAGGAGGCCGTGACGAGTACACACTTGACTTAAAATTAAACTCCCACTCCGGTGAATGACTCTCAATGTTTGTCCGAAACGGCAACAGAAAATGTGGGCTCCTCTCAAGTTTATATAGGTCCCGATTAAAAATGTTTAAGCACACAAATGTCAGTGAGAGCTCACCGGCGGCGCACACTGAGCCGCACCGACTCGACTGCTGAGGAGAAATAGCTTGGCTGTGCATATGGTGGTGTGCCTCCCCTCCTGTACCTCAAACCATATGCCCAAACAAGCTCTGGGGTCAAGCTTCTGCAACAAGCCCTGGCCAAGTCAACGGAGAACATTGAGAACTATTAGTGAATAAACCTCTTGTGCCCGACTACAGTTCAGCGCAATGAAGTACTGGCTCACTTTCTTCTAATCAAAAAGGATATTTTCTTAGCTTCCCCCCCCCCCGACTTTCCACAGCAGCTCCAGATACTGCATGTGCAGAATGTTCTTTAATGTTTTAGAGGCCAAAGGCTTAGGCCACTAAACACATGCAGCTTTTAGCGGCAAAGGTTTCGCATATCTTATTTGCTGATTTTGTCACTCTTCATGAACCTCATCGCTGTAAGTCACATTTAACTTTTGCCTGAGCAGTTTGAGGCTAGGCAGGCTTTTACTCTGAAAGGACGCTCTAACTGATGCCTTAGCCTTTAAGCCGGCAGCGTGTTTACACTCGCGACTCTCTCACACACACACACACACACACACACACACCAAAGACACAGCAGTGGTCTGCCCTTTTGGCTGGCGGAGTCGATTATGCAACATGACACACATAGAGGTGGCCAAAAGGCTGGCGCAGTAAAGGTTAATACCGACAGTCAGCTCTCCCAGCGTCTGTCTGTATCTGTCAGTTGACCGGTCTACCTGTTTGCCTAGGCAAACTGAAAATAAAAAAAAAAAAGAGCTCTTCATGTAATACAGGGCAAGAGGAGCTTTTTGTTCCAGCTCTACTGCTTCATGGAAACAAAATAGTGAGGCAGAAGCAGCATTTCATTGGTGCTTCAAGGCATTTCCAGGCAGCTAACAGTTGGTTTTCATCATGCTGGAATACAACTAGTACTACATGGTAAGGAGACATATTTATGGCTGCACATGAAAGCATGATAATTTGTCCTCTTAGACACAGATGTGATGTCCCATAATCTGTGGCAATTAAGGATATAAAAAAATAAAAATAAAAAAAAGGGCCAGCGTCACGGCGATGTGTCAGTGATGCCATAGCAAAGAAGAGGAAAGTATTTTAGGATCCAGTGACAGTCATTATCATTTTCCCATATTATACATCTCTACTGGGAAGGAAATCTGGTATATTCATGTCACTGCAGAGCCAATCTCAATTACAGTATTTCACTTCTGATCAGTTCTTGATCAGAACACTGGGCTAAATAGCCCAGAGGCAAAAAACAACTGTAGTTGTTTTGTGTTCCTCTAGTCTGGGTGCCCTATAAGAGGGGTGGGTTTGGGGGATTTTATCTGTTCCCCACTGTCTCATAATCCATCCATAGGGTCACGTACTCACTCTATTTAACTAAACACCATATGCAAATACATTTGAATGCCACTAAAATTAGTTTAATAAAATGTTCCCAGTAAAAGTATTTTAACCACAAGTACAACACGCGTTTTTTGTGACTACAGCAATTTTACTCGTTTTTTTCTTCTCGGTTTTTAACACTTGAGTTTAAAAAATAAAAAAGAAACTCACCTCACTTCACACCCAACATGTTTAATGACCTTTGAAGTCTTTCTCTAAAATGACAAAAGGGACTTTCTTGCCTAAACGCGCTCACACGCGCACAGGTGACGGTAACGTCGCACCTTTGTTCCTGCTGTGAAGTGAAACTCCTGCGCATTGCACATCCATCATCCACCAATATCCACCTCTGTGAAACCCCATACTATCAAGCAAAATCGTCCATATCGTAGCTGCCATCCTGGCTAAAAACAGAGCGAGCTTATTAAATGATCCGACTAAGATGTGAGAATATGGCTTAATGTAACCAAAACATTTAAAGAGATTTACAGTTATTTTTATCCTGCAAGTGCTTAAACACACATATGTTCAGGCATATTATCAGGCACCCAAAATAAATCCAGCATCAGGAAGTAATACATAGCTGCTGTGGTTTAAATTATATTAATGATTGAAGGTGGTGAGAAAAGTTCCATCATTTCATTTCTAACAGTGTAGAGGAGTTTCCCCGTCTCAAATTAGATCATTCATTTCCTCTGTCATCTTTCCTGCACTGAGGAGCTGGAAAAAAAAACAAAAACAAAACAGATCCAGACATTACGTTGGGAGTCCTTGTGTCTAAAAACACACCAGACGTGAGAAGCTTCTCCTCGCGCTCGTGCAAAGGTTGAGGCAAGACGTGAACTTGTCCAGAAGAGGTGGGGAATGGCAGCGACACTTCGGACATCCCAGGGTCAGTATTGTGTGCTGTGCAGTTTGATCCATTTAAACAAAGAGACACATGACTGACAAAAGCAATGGTCCTCAGCTGAGTCCCCATCCTCTGTCTGTTTAGGATGGACAGACTGTGTGAAAACTGCACGAACCAGGTGTGTTTCAAGTATCAAACACTGTCATTAACTCCCGTACACTAAAGCAAATACCTGCATGAGGCCCGTACACGCATTTCCAAACCTTTTAAGAAATCTAAAAAGGCAGTGCATGTTTCTAAAGAGGTCGTTCCTTTGATCTTTCCATTCGTGGATTGTTATCGATCCTGATTAAAAACGGGACCACAAGTTAAGCTGAAAACATATAAAAAGACCATCAAAGAGTTTCTGATCCACACAAAGACAACTTTCATAAACAGCCCGGTCTGCTACAGGGCAAACTCACTGAAGGCAGCATTTTCATTTCAGTATTTCACTCACAAGCCATTAGGAGGAACACGTATCCATCCGTACGCATCTGCATTTTTATTATTATTTTTATTTTTTTTTTGCAACGCCAGCATTTAGAGAGTACGTTTCTAATTAACATTTGTGCAAAGCTTTGAGAAAACTGTCCCACAGCAAATGCAAATGCAAAGCATCTTTGAATCCTTTACTTTAGCTTTATCAGTCAAAAACTTCACAGTGATACATAAGAAAGTAAAGCAGCTAATCAGAACATTTAGGAAGCTGCGATCACACAATGGTTGTGGTATATGGCTTGAAAAATTACTGCATTATACAGGTCGGTGTTTCTGTTATTTATCCTACTAAAGGCTTCAGAATGATTGCATGGTTGAATCAACACTGCTCAAAAACTGATCATCAGAACCTTTATCCATCGCAGGACTGTTGAGTTAGACTACAATAGATTTAGCGGAATGTACCTAATAAAAAGCCAGATGCGGCCACAGGCTGCACATGCGTGCAGTCATACTTTCAAAATTAATTCCAAGTTTGTAATTGAGGCCGTGTCATGAAGCACTGCAGTGAACACGAGAAATAAATAGGCCGTCAGACTCGGCTTCGTGCTATATTTGAAAGTGCGCTCGGTCGTGACCCTGCCAGGTTAGGTTCCGCTCCACACGTAGGACTAGAAAGGGCAGAAAAAAAAGAGAGCTGAGCACTCATATGCTTCATCGGGTGTGGAGGAACTCCTCTCCCCGGTTGCCCTGGCATGCATGCAACATGAAGGCTGACTGGCTGTTCATGCTGCTGAAGCAGAGGAAGGATCTGCCCCGTAACTAGTTAGCATTTAGCAGTTAGGCTGCCTGCCTGCTGCAGTAAAGGGTTCCAGACAGCAGCCTGGCTATAATTAAGAAACAGTAAAACACACACCTAGTGAGGGCTAAGGCTACTATTTGAGATCAAAGACCACTGGCCCTCAACAACAGGCCTTTTCATCAGCTACCACTGGGATTGGTGAGTGTTTGATCTTGGCTTATGGAGTCTTGCTGGCTTTGCATTAAGGCTGCGAACAAGAGAAAAGTTGACCATGTTCTGCATGTGCTTTACAGCAGAGAATGGTCAGATATTTATAAGGGTGTTAGCGCAAGCTAATCGTTTTTGGGTTTCAACTGACGTCGACATCTACTCGGAATTAACCTTTCAAAAGTTGGGGCGAGTTAAACAGGATGTTGAGTCTCAAGGAGTTTTCTTTTGTTTCCTTTTTGTCACAGGACACTGGTGTCAACGGTTTAAATGAAGAGTTCCCCAATAAGTGGGAATAAAAGCACAAGCGAGCTGCTGGTTGGTGCCAAGAAACATTAAAACACTGAAAAGCATTCGTGGTGCCAACAGCTCTATTTTGTGCACAATGTGAAATTATCGTGAGTGGTTTTTGGTGTCAGATCAGCGATTTCCCACCCAACAGCTGCTGGAGAGTGATGTCAGTTTCAACTTCGCTTCCTGCGTTGGATACAGCCCTAATCATTGCGGTTTGCATCTTGTGGTGTTCACAGTGTAGTTAAATGCTTCCAGTCAGGCCAGAGACAATGTGAATAAGAAAAAAAACAAACCGACACATCAGTGTTTGATGACCTATATCTAAAAAGGTCACAATCCTGCTGATTGAGATTTCATGCAGTGTTGTGCTGCGGCCTTCTCCAAATCATCCTTCCACTGGTCGAATCATGCTGACCTTTGACGGCTGTTGGCGTCTTCACAGTGACATCCTGCTGCGACGACGGTATTTGCGAAAGCAAAACTCACCTCCTGTGTGGGCCCCTCTCAGGCCCGAATCTCTATTCAACTATAAATGTCTCAGGGAAGAAGCACTTGGAGAGACTTAATCTGCCCAAGTGATGTACTGCTTCCTCCTGCTCCAATCAAAGGAAACGGCAGAGTCCTGCAGAGGACGGACTTAAAGGCCAGACTTCTATTAGCTTTGTTTAGGACATGTGCTCGTCACTGCCGCTGCAGATGTTTACTTCAGGGAAATCAGAGAAATATAAACCAATATATATCTAAAGAAAATGTAGTATTCTGTTGTAAAAGCCCCACAAGATCAGTGTACATTACTAGTTATTTGATACTTTTCTTATTTTTCTTATTATTTTTATTATTACACTGCAACTCCTTTCGGTATTTTACCTGTGATTTTAATAATGAAAACACTGTGTAACCACTACTTCTAGAGCCATTTAAAAAGGCTGGCTGACATTTTTTATTTTTTTATTTCAGTACTCTGATTGATGTCAAATGTGATCATTCTGGCTCAATAACTTCTTGGACAAATTACCATCTCTGACAGGCAGAGCAGAGACCTCTGGGAGGGAAAAGCAGGAGTTGATAATTGAGCTAAACCTGCACATTACACACATCATGCCACAAGGTGTAAATACATATTCAGAAAGCCTTTCTATTCCTGCTTAGGATGGCTGTTAGACAGCAGGGCGTCATCTCTACATTACTGAAAGGCAGCGGGATTATGGGATAAAGGATGAGACTCAACAAGAATTTGTCATGATCGTTGTTGTAGAACTAAAACATTCGCCAAAAGCTGTTATTAATTTAATAACCACTTGTGTAGAGTAATTTATCAAGAGCAAATAACAAGTTCAAACATCCACTTTTCTGCGTTCTGTGGCATTTACATGGAATCAACTTCCTATTGTTTGCTTGTTTCCATACATGCAGCCTCACAGAAATTATTTTGAAAATTACTTATAGGTATCAAGAAAGTTTTTAGATCCATTTTTTTTTTTTTTAAATAGTTCTATAGAAGATGTAGGTTCACCATTTCCAAGATTTGCAGTTTATTTCCTTCCCGTAAAGCTCACTTTAGCAACACTGTCATAAATTTGAACATTTGCTTTTGATAGAATCTAATCAAGAACAGGCTTTAACGTAAGCTCTACTCACTCGAGCTCCTCTTAGCTGGAGAGGGCAATTATTTCATTACTGCACTTGTGTATTTGAAACCTCTTTTCCTTTTCTGTATTAAACCACTTTATATCCGACCCATCACATTTAAAATAGTTATTTGCAGTGGCAGGATGGTTTGCAGTTGCATAAAATGTTTTTCCTGTCAACCCCCTCCCCCCCCCCCCCCCCCCGCTTACTGTAACGTTTTAACCTTATTCTGGGAAAGTACTGTACAGTGTGTCATCGTCTGTTTTCCACATAAAAACCCTAAACGATATCTGTCAGCTTCTCACTTACGAATCAGTCTATTAAAGTTTTCCTTGGAAACCAGCCCAGTTCTCACAAAATTCTTCTTCCACCAGCACGAAAAAAAAGAAGAAGAAAAAAAAAATGCAGGCCAAAATCAGACCCTCGATTTAGTCCTCGCTGGCCAGCAACACTGTCGAAAGCTCACACTCCCACACCTGCGAGAAGGCTGCTGAGCCTACTCATGGAACTGCTTTCACAACTCACTCCTAGTATGTTTCCGCCATGTTTGAGCGTTGCGTATACCATTACTAAAGGACCCCGAATTTTCATTGTCTGCAGTGAAACATTACTGCAGACAAAAGATAACTCCAGTGTTAACAACAGATACATTTTTCATAATTTTTTTTTTAGCTAATGGTGCCAAGAGTGAGAACACCATTAGGCACGTCATTCAGATTCATCCATTGTGGATTGTAAATGTTTGTGAAAAATAGCTGTTGAGATCATTTAATGTGGACCAACGGACCAACTATCATTCCTACCGTCTCACCATTAGCGTGCTTATCGTTATGAATATTGAGGAGACCAGTTCAATCAACTCTGCGACTGCAATTTTAATTTCTGTGTACCCTGCATTGAAAGTGATGCGCACACACACAACTGAAATGAAGCCTTCCCTCCTAATTAGGCAATTAGGCGCTAATTACAATGCAGTCACCAAAATGATCAAGGCACGAGCTCCTGTGTTTTATCCCTGCAACGGGTTTGAAGAAAGCAAAAAAGGTTCGACTGAAAATTGAGCACACGAGTAGAGCACCTGTTCGTCCTTAGGGGACAAAATCCACTTAAGCAATATCTGTTTGCAGCCTCACAGTGCGCTTGCCAAATAAATTAATTGTTGGTATAGTGTCTTCAGCAGATAGCACGAACCCTTTCATTCTGACACAGTAAGTCTCTCGTTGAAAGCAGAGATTTGTGCTGGGGATTTCGCCCCAGGTCATTCACCAATTACCGTTCAAGTGTTTTATAGGGGGTGAGTCTTTCAGGAAGCACAAAAGAAACTTGTGTTTTATGTTGGGAAGAAGTTGGGGGGGGGTCAAATCCGCTCAGTTTGTGGGTGCAATGGATGGCCACTCAGCCGTAACAAACCTCTGGACAAAACGCTGTTCTTCTGCTCGCTTGATGAATATCTACCAGTAACAATGTGCTGTAAAACTGCTGAGTGCTGACGCAGAGACGGGCTAAAATCAGGAGTTACGGACGCCTAAAGTCCCTTAGTGCTACTTGATAAGGTCATGGCACTTGGTAATGAAAACACAGCATCTAAGTAGGTGGGAGAGTAAGGAATTTTAATGGCTGAGGACTTACCAGTCCATCACAGTTGTTAATGGCAACCGAGGCCCCAGGGACATCTGTGATGTCACCAATGAACGTGCAGTCCGTCTTTAGCAGCTCACGGAGAACTATCCTTTCCGTCCCGCTGGATTTGGACTGGTTGAGCGTGGCACTGGCGTCTTTGCCCACACTGTCGCTGGCGTTCCCGAAGCCCTGGACCTCATCGTGCCACTCCACCATCGCGCCGGGAGCCACCAGCCTGCTGTTTGGGCTCAGACGGAGGTGGAACTCCTTCCCGAAGGCCGTGATGTTAAAGAAAAGTTTCTGTTCGGATTCACCAGAAGAAAACACCTCCCGCTTCACGCGCTGCTTGTGAGTGGCCGAGAGCAGGTGTGACAGGAAGTGTCCATGAGAGTCTGTGCTGAAGGGAGTGATCAGCCCATATTCCTTCAACCGGCTTCTCAGCTGGTCTGTAAAACAACACAATGAAGCCTTTTTTACTTTCGTGCACCTGGTAACAGAAAAACACCTTTGTATGTTTGTGAAGTGACAAGACCTGTTACTACACTCAAATGTCCACGAGGTGTGAAAAGACTGCAGTGCTCTGAGAGTCGTATTTTTACACAGAAGTAGTATTTGAAGGCCTTTTACAGGATCCTTTACTACAGCTGCAGCTAATAATCACTTTTATTATCAACCAGTTATTTAATATTAAATATTTTTCCTTAATAAAGTGAACAGATGTTTTGTCCAACCAACAGTCCAAACCTATTCAATATTTAATTATATAGAAAGCAAGACATAAGTCTTCAACATAGTTAGTATTTTGTCGTCAAGTTTCTTACTGATTAATAATCTAATCAATCGATTTTGTAATTGTAATTAATTGTTTCAACACATAATCTAACCTTTTCTGACGTTATCAATATCACATGTTTACAGTCTTATACCATGGTTCTGGAACACAAGACTGTGCCCCTAGTTTTTCCCCCTTTCCCTTGTCTCTTGCATACTATAAGCAGCTCCTTGACATTTGAAAATTGAATACAATATTCCAGAAATCTGATACTTACTTTGTCAGTCTGAGCACTCGAAGACACTGTACAAAATGTAATTCTCCTTTGAGGCAGGGTTCAGATTTTATTAAGCTGGAAAGTTACAATTACAAAAGTTTCTTTCTCCGTCTTGATACTTGAGAGGTGAATCACAGACGCAGGACAATATTGGACACTATCTGGAGTCTGAGCTAGCATGTCTCTGAATGGCCATTAGAAGGAAACCTACAGGCCTTGGACGGACTCCGCTTTTCCATATACGTGCTATTGCTCAGGAAAAAAAAAAAGTAACATGAATATCTAAACCTTATAATTATCTCGTAGGTTTTTGACTAGAAGACAGTCAAACAGGTGTCCGAGGTGAAACCCAAATGACATGTTCGAGGAAAATGACAGGCTTTAGAAACCACGGCGCGCAAACTCTAGACACACGTGACGTAAAAAAAAAAAAAAGAAAAAGAAAAATGCATCTGGACAAGCTTTTGAAGAAACAAACAGGTATGGGATTAATGATAGTGAAAAAACTAGGAGGGACGAAAGCTGCTTGAACGCTGACTTCGATAAAACAGCAGCAGCACAATGGATTTGTGATCAGCTGAAATGGACCCGCGTTCCTCACGTTCCTGCCACAGGTTCAGAGCTCTGACACTCGCCCACAGAGCAGTCAGCTCAACAGCTTCTTCCTACCCGAGCACCTACAAACCCTCTTGGCCACTGTGCTCTGACAACAAACTGCGTCTGGTGGCCTCAACACAATGCAGCCAAGATCCCAAGCAGCGTTCCATGGTTTAACTCTGTAGCCTTAATCCTAGCATTCAAAAAGCTGTCAAAGGCAGAACCCTGGATGGTGACTGCTGAATGAAAGTTCATGAATATCACATTTTCTAACTTTGGCCAAACCACCTCAAACCAGCAAGGAAAAGCATGGACATAAACAAAAGTTCAGCAACTTTTCGTGTCAAATAAGCAAAACTATAACTATATTTGGGAGACAATGGTGTGTTCATGTACTGTAGCTTCCCATTAACTCAAACTTAATAGTGTTGTCAGGGTCTTCCAGTTCTTTTACGACCTACAGTACTAATGCATACAGGCTTAGGGCAGCTTAAGCAAATGCAATGGCATTAAAACAAATTTAAACAAAATTTTAAAAAAATAATAAAAATCTGCCTCAAATTCATTTGTAATGCTGTTGATTTATGTGTTAAACTAAACCTGTACAGTTTCTGAGAGCCTGACATTTAAAAGGAACCTTTTCTTTAGAACAGACCTTAAATAAAGGCTTGTGTTTGCATCGCTGTGTGGGGGATTTGCTCTAGAGGGAAACAGCAGATTTAACGAATTGTAAAAGGATAAAACTTATAAAAGCCCAATAAGTACAATTCCTCTCAGTGCCTGTGTGCAGGGAAGTAAAAGCTGAAAAAGTTGGAGGTCACATTTTGACATTGAAGCTGCATCAGTTCTCAGAGGGGGAAAGAGTTGCCATCATTTTGAGTTAACAGATGAAATACATCTATGGTTTTCTGTGAATACTGAGAACCAGACAGCACAATCGGTTATTCTGTCCACTCTAAAGTGAAAGGGCATGGCTGGGGTGGTTTACCCGTACGGGGCCTACTTTGACTTTCGTGGACTTTCATGGACTTTCAACACACGTCATACAGGAGAAATCACACTTTTAAAACCTGTAAAAACGTTTGTCTCGTTTCTTTCTGCAAAGTACACAAATAATTGAGAGCTGTCACCTTGTAAGTCTGTCTATAAAAGTACAGCTTCCATAGAGAACTGCAGTTTTAAATGAAAATACATTTGACTTTTGAGATGTCAACATTCTTTTCTCCAGTGGCTATTAGTATTTTTTTTGCCTATTTGTTAGACAAACTTTCATAAGTATTTCTAGTGAGCACAAACTGCCCAGTAGTTGATCACCAAATTAAAAAAAAACTTCAAAATGCATCGCGCAATTTTAGCCACATTTTAGTGACGGCTCCAATTAATCCCTCGTGATTTGATGGCATTTTATACACAGGTGATGACACGTCATCCATAAAAGTCCGATAAACTGGAGATGTGACGTTAAATACTTAGTCGCAATGAGGCCTTTTATTTCTGGCAGGAAACTGGTATCTGGCTGCTGACTGACTCTGTAGGCAGAGCAAACGACGGAGCCAGTCGGAGAAATAAAAGCTCGTGTCAGCAGGGTAAACAATTAGCTTCAAAGATTGGTCAGAATGTGTTCAGTCAAGTTATTTTTTACACTTATCTCTGAAAAGGGAAGTCATATTCTGTGAGGTTAACTTTACAGTTGTGATTTGTCAGCATGGATGTACCATGAGAAAACGGGCCTGCGGTGCATTTCTAGGTACTTGTTCATTCTGTGTGAGTTGTTTTGCTTGTTTTTTTTGTATCTTTTTTCAAACAGGAAATATGAAAAAAATCCTGAAATGTCTACAACATAGGTAGTCATGGCAAAACTAGCACTAGTTCTACATTCACCAAGCCAACTTTTAGCGGAAATACATCAGGTTTAAATCAGGGAATCACGGCATAACGTACAGTAGCAGGTGTGACTGTCCAAGTGTGTATCGCTTACACTGAAAAGCCATATAAGGGGATGCAAACTTAACTTTAAAAATGATTAATGCATGTTCATCTAGTAAAATGTTCTTTTATCATCAGTAGGGGAAAAAACGTGGTCAAGGAGTTACAGTAAGATAATAAAAAAACGTGCTGAAGTTTGCATCGGCCTTGGTAAATAAATTAAAAATCATTCATTTCTGATGAAGGAACATTCGTACTAGCTGAATGTGCAGTAAACACTATGTTGATGAATGCAAATTTCCAAATAAGGGCTTAGAAAGGAGAAAAGAAAGCTTGCAAGTGATGAAAACCACAACCACAGGGAGAGAATGAAGGGTCATAAGGCTGATGTGAGTCATAAGGATTGGCCTTCACAGACCCTAACCTACGTATCTATTTTGGTGATAATCTGGATTGTTACACAACTCTGTGACGCCTTCATCAAAACACCAAGCTTTGGGTGGAAAACTCTTCAGTGGTCCGTGACATGACAAAAAAGGAATCTGTTGAATTGTGCCACTTGTTGATTACTGACGCCACTCTGCAGTGTTCAAAGAGCCTCTGTGGTACCGGTGCTCCCGGAGGCAGGTTCGCTGCCACGGTAACAACAGTACGGCTGGCACGTCACAGTTCAAACTGCACCGGTGGAGAACAATGTTTGGACACGAGCACAGCATCTGATCGAACACACTGTATATTGTTATGGTTCACAGTGGAACGAGATGGTTCCCTGTCAGTTTGTAAGAAAAACTTAGGTAACTTAAAAAATAAAAAGATGTGGGTTTTCAGGTGCCCCCTGGTAGCCCGATGCCTACTGGGGGTTCAGTGTGAGTCAGGCTGTGGACTTTTGATGCAGCCCTGACTTCGTCTCTTAGAATCATGTCTCCACATTCTCTGTTAAACAAGTTGACCTCAGTGATCTGACTAACGCTTCGACTCCATTTGAAAGCTTGAGAACTGACCTGACCAATCAATGGATATGAATAAATGGCTAATGTAGATCCCTGTGTTACGGCTGACAACCTCTCCAGGGTGTACACTGACTTTGGCCCCGGTTTAGATCCTGGATGGATGAATGGCCCCTGCAGCCAGGTGCACCTCGCATATGATGATATGGACGAACGAAAGCAAAAAGTCCTGTTGGCAGATACCAACTAACAACAAAGAATGTTACCATCGTGACATTTGTTCAGGTAGGACGTCCTTATGTCGATTACTTTCTCTACTGGGCCCCAGATACGTGAAACCAAACAGAACAACTCTTACGCTAAGAAAAAAAAAAAACACAACCAACATTGACAGATTCAGTCCAGAGGAAACTTGTGTGACTATACTTGAACAGTACCAATGAGCTGTTTTTACGTAGGATCATCTGACTTTAGCTCATGGAAGACGAAAAAAAAAAAAGCTAAAAAAGGTAAGAAGTTATGAGAAGTCCAACTAAAAAAAACTCAAACAACTGCTTACAAGGCCCCTAAAGGCTGCTCTGAACACAGACAGTGCTTAACTGCCAACTGTCATCCGCCTGCGTGGGGGTCTTTGAGGTGTTTAGCAAATAGTGGTGGGTGTAAAGAAAAAAGAAAAAAAAAAAAGGATCCTACGTGGACACTGTTGCAGCTCACTTGTTTCTTAACTTCAGAATGGATAACAGATGTGCAAGATTTAGAAGTGGAATTTTCTTTCCTGTATAACAAAGCCCTTGAAGCAGTTCACTCATGTAATATAAGTGTGTGTGTGTGTGAGCTGGAGGAGTGTGTGTGTGTGTGTGTGTGTGTGTGTGTGAGGGGGGGGGGTGTTAAACGAGGGTGGGAGGGCGCAGCTCCTCACACACACACAAACTCTCCACCCACTTTGATGTCAGTGCACAAGTTGCCCTCCAAAGTTTCTTCAGTGGTCAGAGTACAAACTCCAAATCCCAACTTACTGTAGAACCCAATTGTGAACAAAATGAACAAACAGTGAACAAATAATGAACAGGACTCACCCTCTCTACCTACTTCGCCAGCCTGTGGGAAGAGAGAGAGAGAGAGAGAGAGAGAGAGAGAGAGAGAGAGAGAGAGAGAGAGAGACTCGTTAAATGCGATGAAAAGCCAGAAGCAAATCACAGATTGCGAGTTTGTGATGCCCAGCAGCAGCAGCAGCAGCAGCAGCGCTGCCGCCCTGAAGCAGTTTGCTCCATGCTGAGCCACTTGTAGACGTTTGAAGAACGAACGTCTCCTACTTCACGTGTGTTTTGTAACGGGCTTAAAATCCCGCTGTGTGCGGTGTCAACATGCGTTTGCCAGAGGAAGTCGCAAAGCGCTTTTACGCACAAAGCCAAATGTGATACGTTTGACACAGTAAAAAAAAAAGAAAGAGCTGTGGCTGTTTCGGCTTTACACACACACACACACATCTTGATTTCCCACTAACCAGGAGGCTCAGAGAGGAAAGATTGTGGAGAAGAAGACAATGAGGCTGCTGTGAAGCGATGCAGACACTTACCTTGTCAGCTGAAGTCAACGCAAATCCTACCAGCAGCCACGCGAGTGACAGAGCAGCCATCCGGAGAGTTCTCACGACAGAGTCAAGCTTTAGAAAACTTTAAGAACAACCAACCAAAAAAAATTAAATCCCTACGCAAGCGTGACCCGGCTCATTCAGAGGCTAAGGTGGATGTGCAGACTGGGTCTCAGGTTCACACACGGAAGACATAAAGTAAGATTCATGAGGAGTGAGGCGAGTTGCGGCACTTTGTCAGTCAGTTGGTGTAGTTGTTGTTGCTGGTGGTGTTGTTGTTTTTCTGTTGACTGAAGTTTCTAGAAAGTTGCGGTGAAATTTAGCAACACACCCTCTGTGCCGCTGCTGGCCGGACAGAGCTCTCGCAACCTGGCGCTTTGCTCCTCTGGCTAATAAACGACAGGACCAGCCCTGTGTGACGCCAGCCTGGCCTTTCCTCCAACCCTTAACACATGGTGGGGCGGAGGAGGAGGAGGGGGAGGGGGGGGGGGGAGCCCTCCTCCTCCTCCTCCTCCTCCTCCTCCTCCTCTCCCCCTACAACCTCATCCCAGGACAGGACGGGAGCAGAGAGGCAGCTCCACATTCAGGATCGATATCCGAAGTGGCAGCGCTGCTAAACCACATTCTCTATTCCAGTTGAAGTAGAAGCTCTGAAATGTGACTTAACCACTAAAGTGTCCCAGTAAGAACCGGGATTTCTCTGGACAGCGACGAACCTGATGCTGCAGACGTGAATGTGCCAGTTTGGTTCAACATGCGCCTCGTGAGAAATTGGATTTCTGCCGAAATCGGAGAAGTTCAGGTTGAAATTGCTGTTTATTGCCACAGCGTTAAACTGCTTGGCTTCATATTTGTCAGTTCTTGTGTTTCCATTGACAATTATATGTCAACCCTCTTCCTCTTTAAGTATGATGTTCCCCTAAGATTAATACTTGGTCCAATACGTTTCTCACTCTACATGTTTCCACTGGGTGATGTTACACGCAGACATATTTAATTCACTGTTATGCTGATGACACTCTGCTGTATCTCCCTATTACTCTTATGGACCATACTAAGCTGAGTTCTCTACAACATTGTTTGTCCAATATTAGAAACTGGATGTCCTTACTTTTTTTTTTTTTTTACACTTACATACATACATGCTTTATAAATAAAGTTATTATTATTATACATATAATTATTATTCCTCTACCATACTGCAGAAACAGTGGTTCCACTTATGTTGCACAAAGTAGACATTGCTCTAGTTTAATTTGATACTACACACTCATGCAGACTAACAAACAAACAGGGCTGTGAGAAACCGTAGGGTCTTCGGTCCCAGCATGCGGCGCTGGAACACGCAGCAAAGACTACAATGGCAGCATGTTCAAACTGTGAACAAAGCAGCACTTGCTTGCCATTTTCACACCACTCTCACTCAGCAGAGACGGTCAATAGCTACTTCCAGCTGAGAATATGTCTGACAAAAAGTTATAACATGCACTGAGGGCATTGTCAGGTCCGCTCACTGAGGGGACTGCCACTGATTCGACATGCTGAAAAGCTGCCGACAGGGGTCCGACCAGTGCCAGCGGTTCAAGAGCCACTACAAAAACTAGGCCAACGGACGCTCATCACAAGCCGACCGTCGGTTTGAAATTGATTCGACTGCATTTGGAGATGATGTTGAACTGTAGTGTCTGATATTACTGGCGTATCCATTATTTTGTCCAGCCCATTCGGAACAGAAAGGATCGGGGGGAATTATGAAACAATGCAGTATATCTGTATAATGTTGTACACCTTTCAAAATGACGTGCAGTTGAATCAATGCTTTCTGAAACGGTCTCATCTTCAGGAGGTTGAAAGGCCAGTTCACTAATTCCAGGGTCAATGGTTTGATCCCCGGCCTCTTCTGTTTGCAAATAAGAGTCTATGGCTAGGACGCTGAAGCCAGAGAGTTTCTGTTGCTTTGCACGGCAGCTACTGTAAACTGTCACTAGTCTCGCTTAGTGAATACTGTAATAAAATGTGGTAAACTGTCCCTAAATGTGTACATACGGTTTTTCAGGGTAATGTTCGGGTAGTGGATTCCAAAAATATCGAAGAATTGCTACAGTTATTCTGTGGACGTAGGTCGTCTGAGTGCGTTATGTCTCCCAGACCGACTCTCTGATGTTGAGGTCAGGTCTCTGTGGGGGTCATCCTGCCTTTTTGATGCAGAACTCCTTGTTCTTCTTGCCTCTGAACAGAGTCCTTAATGATCCTGGCTGTCTGTCTGCTGCAGAATCAATTCTGGGCTGATTACACACTTCCCCAGGGGGCCACTCTGTGATGGATCTGAACATCTGAACCACCTAAAAAGGTTTGATGCATCGACATGTAAGCAGTATTTCAAGGGGTGGGTCATTTATTTATTTTTTACTGTCTATTATTTAATCGGTAAATCATATTTTGGTAGTAAAACTGTGTTTTCATATGTGACGCATGATATTTCACTAGTAATATTTTTCAAAAGAAAAATCACACAAACCTATGTGTGAAGATGTTTTTGTTATATGTCAACTATCCAAAATTGCCCGAGTTCTGTGCTATGTGAACATATCACATGCTAAATCTCTAAAACCCAGTGTCACTGTAAACATAAATCAGCAAAGTACAAAATTGCCCTGTTGCTGGTATTTACATGTGGACACACACGCAGACAGCACTTGAATAAACTGACCAGTTTGACTTGGGGCCCCTTCGTCCTACATTATCTTTAGATTCAATTCAACCAAAGTATGATTTTATAATTCTTTAATAATCTCGTGGCCCCCAGGTGAGTTGTTGGCTTGCGTGCTGGAAAACACTGCCCCTGTACACGTCAATACTGTGAGTATAGTGTTAGTATAATGATTATTATGCCTACCCTTCCTCATCTGAACACATGGTGGGACAGGAGAACAAGGAGAGACGCACAACTCCCCGAGCCAACACACAGGAATGTAGAAGAGGAACAAATACTTATACTCCTAATCAGAGTTAGTAACTATCCAATTACATTCACTCAAGTACTGTAATTATTTACAAGTTTGTGGTACTTTTACTTTACGTGAGTATTTCTATTTTCGGTGTATTTTTTACTTCAACTGCACTGCGAGTTTAACAGAATAATGTTGAACTTTTACTGCACTACTACTACTACTACTACGACTGCTTGTTTTTTATAAATTACCAGAACTTATTTTGCCATGAGTTCGACTTTTGAGAGTTTGTCACAATCTGAATGAGATCGACATTAATCTTATTAACTCACATTTAATAGGGTTTAATATACCTCGTTTTCTTTGGATAGTACTTGCACTGTTCTACTTTAGGTTAATTTTACATTTAAAGTACTTTTAATAGAGGCTTTGTTGTTTTATTGAATCAGAGTGTTATTTTCATAATAATAACAAAAATTACGTTTGATTTTTGGAAGAAATTTCAGTTTTGTGGAAGAAAGTTGCTTTTGTTTCATGATCTGTGATTTTTTTTAGGGTTGAAAGTTTTCTTCTCATGTATTTGACTATAATGATGCATCTGTGAGTCTTAAATCTTCGGCATCATTTTCACATAAACCATCAGCAGCACAGTTCCTTTCTCAGCGGACTGAAAGGACCCGGAGGGTGAGAGCTGCATGCAGGAGCAGATTAGGGGATGTAGCAATCATTTGCAATGTTCTGAAGTGTAATGTCCCTCATTACTGACTGTGCATCACTTATTTCTTTGTGTCCCTGTCTTTTGCATGTCAGGGTTTTCTCTAACTGAGAGATGTCATTGAAAAGTGACAAGTGGAGCATTTGAATATTAATCTAGAAAAATCAGCAAGCAAATAGGGGCACGTCCAGCCAGAGCACTGTGTAAACCCTTAGGGGATAACATTACCGTAGCCATTGTATGGCAGCTTAACAAGTAGGCAAATGGTTAAAGCTCACACTTTGGAGAATAGCAACATCCAAACATACTGAACGTGCGATTAACACCTTCAACCTGCAAAGTGGAGATAAAATGACAGCAGGGAGGTGTAGAGGGAGCAGGTTGGATTTCACCTGCAGCAGGTACCAACTGACAGGGAGTATTCAGATAATTTACCAAAGTACAAGTTCACACATAATAGGGTGATCATGGCTGGATGCTGAAGCTTTCATCAAAAAGTTCCTCTGCCAAAGAATCCGATTGTCTGTATGGTTCTAACCTTATGTAGAAAATGTTCACAACATCTTTATACACATTAAACCAAAAGCACGATCTTCCCTAATCTTAACCAAAGGGCTTTTGTTGCGTGACCAAAAACAATTTGCCAGCCCTGCTTCTTTGTTAGATACACCTACACCTGCACACAACCAGCTGACCCAGTGCCTCCAATACAGGGTAAAAGACATATTTACCCTTCTAGGCAGTGAGGATGGTAAATATATGAAAAAGAAAATTGTCATATTTTGGTTGTATTTTGGCTGCTTGCTTGAGTTGGTGATGGTTTCTGAGCTGAGGCTGTACTTTTCCACTCGCTGTCAACACCCCAGGGGGCTTTAGCTCAGTGTGTGGCAGCAGCTTTTTATGTTTCCCGAACAGAGCCAGTTGTATGAAGTCCCTTCAAATGAAAGGTCTTAGATTTTCTAACATTTGAAGATAGATTTGGTTGTGACTTTGGTGTTTTTGACACGAGAGGTTCTCTTGTTCAAAGGGTAGAGGCCTTGCTCAGGGGCTCTTTAGTACAAATGAGGAGCACATGAAAGAACATCTGACTGGTCTCACATCAGTCCTGCAGGCAGGCGGAGGGTCAGGCAACTTCATATACATTTCAGTTTCAAAACTTTCAAATCTCCTCACACATTTCAGCTTTATCTTTGTGTCATTAAACAGAACAGTGCAGTTGTAGGTACAGAAGACAGAACCATCTACTGCAGCTTTTAGATTAAACACAATATAAAGAACACTAAACTTAGGACTTAAGACTTGGGTCCACGAACTGTGCAACAGAAATATCACCTCATTCTGTGCATGATGCATCAAATCCAATAATATATTGTTTGTAATTGGTGTCAGACCGCATGACGCCAATTCTGAGATGTGTCAGATTATGTTATGAATGCCTGATGCACCATAGCTGCACTCTGTGCGAGTGTCATGTGTGGGAAATATAACCAAACCAAACAAAGACCAACTTGGTCCACAGCTTTTCTACAGCTGCCATAGCTGCCACTGTGAGGTATTAACCAATCCTGTTGGGGTTTGGTCCAAATCTATTTGGTCAAGACCTTACACCAGCACCCTGCCTGCTGCGTATGTATAGATGAAGCAGTGTAGCTTGGGTACAGGGATTTTTTATTTTTCATGTCGTACTGCATTTGGCTGATGTGCAGATGTGACTCATACGTAGCAACGGTCACTTTGAGGTGAGAATTATAATACAGAAAATGTCCAAATCCATATTCAAATATCATGTTTCTTACACGAATGTCAACAGTTGCCAGGAACAGCCCACAATTAGAGCAAGATAAGCAGCTTTTTCAGTCACATTTGGACATAAATACCTGAACCATAACAAAGGTTGAGTATTTGTATTCAGTAGGCCTCTAATCTCACCTGTGCCTGAACACACACACACACACACACACACACACACACACACACACACCTCTCGCATCCAAGCATAGCGTCATTGTCTAAACGATTCTTATTGTCCACAATCACCAAACAGATGCGAAGGCCAACAATGAATGTCATTCTCCAAAAATCTCAGAAATACAAGTCTCACATAAGTTTAGATGCACTGCTTTAACAACAGCTGGCCACATTTTTAATGCAGATATGTGGGTGTATATGGGTTGTGACTTTTTTTGTGCAAGTAGTTGATAGACCACAAATTCACCTGTTCACTGCAAAATATCGAAAACAAGGAAAAAAAACAACAACCACCTTCCCAAGTTTGGAGTTTTCCCACTGTGGTCTGTACTGAGACCCTGTCAGACTGATTGAGCCTGAGCCCCAGAGTGAGGTATGATCACATATCACAGTTGTGTGTCAAGACATTCTCTTCATTTTCATCTCTGCTGCTCTCATCTCTCTCTCTTTTTTCTCCAGCTCTTGCTCCACCTGCTTTATGATGACAGGGAGCTGCCTTCTCCCCCTTCTGCTGCAGCATTCATCAAATGAGCAGATAAAGGAAGAAGAACAATGACAGGGCTGTTTTCCTAGCAGTTGACGTTCGCTCGTGTTCATATCTGCGATTGTGTCTGCTTCACTGGCTGGTTGAGCTCCAGATGTGCTGCCTGCGGATAAGGAAACCTGATTCATTGGCACATCTGCACACCTCATGGCTTCGCCGCCACGGAAGAGGAACATACTTAACAGAAAGACACGAGGTGATGGGGTTAGGTAGAGGCAAGGTGAGGGGGAAATAAATGGGGGCCCGGGAGGTGTGGACTAAAGAAATAAGGCGTAAAGAAGACGGGAGGAATAATAAAGCAATGTGGGCAACATGGATTTTTTTTCGAAGGAGTCACTTTAATCCTAGTTTATCAACATCCTGTACGTCCATGACCCGCTGCAGAGACACAGACCCTCTGACTTCCTTCATCGGGCCCCAAAAACATCTGGACTTCCTTGCAACTGCATATCCAGACAAATAAGTTGTTGTTCTAGCTGGCAGTGAATAAAAAGCACCAAATTGAATGCAGACATGTGGTGTGAACCTGCAGTTCTTTGCACATAGTGTCATAAAACACAATTTTACTGATTTTTAGTTTGTTTTTTGGGAACAGATGTTTTGTGCTACTACATTTTCACTTATTGGTTATAATTCAAGCAAAACATATGACTGTGGGAATACTAAGAATGGGTCGAATAAAAATTCTTTCGTATTAATTCACTGTAAAAAAAACTAAAAAAGAAAACGTTTCCTAGACTAAGTACATGCATAAGTACTTACATTTGAGTACTTGCTGATACCAAGTACCAATACAGGTACTAGACCATTTATCTTCTAGTAAGAGTTGCTGGACAGTAAAATCCATCAATCAAAAAGCAAAAAAGACGAGCAAAGCATTGATTTGGAGTGAAATTCAAAATAGAGACTGAAGGACACCAGCTGTTAAATTCAAATAACCTACCTGTCATCCAACTTAATTAAACATCCATATGAACCCAAGCGAAAGCTCAATCAGGAGGACACTATACTGCAGACACGTCCAACTCAATCCGCTAGATGAGAGCTTGCTAACAACAAACTGGATTCTGTCAGAGTTACCGATCATCTCCATGGCAATATATTGTGAGTAGAGTGAGGAATATGGAAACCAGTCACTATCGCTCACTGATCCTCTGTCCTGCATCCTGTACTGCTGGAAGGGAGACCTACTGCTGCTGGAGGGAGGGGGCTGGTGTCTCAAAGAGAATGTCTCAAGAGTTTCTCTGTTATTAACTTATGGGACAGATCAGGCAATAGGGGACCAAAATGTGAAATTCAGCCCTGCTTGCTAGTATCAACCATTTCTTCAAGACACAGTTCACTGCATTAATGTAATGGGAGGCGGCTATAAGTTTACATCCACTAATGTCACTTAGTCCACTCTTGCCGTGCAGATAAAAATCCTAAAGTCCTGAGTCACTCGCACTGTTGAGCCCTGTACCAGTGAGGTCATCATAAAAGAATCTGTGTTAACATGTCAAAAAAATAAATCAATAATTGGTATAAGAGGGAATTTGAATTAACACACCATCATGTTAGTTAAAATACTTTTTAATGTTACAGGACCTTTACAGATCTTCTCCTTCTCACCTTTATAACACATAAGTCGTGGATAATGACCTTTTAGATTCAGTAGTGGAAGCAAACATGTATTCAATCACATTTGCTTTTACAGATTATTGAAGTTGTGGATGTTAAGTATTTTATTAGTCGTCAGAGGTTACACGGGATTTTCCCGCTAAACTTCTTAGTCGTTATAAATATATAAAAAACATTTATATTTATTCTTTCAGAATAAATAGACATTATACAACATTTGGGAATCAAACTAGCGGTAGTATAAGCCTGGAAATCATTCCGCTCTGCTCTGCCATACTCGGCCAAGACCTCCTGCTAACATCCTTAAAAGATTACAATAAAAAAAGGACGGAGATAAAACTTTGTCAAGCAGAAATAACCAACCTTCTCTGACTTCAGCGGCTGGAGAATTAAATATTTTGGGTCATTTTACTTCATCAATTTATCTAAATAGTTGCTCCACCACGTTTTATACCACAAAGTTTGCATAAAATGAGAGACATCTGAAAAGGAATTGTCCTGTGAGGGTTCTTTTATTCCTCGGCAGTTTTCAGCCATGGCAGCAAACGTCTTCTTTTTTGATATTTAGAAACAGCTGACAAGAAAAACTCTAATTACGTTTGGGGGTGAAAGCCCATTGTTTCTAAAGTCTTTAATTACAGCCCGTGCCTGCCTCTGGTTTGGGCAACTGCTACTCAGTCAAGGAAAATGAACGCATAACTCCTACATGTGATTCTAATTTGTATAATTTTGCCAAGTCAAAATAATCCCCAAACAAGGACAGAGCTATCAGCCAGTCCAGACAGAGGGCAACGGCTAACCTAATTACAAGACGTAGGTATGTGCTTTGAAAGTTGGTTTCTCCAAAATGACAACTATCGCCCCCTGTTCAAACAAAGCTGGCCCCCACTTGCATTAAAAAAGAGGGGCAAGCTGGGCCATTTTAGAGAAGACATCTGGATTGTTTTCTTTTCTCTCTGTTCCCGCTTTGTTCCCGAGACACAAAAAAATGCCCCGACACAATGACTTGTGACGTCTTAACACCGAACCTATGCCACAGTCACAATGTGCATCTAGGTGGTGAGCCGTGCAGATGCCCCCCATGGGGTCAAAGCTGGTTTTTGTTCCTCGGTGTCACCACAACAGAATGAAAGTAAGGTAATAAAACTTCTCCGTGCGAAAGGAGACATTCTAGAAGAAGGAGGGGAGCACCCTGATCTGACATAATTTAAAAGCCGGTGGTAGTATTTTGAATGGGAGCCCCCCCCACTTCCTCCTCCTGAGTGGAAGCCATTAATGTTTTGATGCTTTGTTTTGTTCAGTCTGTGTGAGTGCTGCTAAATAGCTCTGTTTGGGAACGGGAAGGTCACAAGGATCATTGTAGTGTGTTACAATATGCATATGTGTCACAGTCCCTAGTATTGGACTAGTTTTGTTTAAATTGATTTCCTGTTTTGGGCTTTTATTTTGTTGCTCCTCCCGTGTCCCTTCCTTTGAGTCTGTTTAGTATCTTTACCTTCCTTGTTTTGTGTTAATTGGTTTCACCTGTTCCCCAGTTTATTTATACCCAGCTTTCCCCACTGCTCACTGCCAGATCGTTTCCCCTGCTTCCCTAGAGATCTCTCCTTGTGAATTACCGCTTTGGACTTTGTCTTCTCCTGCTTCCCCTGTACATCTGTGGATTACCCCCTTTGGACTTTGCCCTCTTGTGCCCACCTGTTCCTTGAGTTTTGGTCTGAGGTTTGGTTTTCCGTTTATTTCAGCGTAGTTTTGTTGTTTAGGTTTTCTGTGTTATTTCCTCTAGTTTCCTAGTTCCCTTGTCTTCCCAGTGTGGTTATAGTTTAGTTTATCCCCTCTGTCCAGCTGTTCTTGGTCTGTTTTACTTAGTTTATGATGTGAGTGTTAGCGCATGTTTTCCCGTCCTCCTCACAGAGTGATTTTCTGTTGTTGCCTTTTGTTTAAATAAACTTTAATTTATTATAACCCCTTCCCTTGCCGTCTCCTCCTTTTTGGGTCCTGCAAAAATTAAAACTGCTGTGTGACAGAAAGTGTGACAGAACGATCTTGCCAGAATTAAGACCCGGGAGGCGTGCATTGAATTTGTTAGCATGGACGCCTCGGAAGCTTTTTAACGCTCCCTCGGCTGCAGGCCTGAAGCTATTGATCAGCCTGGCCTCTTAAATGGGTTTGAGGGCACCTGCTTTGCTATTTGTCCTCCGGGAGTGGGGCCCCGGTGTAAGAGAAACCCCAAGCCACAGCCTAAACCTCAGGCCCCTCTTTTGAATTGTTTTGAGGGCACCCGCTTAGCCTTTTGTCCTTCGGGAGTGGGACCCCGCCGTAAAGAAAACTCCAGGTCTCCAACCAAACCTCAGTCCTTTCCCCCCTCCGTTGTAGATCCCCAGTTCGTAGTCTCCGTTCGGCCCACAGTTCCCCACCTGTCCAGCCGGTTCCTGCCTCATCCTCTGCTCCCGAAGTTGCGCAGATACTGCATCAGTGGAGTTATGAGCAGCTTATGGCCATGGACAAACAGAACCCGATCATCCTAGGTCTCATTACCAACCTAGTGGAGAGAGTCCAACAGTCTACAGACCCAGACCTACGCAGGGAGACTGCTGCCCAGCTGGAAAAAATTATCTATTCCCGATTATGGCTGATCGAATTGCCTGGAGTGCCCAGAGTGTTGGGGGTCCTGGCCAATTTCAGGACTGGGGGGAAACTGGGACACACTTCCTCTGGCTCGTCAGACACTGCCTCTTCAGCTGCTGACCCCGGACTTATCGACGCTGGCTCTTCAGCTGTTGCCTCCGAGCAGGTCGACGCCGTACTTGTCTCCGGGCGGGTCTACTCTGCCACTTCAGCTGCTGAGCCTGGGCTGGCTGACGTTACCACTTCGGCTGCTGACACTTCCTCTGGCTCGTCAGATACTGTCTCTCCAGTTGCTGATCCCGGGCCGGTCAATGCTGCCTCTTCAGCTGCTGCCTCCGAGCAGGTCAACGCCGTCCTTCAGCTGCTGACTCTGGGCCGGTCGACTCTGCCGCTTCAGCGGCGCCGAGGTCAGCGACCGCTCATCCAATTCCACTTCCTGTCCCTGTCTCGGCGCTGAGGTCTGAGTCCGCTGGCCCACTTCCTGTTCCTGTAGCGGCTTCGAGGTCGGCAACTTCTCGTTCAGTTCCTGTTGCAGTCTGAGTGGGTAGACGCTGTCTCTGTTGGTCCTGTCTCTGTTGGTCCTGTCTCTGTTGGTCCTGTCTCTGTTGGTCCTGTCTCTGTTGGTCCTGTTGCGGCGCCGAGGGCGGCGACCGCTGATCCTGGACCTGTTGCGGCGCCGAGGGTGGCGACCGCTGATCCTGTTGTTAATTGGTTTCACCTGTTCCCCAGTTTATTTATACCCAGCTTTCCCCACTGCTCACTGCCAGATCGTTTCCCCTGCTTCCCTAGAGATCTCTCCTTGTGAATTACCGCTTTGGACTTTGTCTTCTCCTGCTTCCCCTGTACATCTGTGGATTACCCCCTTTGGACTTTGCCCTCTTGTGCCCACCTGTTCCTTGAGTTTTGTTCTGAGGTTTGGTTTTCAGTTTATTTCAGCGTAGTTTTGTTGTTTAGGTTTTCTGTGTTATTTCCTCTAGTTTCCTAGTTCCCTTGTCTTCCCAGTGTGGTTATAGTTTATTTGACAAATTTGACAAAATGTGTCCTCTGACTGGCCCCACGGAAATGTTTAGGTAAATGGACACATACAACCATTCACACCCATAGGCTGTTTACAGTCACTCCGAATTAGGGACCTTTGAAATGTGAGCGCACACCAACCAATCCACCACTGTACTGCCCTCGTGTAAATAAAACTTAATTGCACTAATAATGGTGTCACGGCTATTTCAGGCACTAGGGCAGTTTGGGGTTTAGCATCTCGCCCAAAACACTTGGAGGAGCTGGGCAGCAAACACCAAGCAAACAACAAGCCACTGTCTGTGGCCACCGAACAACCCAACAACCCATCTATGCCTACGCCCCAACTGTCAGCATCCTTAAACCTAATATATATATATGTTTAATTACACAACAGTGATTCCATTTAATGAAAGTTGAAGACAGAGTTTACACTGTATCGTACCTTTTAACCTTCTACCCGAGAGAAACAATAGTTCGATGAACAAGCGAAGAGGAAGCAAATGAAAAACACCACATGAGCCACCACATCTTGCAGTCTTCAAACGCACATTGTCATTCCGTGACTTACTGAAAGTTACTAATCCAACTGTGGATGCGAGAGCTAAGAAGGAACTTTCAGAGGTTTTCTTTTTTTGCACATCATCATTTTGTATACACGGAAATTCAAACAGCTAATCATGAGCGACGCTGTGTGAACACGGACCCCATCTGAAACTCAACCAGTGATGTTGCTGGTATAGGCCTCAACGTCAGCTTCAAGCAGGAAAACGTATTGATAAAAACCATTATGTGACATGACTGTAAGCTGCTAAATGGACTTCCAAGGTTAAAGAGGAAGCTCTAAAGCCAACATGAAAAAGAAGCCCTTAAGGTACCTCATGGGAAAAATGACATTTGTATTTGAGCAAACTCCAAGCTCTGATAAAGGTCATGTCATGTGAGAGAAAAACCTTAAACATGTTGTTTTCCGGACTTTACATTTATTGCTACCAAAGGAAGATTTGTAGCAAAGCGAAACACAGAACTCACCCAGACTAAACACTAGATAATAAAAAGACAATCACGTCCACTGTAAATGACAGTGTATTGCAAATCCTAGGGTACATGAGTAGTGGGGGTGAATGTAGGAAAGAGTTGCCAGGTCTTGTTCTATAATAAAGGGGCAAACATAATTTCAAACCTAATCAAACAACAGGCAAAAGAAAAGACGGGCTGAACACGGAAGATGAAAGAAAATGGACAATTTCACGAAAATAAAAATGCACGTTGCCACTTTGAACCACAAATTGATCCAGCGCACTTCAGTCCAAATGAAATCCAGCATACAGTTAACTCGCCAGGACTAATGAAGAACCCCTCAAAATTTTTTAAAAAGGCAGATAATGGTCATCTATAAAACTCAAACAGGCTCCCAGTTCAATTCCCCCTGCTTCTTTAATAGATGTAGGTGATCGGAGAGATTTGCACCACTGTGCGAATGGGCTACTTTCTGTCTGTGCTCCCACTTTAGATTGTTTGTGTAGCAGCAGACATCGGTAATTATCCAAGGAGCCGAAATGCAAACTGCACCGTAAGAGTTGTGTCACATAAAATCGCATCGTAAATTTTTTTTTCTACTTGTATTCTCCTTACTTTCTTCTTCTTTGTTCTGTATTTTTTTATTGACTTGGTCAGAGGCACATTTTGGTTGTAATCATAGCTGGTCTCATAAAATTGATTTCTTGTTCATCACTTGTGTATTTCTTCAGATTTCTATGAACGTTTGATCGTTTTTTAAAATTTACTGACTTGTTTTTCCACTCATAACACTTTTTCCCTCATTTCTTTGTCCTTTCTTTTGTGGAACAACCTGCTAAGAATCTGTTTCTAACTGAGTCAGGGCAGCAGGGGGAGAAGTTTCTTGACATTATTTTGCTCATTAAATGAAGTCCTGAATAGATCTCTCAGCACACGGGAATGCAACCACTGGTGTCCCGCATTCCTTTATTCCCACCATCGCTCTGCAGTTTCTAAGGAAACGGAACCAGAGGAGCCTCCGACAGTCTGTGAATTTCAACGACCCTCAGCAGCAGAGGATTTGATGCAACCCTGGCAGAGGCAGCAACCCCCACAAAGACTTGCTGACCAGGAACATCCTTCTATGCTACTGAAGTAGGCTCTGAAAGTAACACCAGCATCCACAGTTTTCTTTGTATGTGTGCACACCGGCAACACGTTGACGAATGCCATTTGTCATTTGGTCCAGGCTGAAGAGGCGTTTGGAGACGTCAAATGTATGCCAGAGCGATATCGAAGTGCCCACAAAGACTGACCGTGGTGTTAAGCATTGGTGTGAGGCCAGATGGGGCCAGCCAAGGGTCCAGGAGGTCTGCGGACCTACGGGAAGACAGCATCCCCCATTGACACAATACGTCGGGTTTAAGATGCAAACAAACAGACAAATAACATACACTGCCAAAAATAACAAATAAAACATGTTTTATATTCAGTTGGGCCTATTGCGTTTACAAAAACTGGGTTTATAAAGATCTGTGACTATAATCAGCATTAGGAAGTTGTTAATTGACTATTTAGCTGTCGGCTAATCAGAGATTAGCTTTTATAATAGCTTTGTTTTTTGCAAGTGAGGCAACTCAGCTGTTGTGTTTTTAAGGTTTTTAAGAGTGGAAACGAACTAAAATAGGAAAAAACTTACTAAAGTTAAAAATTGTCTAACTCACTAATACGCAACATCCATTATTAAATCTTTCCGAGTCAGCATTGCACAAAGCAAAAGTCAGTCTGCAAAAATATTTGTTTGCCTTCTTTGACAGGGTTTAAACCTGGTTACCATGTAGAACAAAGTGTCTCCTTTGAGGTTTTTGTGGTTTGACTACGTAGTCAAAACATGCAACGTGACTTCATGCAAAAATATTAATAAACACAAAGATGCCTTGAAACAATGGAAAGGCCAAATGTGAAGTCATGTTATTAATATGATAAATAAACATAACATTTCATACGGGTGTACTTTAGCTTTCTCCTGCCACTATTAATGTTTGCATCGCACATTTCCGTCTTTCAGCTGCAGCTTTGCATCCCTGAATCCATCCAACAGGCTCTAGGTGTTTTCCCAAATTCCCATAAAAGCAGCTTATTGTACACAGAAGGCTTCATTAAGCTTCGCGACAAATCATCGTCACAAATCACACTTTTCCCTCTAACTGTGGCAAATACATAGGAAGTGATGGGTAACAAAGAAATGTACCTTTACTGCACCGGACAGTGAAACAAAGAACAGTTGCTGACTTATTTATTTTTAGAGAGAGGTGTTGTTCATAGTGAGAGTTACACCTCGAAAGAGCCAGACACTACATGACTCTGCATCGCTGCAGAACGTTTCATCCTCCTTTAGCTCGTTGCTTTGGATTAGGGCACATTTGGAATTAGGATTATATGCAACTAATTACTGCATCACTAATCAATCCCACCCCATCAGGTGTGGCCCCATGCAGCCACCAAGGGGAAACCCTGGTGCCAGTCACCAGAATCATGCATATAACCAAACACAAGCTTTGCCTTCAGTTCAAATCATGTACTAACAGAAACCAAAAATAATAAACCATGATGTATACTACTGGGATGAATCTTGTTGTACTTCGTGTCCTAATCCCAGGACATTTGATTACTTTCATTGGCTACAAATCCAGATTTTTTGCTTTTGGAACAATTCCTGTCGAAAGCACCTCACTGTGCTTTGTTAAAGTCTTGAAGCCACAGTGCTGTGAATGATTTTGTCTGGCATCATCTGTAAATATTACAAAAACTAATAATATTATAGCTGAATGACAAGAAAAGGGTCAGTCGGCACAAACTCCTGTATTCTGTAGTATAGATAATCCAAGGTAGCAAGTATTAGCAATGAAGCACTCATTTAAATTGACGAGTTCAGATTAATGTGCATCGCTGGACTGTTTTTATTGGATGTTTATCAAACCTTTATCAAATGATCAAGTAGCCAGAAAGTGGGATCATAATGACGTTATCCCCACACATACATTTAAGGTGGTTTCATGTTTTTTGTCACAATAGAATTTTTCTGGCAGTTGCAACCAGACAGATTATTCCTGCAAAGGATGAATGTTTACCTTCCCCTAAATGCTTAATATTTGTATATGACTCTTTGGAGGAGAAAATTACAGCTAAGCTACATGGTTGACATTTTTGACATTAAACAATTATAAACACACTATTAGCCTGATCATATAAAAAGGGTTTGAAACCTTGTAAATCCCTTTCCGAATGTGCCCCACTCAGGTCACCCAATAAAAAAAAATGTCTAGATTCCCCCTCGACTAAGAGAAGAAAGTGTACTGTTTATAAGTGCACCTTCAGTTTAAGTCACATATACTAGTAGTATTGTCTCATTTGGCAAGAATCTGCAGCTTTTGTTACTTTTTTGTGCCAGATTAGGTGCAAAAAAACCCAAAACAACTCCAGTTAGGAAGTGGCTGGTAATGAAAGGTAGACATCTGAAGTTCAATTAAGTTGAACGAACAAAGAAATTAAATGAATCAAACATACTTGCATATGGTAACGAGGGGGCGGCTGTAGCTCCGTTGGTAAAGGCAGTCGTCCACGGGCCAAAGTGTCTCTGGGAAAGACCCTGAACCCCCAACAGCCCATTTCCATCCCCAGCTGTGCAGTGCTGGTCCAAGCCTGGTAAGTTTGGGAGGGTTGTGTCAGGAAGGGCATCCGGCGTAAAAACTGCGCCAAATCAACATCCGCTGTGGTGACCCTGAACTCACGGGATAAGCAGAAAGGACAAAAAACATCTTACATATTGTAACAAAAAAAGGTCAGTTGATTCAACTAGATTTCAATATGATGTGTGTGGAAAGCTAAAAATACCTCAGCAGTACGTTTTTATGTCAACCATTTGGGTCCACAAAACATAGATGTAGTTTAAGAAAGCATGTTTCTGCAGTGTCTGAACTCTTGGTAAAACGGATGATTTTTTGCTTTTTAGGCGCACACACACACACACACACACACACACACACACACACACACACACAGCAGACACCTCCTGCTGTCAATCAATGTTTCTTTTCTCAAAGCACAGCCATCACTTTCTTCCTCTACTGTATCAAACTACTGAAACAAGGGAGAATAATTGGAGAGGTACACACACACACACACACACACCACATTAACTTCTGCTTTGATGAGTCTCAGTTCAACAGAAGTGAGACTCGTGCCCAGTGGAAACAGCTTTAAACTGTGCCCAAATCGTAAAGGAGCTAAATTAGTGGGCCCCACGCAGAGTTACAAGTAGGTCACGTCTGATCATTTTACATGTCACCTTGTAAACAGAAGATGAAAAAGCGATGCTACCACATAGGCAAGTCATCGTTCTGGACTGCTGTGCTGTGCATTTCCTTTCATATTGTAAAACCCGACTACAGGCAACGTTGACAAGGCAGTTAGATGTTGTTCTGTCATGGTGTTCAGTTTAGTGTGTTTGACTAGTCTTGCTGCACACGTGGACTGTGGCAGAATAGTCAACGCAATAATCCCCTCAAAGTGTCAGGGCCAAAGCAACACTGCAAGAGGGATGTGAAATGCGAGTAAGTTGTATTTTGTAAGAAGCAACAAAAGGAGGAAATACAAATTTAAACAGGGACTAAGCTGAATAACAGTGAACGCAAAAGCCAAACTAGGCACATGAACCAAGGAATTAACATACCAAACTCTGAACACAACAACTGACGGTGAACTAGAGCTCATGAAAACTGAGGCAGAATATCAAGGTGCATACTTATACAAAAACTGAGAGGAGGTAGACAAGGGGCGAGGAAAAGGAAACGGGACAGGGAACAATCTAGAAAATGAGCGTGTGCACAGCAAAGCAGGGTGGGAATCGACGGGAAGCAACCGGGTGAGATTTAACAAGAAAAAAAAAAAAACAAAGCTACAAATAGGACAAAAAACTACAACCAAAACTCAGATTACAGAAATCCACACGAACAAGAGTCAGGAGTCCAAAAACCACGCGCTACATAAACAGGAAGACATGGTGACGCGTGGATAACGATGACAATGATCCGACAGGGGAGAGCTGGGTTTAAAGAGGGAGGGGAACAGGTGAAAACAATTGACAACGTTGACAAGTGGTAAAGGTGGAGAAACGAACTGGGAACAGGAAGTGGAGAAAAGGGCTACAAAATAAAAATCCAAGACACAGGAAGTGAATGTGAGGGACAGATCATGACACGAAGCCTATTCTACTGTGAATTTACGGCAAGAAATATTCCCCAACGAAGACTTAAATGGACTTGTCAGCGTTGCCGAATGAAAACAAGTAATATCATATCAAAATCAATGGCTTCCACCTTGTCCCTTTTCAGGGGTTGCTATGGCGGAATGTGTCCCCCCGCGTTGATTTGGTATGAGGTTTTACGGAAGATGTCCATCTTGACGCAACCTTCCCCAGTTTCTATCAGGGTCAGGACCAGCACTGCACGGATGGGGGTGGGAATCCTGACACTTTGTCACGTGGTCAGTAAGAGCGGGGCGGGGACCTCTGACCCTATGGTCGGTAGGAAGCCACTCTACCAACTGAGCTACTGCTCAGTGTAATGTGACGTATCCTTTCAGCGAGCAAAAAGAGCAATACACCTGTAGATATAATCAAACCACGGAAAGTAAGTTCCCGTAGGTGAACTCTAAGCATTTAACGGATGCAAAAACATGTTTGTTTGTGAGGGTAAAAGAGTCAGGAAGCAAACGACTTTCAACAGGTGGCATTGGGGGCAGCTAAAGGCAGAGAAAGAAATTAGGTTGAGGAAAACAGCTCATAGTCAATCAGGAGATAGTTAACCAGACCAGATGGTAAGTTTTTTTTTTTTTTTCTTTTTTGACTGAGCTGGATGTAAAAGAGTGGAGGCTAATGCTGGCAGTAAAAACATGGCTGATGCCGTAGCCAGCTTCAGTCAGAGGGTGGTGGTTAGAAGAAATGTGTGTGACTAAGATCTTGTTGATTAGCCTTATTTCTACAGTAACGTAGACTCGCTGGATTCCAGACACTCAGATTTAACCCCAACCTCATTTAATTTTCCCAAAGATGAACTCAACTTTAGAATGTTTGCAGCAAAGAAAACATGGCTGTTAGGGGAACTTCATTCAAGAATACAGTCTTAGGCATCTTCAAATCTACCTCACTTACAGTGGGAAGCTTTCTGGCAGGTACAGGACCAGTAGTCGGGCAAGAGAACATCGTTTCCTGGTCACCCAAGTCCTTCTCTGGTGTAAACAACATTTGACGCGGGTCTCAAGTCAGCAGAGAACATTGCTCGGAATCAACGGCCCTGCTTCTCATGTGGATTGATTGCTGTGCTTCGTGGAGGCTGGTTCACACACACACACACACACACACACACACACACACACACACACCTACACACACACACACACACACACACACATTAAACATGGCCTAAAAAGCTGCTTTAAAATTTGCATCAGTAGCTCGCTCGCTTGGTCAAGCAAAAGGTACCATGAATTTTAATTTGACTGTAGCACTACATGCCATGACCTTAAAAACAAAGCACAGGCTTCCTCTGCACAAGCTGCTGACTGACGTGGGCAGAAATGTTGGAAACGTGCTGCTTGAGCAGCGGCAGCGGCAGCCAGCCGTCACAGCGGTTCCCTTGTCAGCTAGAGAGAGAGAGAGACGTCTACTTTATCGGACTCTGATAAAGCAGCTGGAACGTGTGAATGCTTTAGGAAGGGAAATGTATTATTTCTAAGGGCAGCACCTCTTCGAATTTAAGGTTTAATGTTTTACAAGTATGACGAATTTTTATTATTCTTGTGCAAAATATAAAAAAAATCCATGCACCTGAGGGGCAAGCTGTAAGACGCATCAACCCTACATCTTCATTTAAAGGCCCTTCCCCTCCTGCTTGAGGACGACTGTGACGACACGTCACGAAGACTGATGACTGAAACCGCTGGGGCATGGATTGCTTAACTTTAAAGCAGCAGGACGTCTCAAATGCTGCTGGAGGCTACCTGGTGTTGTCCCGGTGCCGTCACAAAACAGCAGCAAGAAGTCAAAGCAGCCCTTCTGCACTTCTTGATCCCCTTGGAGCAGTGTGTGTATCAAGAAGACATAAGAGCAGTGCAGACTTTGCCTAGGGCCCAGCCACAGATAACCATCCATACGTGATCTTTTACTGCTCGTCCTGTTCAGGGTCGCAGGGGTCGACAGTGGCCAAGAGGCAGGGTACACCCTGCACAGATCTGTCGCTGGGCTCATGCACACAATCATTCACGCCAATCTGCAGTTTAGAGTAACCAGTTACCTCCACATCTTTGGATTGTGGGAGGAAACAGGAGTAACCACAGAAAACCCACACAGGCCTGCAGGCGGCGGCATATAAAAAAAAAAAACAGAGGGTCAGGGCAGTAGGCGGGTTTCAGCCCCTGCTGTGAGGAGAGAGTGATAGTCGCTGCTTACCAAGCCAGTAAATGTGGAGCATGAAGAGCAATATTATATATTTTTTTTCCTTCCAAGCTGATAATGATACCTTAGTGATCCTGGTACCAGCGTTGCTGCAGGGAGGTTTTTTGTTTTCCTCAACAGCTGGTGATTTAGTAACTGCACAGCTTTGAAAAGGAGTCTTCCTCTCCACTGTGGCCTAGCGCTTGCTCAAGGGATGATTTGTTGAGTTTGTGTAAGGTCCCGACCCGACTAAGTAAAGTGCCTCGGGAGGACTGTTGTTGTGAATTGGCACTAAATCACACCGAACTAAACCGCTGTACTCTACCTGAATGCCCCCAGTGCAGCAATATGCCGTTGCAATATTGAGAAAAACGACGGCTTAAGAACCAGAAGAAGTGCTTCCCAGCCGGGATTCGTGTCTTTCTTCAAGTGCATTACGCGTTTGCAAATGGTAGAAAGGGGCCGATCTAATATTGTCCTTTGTGTGGGCTCGGTCGTCCTTATTTAGCCCTCCCCAGACCACTATCTGACCTTTGAGAAGTAGCCTCATGAGGACGGAATGGTCACCTCCTTTCCCAAATTGTATATTTACCTAAAGCAAGGAACATTTTTACATATTACTCACCCAGGGCGGTGCTGTATACTTAGACAAGTGTTTCTGCATAAATTAATAATGTTCGAGAAACAAGGGCTTTATTAATTCCTGGAAGTGGGAGGCAGTGAAAATGTCAAGCAAGGCTTCTTTTATAAAAGCCTTTTTCTGTCTACGATGAAAACGCGACGTGAAATGTGTTTGGACAGGGGCTGGAAACGCAGTGCAACAACCGACTTTCACGTTAGGTTTGACACGGTGTCACTGGGGTGTTGATACAATTACTAGTGCAAATAATTTCAGTACAAAAAAGGATGGAAATATTTCCATTTTGCTCATTACTCTAGACTCCAAAACCCAGAATCACAAAGTGAAAACATGTTTTTAAAGAACCGAATTCTCCCATTTACCAAACTATTCCCACTGATTGCTGTGACATTGCCCAAATTGGGGTCAGGTGGGTCCTGTTTGCTTTCATTATCCTAGAGATGAGTCCACCTGTGACAAGCTGAACTGATTGGACCGTTTAGAAAGATGCGCTTGTTCATAGAAGGTCCCACAATTCGTACTGCGTGTCAGGACAGGAACCAAGTCCAAGGAAACTCTCTGACCTCCTGGTGAGGAATAGATCAGGGCTTTTCTGAAGCTGGCTGTTTCCAGCAGTCTGAATAATTTTAGGCTAAGAGGGAAAAAAAAAAAAAATTCTCTTATGTTCCAAAATTAAACACTTTGGACAGAGCACTATGTCTGGCAAACACAAGACCCTGCTCATCCCCTGCTAACAGGGATGGAGAGGCTGGTCATAACTAAAGGAAGACTAAATGTGCTCCTAGTGCCCCCACTGAGGCGAAGCAGGTGTCCATCATTATCGTTGCTTCGTAGGATTTTTTTTCTTTTTTTTTTTTTTTGATTTTTAACAACATTTTAAACATTTAATATAATAATTATGGACATTGATTTCACATCTATCGGCACAAACATTAGTTGTCTCTCTTTAAATCCAAACCTGCAGTACATCACAGTGAATACAAAAAGTAAAGTCAGACCAGGGTCGAATTAATTTCGTGTGGAAGAAGTTTGTAATGAGTCACCTTATGTCATCTGGATCATATTCAAATTGCAATGAGTTATAAGGGAACAGGGAAAATATTTCATTGCTCACCTCCCACTGCAGTAATTATCTTGTGCGGATGTGGTTCACAAATTGACGTGTGGAGCTTAGGTTGGCCACAGTCTCTTTGGCTGCCTTCCCATAGCAGGACGTCCCTGTTTGGATAATGACACCTAAAACCTGGTGGACGGTTTCAAAAAGGAGACGTGGAGAAGCTGAGAAACAAATTCAGGTCAGGTGAAGCCTCTCTGATCATGGAGGGAGGGAGTTTTTTTTCTTTGTCTTTATCAGCACAGTGGTAAAAATGTGAATATTTCACTCCCTCCACCTCCACCTCACCTCTGACGTCATACATCCTCTCGCCCTCTTTATGATCTCCGGTGACTTTAATCACGCAACCCTCTCCAAGACCCTCCCCACCTTCACACAGTATGTGGATTGTCCCCCCAGCTGGGCAGCTCTTCTTCTCATAGCACAGCAAACTGAGAAAACACAAGCAAATTCAAAAGAAGGCTTAATTAGTTTGACAACACAGGCGCAGCACTTTTTAGTGTCCCCCACCATAGTTTTAGATGTGTAGATGTATTTTGAGTTGCTCCCAGACACATTTCCGTTGTGTTGTAGCTTTTTGCAACACGTTTCTCAATTTGAATGTGTTGTGGCTTAATGCTGCGCCTGTGTTGTCTGTTTGCGTGCGTTTTCTCACGTTGCAGTGCAGTGAGCTCCCAGGGACCATCATATTAATGCTGACGTTTCCAATTACGTTTAAATGTTTCCGATTTACATGTAGCACAAAGAAAAGTTTCTCTATAGTTACTTAGAATCTCGACAGTTAGACCAATGTCGCTGCGGGGGAGGAGTGTGTATCAGCGTCAGGGTTACATGAACTTCCAAGGCGGATAATAACGGTCATAAAAAAACCATTAGCGCTTAAGATTTGTTGAGCAAAACTTGACCTAACTTGCCAGAAGACAGATCGTACAATTTCATGAAATTGGGTGGATGGATATGTTGTGTTATTCAAGTAACTGAGTTCATGTCAGCGCTTGGTAAACGGTTTTTGACAGGCACTCGCAGCGATTACGGCCTATCAGGTTTGGTACTAGATAACACTATGCTCCCCTGTTTATTTTGTACTTGTTTACAGCCCAGTCTTGACTGATCAATATGGAAGCGAAGTTGACATATTGCAGCAACGGCTGCCAAAACATGCAACATTTGTGGTTGGCATCCTCAGCAATTACGATTAATCATAACCCTGTTTGACAAGTGAGACAAAGGTCATATTCGTGCTTTATTATCTGTACTTTAGGAGAGTATGTGTCATTTTTAACCTTACCAGAAAAAAAACAGAGGAGGAGAAGATTAACAAATAGAATAAAATGTAGCTCATGCTAGATACAGGCTGCTCTGGCTCCGTGTGTTGCTCCCAAAGGAGAACTTCCCCTGACTCCATCTTTGGACCCGACATCTAACAGGAGACAGACAGGCTGGAAGCAGGGATCGAGGGGCTCGGTGTAGCTTGTCCTAGTTCTTGTTCAGCTGCAATAACAGCAGACAAAAGTCGAAGAGGAAAACTGAAGGCACGACTCAAGCAGATAATACACGATTCTCCGTAACAGCTACATTGTGCCACTGTAAATAAGTTGTTGATTGGATTAAACAGCTTTGTGTAAATGTGCAAATGCGGGCGATTAGTGGAAACCGCATCAGAAAATCTCTGAGGTTCAACTCTCACATTTTCTTCAATTTCTCAAGTTGTTAAGGGGTTTTCACTGGCAAGAAGGCAAACGCGTGAGTGGGTTTTCTGAGGAAAGACGATGAAGAAACCAATCCCACGTGGAGCCAGAGTTGTGCACACGGTGCCAAAAAACATCCTCTCACTTACAATGATAACAGCATCTCTGACAGGGAGTCGTGGATTTGCATTTGTGAGCCTCTGCTGAAAATCTCAGTCTTCACATTGAGGTTGCTTCTGAATCGCAAACACAGACTCACCGCAGACTGGGCAACGCGTCTCGCTGCCCCCTTTCCCTTTGTGCTGATGTTGGCACAGGACGGCCGTCGGCAAAGCAGCTTTGCAGGAAAGTCCAATATTTGAATATTTCACTCTTACTCGACAGCAGTGTGGAGCGGCTGAGCAAGCAGACAGACGGGACTGTAGACAGCTTGTGCAGAGAGACGGCACACAAGCTGTCAGCGTTAAACTAATGCTCCACGTCTTGCTGTGGGAAGCACGAGTTTTAGAGGTAGTTACACAAAAGTGTTGCATTTGTATTTGTCATTGCACTGTAAAACTCTTAAATTATTTTTTGCTTTCTTTGGGTAAAAGAAGACATGAAATAAAGACAAATGTCATGAGGACGTACAAGAGGCGCAATTTAGATGAGGATTCTTCTTCTTCTTTTCCTTTCGGCTGCTCCCTTTCAGGGGTCGCCACAGCGAATCATGTGCCTCCATCTAACTCTGTCCTCTGCATCCTGTTCACTCACACCAACTAACTTCATGTCCTCCCTCACTACATCCATAAATCTCCTCTTTGGTCTTCCTCTAGACCTCCTGCCTGGCAGCTCCAACCTCAGCATCCTTCTACCGATATATTCACAGTTTCTCCTCTGAACATGTCCAAACCACCTCAATCTGGCCTCTCTGACTTTATCTCCAAAACATCTAACATGAGCTGTCCCTCTGATGTACTCATTCCTGATCCTGTCCATCCTCGTCACTCCCAAAGAGAACCTCAACATCTTAAGCTCTGCTACCTCCAGCTCTGCCTCCTGTCTTTTCTTCAGTGCCACTGTCTCTAAGCCGAACAACATTGCTGGTCTCACCACCGTCTTGAACACCTTTCCTTTCATTCTCGCTGATACTCTTTTATCACACAACACACCTGACACTTTTCTCCACCCGTTCCAACCTGCCTGCACTCGCCTCTTCACCTCTTTTCCACACTCACCGTTGCTCTGAACCGTTGACCCTAAATACTTAAAGTCCTGCACCTTCTTCACCTCTGCTCCCTGTAACCTCACCGTTCCACCTGGGTCCCTCTCATTCACACACATGTATTCTGTCTTGCTGCGGCTAAGCTTCATTCCTCTGTTTTCCAGAGCAGACCTCCACTTCTCTAGATTTTCCTCCACCTGCTCCCTGCTCTCACTACAAATAACAATGTCATCTGCAAACATCATAGTCCAGGGAGATTCTTGTCTAACCTCATCTGTCAGTCTGTCCATCACCAGAGCAAACAAGAAGGGGCTCAAAGCCGATCCTTGATGCAGACCCACCTCCACCTTGAACTCCTCTGTCACACCTACAGCACACCTCACCACTGTCTTACAGCTCTCATACATGTCCTGCACCACTCTAACATACTTCTCTGCCACTCCAGACGTCCTCATACAATACCACAGCTCCTCTCTCGGCACCCTGTCATACGCTTTTTCTAAATCTACGAAGACACAATGCAACTCCCTATGACCCTCTCTGTACTTCTCCATCAGCGTCCTCAAAGCAAATACTGCATCTGTTGTACTCTTTCTAGGCATGAAACCATATTGCTGCTCACAAATGTTCACCTCTGCCCTTAGCCGAGCTTCCACTACTCTTTCCCACAACTTCATTGTGTGACTCATCAGCTTTATTCCTCTGTAGTTGCCACAGCTCTGCGCATCTCCCTTGTTCTTAAAAATTGGTACCAGTATGTGGTACCACCAGGATGTGGTGAATTATTTGAATTCACTACTTCCAGCTGAAAAACGATGACATCACTCGGAGGAACCTTTTAGCTCAGATTATGTCATCTTGTTGCTCACGCTATAGAGTTTGTGATCAATGTCAACCCGTTTTTCCAGAGCTCCTTGACATCATCTGAACTCCTAATGATGAAAAACTCCTCCGGGTGACGTCATCTGGAGGAGTTTTCCAGCGAGATGCAGAGAAATCTTCTACTATAAGGAAGTCAGAGGGATGTTTTAAAGCATTTAATGTACATTTACACCCTAAACTAAAGCCGTACAAAGCAAGTAAAAAATGGATGCAGTTGCCCTTTGTTACCCACTTAATCAGCTAGGTTTTAATGTTATGGCTGATCTGAGCTGATTCATAATTCAACATGAGGCTTTTCTTCTTGAGGGAGCTGTTACATAACCACACATCTTGTCATGTAAGACTTATCGGTGCTTGCAGCAGCTGCTCATAGTGACAGTGCTGATTGCTGAAGGGAGATTATGCCCCCCCCTGCCTGTCTACAAGAAAGACATTACAATGGACAGAAATAGGGAAGTGCAGCTGAAGAATGAAGTCTTTGATTAAAATATTGAGGGAAAAAAAAAATCATCCTTTGCAGTTTAATTAATGCATTGAAGTAGATGTTTCGGGCTTTGATACCTCAGTTTATTGTGAACTTGGTGAGAGGAAATGAAGCTGTATAAATCGGGCAGAAATAAGGCAGTTTCTGTCTTAATAATTTGATTAGATCACGACTTGTAGAGAAAACTCAGGTGCCACAGCAGAAGAGCAATAATGATGACATCAGAAGTAAAAGTGCTCGAAAAGAATTAACCTAGAGTACAAATACTGAGTCGAATTTCAGTCTAGTCTGTTGGTTTCCTACCAATGTTGAGACAGAACCAAACTGAATCTTCTGAAGCTTCGACCTTTACCTAACTGTACTGCAGACGCCATAACATAAAGATAAAGAAAGATGTGTCAGTGAATGCTTTGAGAAAAGTGCTCTGCTTTGAGTGAGCTTAGAGGTTGCAGTGCAAAAAAGAAAAAAGAAAAGAAACACATGCTTAAAGCTCACTGCACGTGAGCAACTGTTTTCCAGTGCAAAGATTAAGTGATTGGTTGATGATTACACAGCTTAAAGCACCTGTGAATCTGGTAATTAGGAAGGTAAAGGGAGGCAAGTACACCAGTCATTATTATTAGTAGCTAACGTGGTTGGACAAGTGACGGTCCCTGTCTGAGCACCTCTTCCCTCCTTCAGTGCTATGAATACCAGGACGAGGCCACAGAAATCCAGGCAGCTGCATGCATTTTTGATGTGGATGGGTCAATAATGCTGCTGGTTTCCATTCCCACAGCTTCCGTGACCCACCGCCGAAGCTGTGGCGGAGGGACTGGAACTATTCAGTGCTCTTGTATTGCAGAGTTTTTTGGTTTTTTTTGGTGCCGTATCTACCACTAACACAAAGCGACGTGGATAAAATCCCGACATTTGGTCTGCGGAGAGCAGGAAATAAAGGAAAGGGAGTCCGCTGAAAAACCATGCTTGAAGTTTGGACTGACTGTACTCGTATAATCTAGAAAAGCTATATTTTCCTATGTGCAAATAAACTACACCTGAATTTCATAACATGACTGGTTGGAGATGAAGTTGATTTGTCCAACGGCTGAGACAAAGTTTCCCTTTGCTGTCACATTTATTGTTTATTGGAAAAGTATGCACTTTGTCTGCTGAAACACTCTGGAGGGGACGTTTCTTCTAGGAACAGTCCCTAGAAACGTCCCAATTCCATGGCCTTGAATCCCAGGCGCCTAAATGTGAGACAATCCCATCCACCCACCACCACCTGTACTCTGTCCTGTAATGTCACTAAACAAACGCAGATATAATTCCTGAAGATGCAGAGCTGGTATCAAACACTATTATTTGTCATATCACACCTTTCTATGACAAACCAACCATGTGTTTCCTTAAGAAACAGGTTCACAAAAGCCCAAAATGTGCTAAAGAATATCATTACATCTTGCATGTCCCTCAGCCACTAAAAAAAAAAATAAATAAAAAAAATCCAACCTTTGATTAGTACATTTTTCTGTCTCATCAAAACAAGTCATTGAAATGATACAGTGACACGATTTTATCTACATCTACAGATTTTATGTCTCTGATGGGAATTAACGTGACGTTTGGTTCATGCACCTGAAGAGAACAGGGATTCGGGAATACATTTAACTTTAGGGACGTCCGTGTCCCCAGAGTATCTGATGCTGTCTGTATGAAGTAGCTTGCATGAGAACAATCGCAATTCATTATGCATACTCGAGTGTGTGTGTGTGTGGGGGGGGGAGGCTTTTGACAGATCCTTGCTGCATGTCTTTTCATTTTAGCTTCAAGTGTTTGTCTAATTGTCTTCTGCAGAGGGACGCACGGTGCACTGCTGGAATACAAATATGTAGATTAAACCCAAGACAACAAAGAGAACTATAGTGCTGGGAATAGTCTACATCATTTCAGTAATAATGGCAATTGAAACGAAAGTTAAAAACATGAATTTGTCCCCGCATTTAAAAACTTGAGACATGTCAAACTTTAGACAATACGTACACACACAATGTATATTTAATGGTGTGTGTCAGTCAGGAGACTCTTTATGTTCAATTTTAGCAGAGGTGACGGCGAGAATGGAGATGTGTGAAGAAACTTTGTAACTTTACCTAAAACAAAAAGCAGTCAAACAGTATTTACCCGAGTACGTCCCCTTTGGACAACTTCATGTTTAAACTCAACTACATTAAGTAGTGTTAAGTATTACTTTATGAAATGCACCATAAACCACAATGTTAAAAAAAACAAAACAAAAAAAAAAAAAAACAACAACCATACCCAATTAAAAGTGATGCATTTATTTGTTTTTTTTAATATTCCTTTAATTAGTATGCATGTTCCAAACCGTTTCCTGTGAATCACTGAAGCCCTTCGAACCCTTTAGTTCCACCAGGAACAGCTGCAGTCTGCGCTTGAAAATCCAACAGGTGCATCGCAGCATGTTCCCGAAGCATCTCCAGAGTGGCTCATCACTCCGCTGAAGATACGAGCCCGTCTGGTTCTCTATTTTTGATAGAGGCCACTTGAATTTTATAAATCATTTAAGTCGTTTGAAAAAAATAAAATAAAAAATAAAAATATAAAAAAATAAATATATATAGATAGATATAGATGCTAAAATAAAAATTTTAGCATCCTTGAATTTTAGCATAGCAGCAGAAAAAAAAAAAGCATAATTAAATAATTAAAGTAAAAATCCTTGCAATAGTATTTGGATAAAGTACTTAGTAATATCACGCTAACACCTGATACCTAGTTGACATCCACTAAAAGATTAGTATCTCTTTTCCTCAGTTTGTTATCTTGGTTTGTTCATTTTAAGTTTGGAAACATGAGTCAAATGTAAAGATCATGTTAATCGGTGTTGGCTTAGTCTCCGAGAAGATACTTTGTAGTATCTGCATTTTTTTGCAGATATTTGTATTTTTTTCTTTCATTTGCTTCATTGTCAAATATTACAGAATACTGCACAGCTGTTGTGGCTGATCGGTGTATGTAGAAGTTGAAGTGATACCAGTTACATCTAGATGCCTTCATAGGGTTTTCTTTAAATGGCGCAGAGATATTGCTTGTTGCCAAAAAGTGTTAAAATGAAAAAAAAAAAATCAATTTTTCTGAATCTCCCCTGTGCTGTTGGATGATATTGAGAAGATTTCCTGCTTTGCCTCCACCTGCACACAGTTCTCCATCAAATCCTGGTTACGGGGCTTACTGACAAACAGAATTTAAGATTCAGAGAGAAAAGGAGATGGTAATGTTTCTCAGATATGTCCCATTATTCAACATGGACAGTGACTTATGAGTGAGACGTTTGATTTCAGTCTCTGAAAGTGAAGCTCACTGATGCAAAAAGAAAACAGGAAGGTAAAGTATCATGTTTTTTACTACTTGTGTGAAGCTATGTGTTATTTGTTTATCTTATGTCTTTGATATTTGTTATTTTAAAGTTTCAAATTTTTCATCCATTTTCTAAATGGCATTATGCTCCATAACTTCTATGGGGAATATTGCTCCTGAGCGAGGCTCATCCTACTGACCAATGAGAGTAGAGGAATGATTTCTGATTGATTTGTAGGTTTATTATCTATATCTATATATTTTTTTGTTGTTATTTAATAACTCTGACCCCCTAAAAGCAGGACAGAGTGTAGTCGACAATCCTTTGTGGATGTCAGTTTATGTGATGCTGTCTCATTCTACTGAGGCAACATGGCTAGAAAAACCAAAGACCTCGTCCTTTGAAGGATGCAGCCCCCGGAATGAGACAGCTTTTTGCGTCTAGCCGAAGAACATTTTATACATAACAAATGGGAAATTCCTCAGAGTTTGCAATGACAGTGTCAGATTTTATTTGAGGTTTGTGTGAGCTGTAAACATGTAGGCACTTTTGCAAAAAAAATTCATTTCTGGCATTTGAATTATTATATTTAAAGTTCATATCACATGATTAACTGAAGTAGCTTTTCTAACCCTGCTCTGTAGGGATGGTATTGCTCAGGTGGTGAGCGGTGCCTGGTTTCCTCCAGACATGACACTTGGCAGTCAGGCCAAAGCATCTTTGAATTGTCAGACCAGAGACTTTTGTTTCTCATTGTCTGAGACTCCTTCAGCTGTCACGTGTCTTTTACTGAGTGATTTCTGTCTGACCACTCTGCCATACAGGCCTGATAGGTGGACTGCTGCAGAGATGGTTGTTCTTCTGGAAGGTTCTCCTCTCTCCACAGAGAAATGCTGGACCTCTTTCAGACTGACCATCGGGTTCTTGGTCACCTCCCTGACTAAGGCCCTTCTCTCGATCGCTCAGCTTGGCCGGTCGCTCTAGGAAGAATCCTGGTGGTTCCGAACGTCTTCCATTTGCAGATGATGGAGACCACTGTGCTCATTGGGACCTTCAGTGCTGCAGAACTTTTTCTGTACCCTTCCCCAGATTTGTGCGTCGATACAACCCTGTCTCAGTGGTTCTACAGACGATTCCTTGGACCACATGTCTTGGTTTGTGCTCTGACATGCACTGTTAACTGTGGGACCTTATACAGACAGGTGTATACTTTTCCTAATCATGTCCAATCAGCTCAATAACACGTGGACTCAAATCAAGTTGCAGAAACATCTCAAGTATGATCAGTGAAAACAAAATTTGTTTTCCCCCCCCATTTATTATTTTTAACAAATGTGCAAAGATTTCAAACAAACCTCTTTCACATCGTCATTGTGGGGTATTGTTTATAGAAATGAGAGGAAAATAACTAATTTGATCCATTTTGGAATAAGGCTATAACATAAAAGGTGGAAAAAAAGCGCAGTGAATACTTTCCAGATGCACTGTATGTGCTGCAAAACATGCTGCAAATTATTTCTAGCTGGGGTTTGTCTGGCACATTTCGAACTGACACAATGCACCTGAGCATAGAGCTTCTGGATGTCTGACAGCACCGACGGAACCTACTGAGCAACACGTAGTGGAAAAGCTCTAATTTTGCCCTGTTGTTTTGCTCAAGTTGAACACTGCTATAAGCCTTTTCCTTTAAGGGCTCACAACTGCATGGAGGGTGCACTGGACAATGAGCTTGATGTATTCGCTTCTAGACCAGAGCGCCTTTCAAAATAAACTTGGTTAGTTTGTTAGTTGTGGTTTTCATGTGGAGCAGCATTTGCTTTCAGAGTCTTCTTTCACAGTCCTCATGTGATCTCCGTGAAAATCGTGTTTCTGCAGACCCCAGAGGATTACAGGAATGCAGATAGATGGTTTGCCTACATGCCTGGTGAATATTTGGTCAGCAGCAAATGTGTGGCCAGGCTGCAAAATGGACCTCAGTCTTCTGCTTACAGGCAGTTCAGCTCCTGTGAGCCAGTCAGAAACTCCTTTTAGCACTTTCTCTCACTGCTTCTTTCCACATGGATCTTTTCCTGAAGTGTTGTGTGATAAATATCTGTTTGTTTACTCTAAGACAGAGTAAAAATACTTGGGAAAAGCTTGTACTTGGCACATTGTTGCCCCTTTCAAAAGGAGACATTTGTGATGGGACCGTTTTGTTTTTTTTGTTTTTTCACAAAACATTTCCACTGATTAAAATTGTCTCTTCAGCCTGTGCAGACTGAAGACATTTCCACAGTTTCCACACAAAAACATAAATGTGATTTGTTTTTGTCAGATCAAAAGCTTTTTTTCCCCTTTTCAGTGTCACTTCCAAAATATAGAAGTATTTTTATTCTAGCATAGGATTTTACAATGAACATGCAATAAGCTCGTCAGTAAAACATTTTTTTTTTCCCCCCTTAAGTCTTTTGCCATATTTTCATCTTTTTTTCCCACCCATCCAATATTTGTAACTACTTATCCTGCTAAGGGTTGGGAGGGGCTGGAGCCATTGGGTGAGATGTGGAGTCCACCCTGGACAAACCGGAGTATCCAGAAGAAAACCCACACAAGCACAGGGGAAAACATGCAAACTCCAAACACGAAAGGCCTCGGTTGGCTGGGGATTCGAACTAGGGACCTTCTAGCTGTGAGGCGGCAGCACTAACCACCCCACCACCTCTTTTCATTCCTTTCACCATCTCTGTCCTATTTATATTACTTCGCTGGTAAAATGATTTACTCGATGCCAGACTTGCAAAAACTGCACATAGTACAAAAAATTCTCAGCAATGTTGCCAGATCAGGTATTTTTGTCCAACATCCCGTTTTACTGCAGCGTTCACAAATTTTTAAGTTTAGGTTCGGACGCCGCACATGGTTAAGGTTACAGAAAGATTTTCATCCGGCTTAATAGGGGTAGATTCAGTGCCTTTTACACACAATGTGTTTGTGAACCCAACTTCATTTATGGCCTCAAAAACCGCTGGTCTTGGTCTTTACCTCCTTCTAATGTTATTATTCAGGCCTTGTGAGCAGCTTTGACTCTTAACACACATGGGCACCTAATGCAGACCAATTATCGCTCTGCGGCATCACTTAAGATGAATTATGTTCTCGCTTAGTTTGGCTGGAAAATGTCACTGTGCCCAAACACAAAAGGAACCTTAATGCTTTTCACCTTCCTCACTTCATGTTCTGTGCTACAGTTGAGCGAGTTAAGTGCAAGGACCCAAGTAAGGAGACTGCAAGAGGAGGTATAAAGAAAAGGGGTATTTGAGGAATTTGGGGGGGTGAACACAACTACAAAAAAAAACAACACTCCACAAGGAGGCTAAACAACTTACAGACAGACTGAGAGAACAAAAGGGAACAAAAACTACATCCATCCTAAAGTAACATAAACACCCAAAAGGGGAGGACAACTTAGGTTGGGACTGTGCCAGGGGAACAGGGAAATAAACGATACACAAACAAGGGGAACGTCAGGCAAAACGGCAACAGGGTGCACACATACAGGACAGACAGGACACAGACTAGACAGAACAGGGAAAAACTAAACCACTGACCAAAACTTGACAGAGTCCAAAAACGGGGGAACCGGCAGAGCAGGGAGGTGAGCGTCCAAACGGGGGCCGACCCAGGAGCGTGAGCAGAATACAAACTGCTGGGTATGAAAGGACAGGGGTGAAACAGGTGAAACAAATCAGGACAAACGAACCCAAACAGACTGACAGGAAGCGGAGCAGGAGGAGCAACAAAATAAAAGCACGAGACAGGAAATGAAGCTGGAACAGGACCGTAACAGTTCTGTGGATGAAGCTTTTCCAATTCTGTTTCCCAGATGCCGTGACTGTCTGTGACATGCACTAAAGGTCTTGAATTAAATAACGCCTCTTTCTTTGTATGTCGGCGTTGACTCACCATTGATCTGCTAGAGGTAAAACTCAGCGCCCTCAATTAGGCCTTTTGCCTCACACTGAACATGCTTCTCTTTAACAAGTATACAATTTGATAAAGGAAAGACTAAAGCAGTTTTAGGTAATTGTGTGTGTGTGTGTGTCCCATTTTAGAGTCATAAACACACTGCGTCTGTACTGTGGAGAGGTTTTCTGCACACGCTACTAACGATGGTTCTGGCTTGAGCATTGTGAGCATTTGGGGCACGAGGAGCCAGAAATCGAACCACAAAAAAACCCTGTGATTAACTGGGGTTTTCTTCTACTTGCCTTTCATATAGTAGCTTACATCTGTCCAGGAAGTAAATATAAAGATAATAAATTTGAGTACAGTAGTACACACAATCATAAATATGCCATTGTGAGTCTTGCAGTGAAATCGGAGTGCAAAGCTAAATTGATGCAATATTCTAGTATTCTGATAGTAAAAGCTAAAACCCGACTCAATACGTTTCGCCGTCACTGAAATGTCATGCGCCGATTTTTTAAGAAGGCTGCAATTTGTTTGAACAGCGAGGGCTTACTGGGACAGTTGTCTCAGCTCTGCTAACAAAGTCCAATCAAAACTCATCTTCATTACATCAAAGCTCAGATGGTACAGCTGCAGGAGAAATTGTTATCAGAGCGTTGAACCACTGAGCCAACAGGCTCCGATCGTCTCTTTGAACAACCCAGCCACCTGCTTCGGCTGCCATGTCTTAATCCCGCTTCCCTTTCAGACTCCTGAATTCCTCTTGAGCACATCAGGGTCAAATGGTTGAATGAAGAGATGACTTGAACAGCGTCCACACGCCAAACTTCCTTCTCACTTTTTTTTCCGTGCCGTCTTTCCTAGCAGCTCTCTCTTTGAACCCGCTGCTCTCTTTAAGGTGAGCGGAACTGAGGCTGCAACACGGGAGACGAGTGATGTTTTAGCTTTTCTATTCGCCAGACACGGGGCCTTTTGCAGTACATGTCATTTATTTCTAACAGGGTCAAAGCAGGCAGTTACTTTTTTGGTTTGACAGCTTCCACACTCAACCGTTGTAGCGACAGGAAATGAACAAATGTCATTTTAAAACCACTGATGCAATCATCCAGACAGGCCCAGGATAAACTCACATAATCCCCTGAGTAGATGCTGCACGACATGAAATGATCAAGGTGGAGAAACAGTACCATCTTGGTTCTCAACCATAAAAGTGAAAAGAATCTCACACACACACACACACACAATTAACACCTGCACATCAGCAACAATAAGCTGCTAATAGCATTTTACAGCAGTTGCCTCAGGTCTAAAGGTAATGGAACATTACAGAAATGTACCGGTAAGAAAATTAGCCGTGATCCATTTTTCATCTTCCTTGTACCGAGATTTTGTAGCTGCCACAGTTGACTTAGTCAGGACATCGTGATGCTGCGGTAGATGCCACACAATTTCACAAAGACACTTCCCTGCTGATTTCCCCCCCTGCTGCATGTTTATGACGTTGCTCTCGTGTCCCTGACCAAATGTCATTCCCCTCGGACATAATTATCTAATTATCTTCCACACATGGTCGTCTCATCCCACGCTGCTGATAGAAACGACGTGTTCCCGTGCTCCTAGACACCTGCTGGCGGTTGGCACAAGTTGATGTACGAGCCTGATGTACTTTACTGCTCCAGTGGCTTGTCAGAAAAAAAAAATAAATAAAAAAAAGGTAGGGGGGAGTGTGGTGGGCATGTTTAAGGGGAAATTTTTTCTCTCCCTGTCACTTGCAGCAGCTGTGTCCCACCTGCAGCCGCCATCGCTGCCGTTTTACCTCATTACGCTTTGCTTCAAGGCCACAGCTACTGCAGCAGCATCTCAGCAGCTGCTTTTGTGCCGCTTTCTTTTCGTGAAAGGCTGATAAGGAGCCTGTTGATACCCGATTGTCTAAAATGTCCTTCATTTTCCCGTGTTGGTTGTTGTCAGTCCCATTTCACCCAGGGCCACATCTTCTGTTTGAAAAAAAAATGCATGAATCAAATGTCTCAGCATCCGTGAAGGACAAACAACCTGTTACGCTTGTATTTTACAGGAGAACAAGGTCAATTGCCAGAATATTATTTCTTTTTTCTTCCATATGGATGAGATGGATGCGAGCAATGAGGAAAAATCTCACAAATTTCTGCCAGCAAAAAATTAATCTTACACACTGTAGCTCTTCATATGTGGCAAATGTGAACATTTTCACACTTGGACTGATTGGAGAGTTTCCCAGAACCTTCAGGAACAGTTGGTGAAGTGCAAGAGGTGCTGTGCAGACAGGGGTGTGAGGAGATATTTCAGACCCCCCCCAACCCCCCCCCCCCCCCCCCCCCCTTTCTACAGCTTAAACTGTCACGAAACTCCCTCAGTTTAGGCAACAGTCCAAAACATTACCAATAGTAATCTTGGCTCATTCAATTCAATTCAACTTTATTTATAAAGTGCCACTTCACAACAAACTCATGACAATGCACTTTACATAATAAAGTCAAGTCTATAAAGATACGTAGAGAAAGCCCAGCAAATCCCCAAACACACGGCTCCAAAGCCGGGGACACCTGCAGCGAGGGACGGAGACGGAGAAAGTATCCTGGGAGAACTACTTGAAAAAAACCTGGTTGCTGCTCTGGCTGTTTTTAAAACTTGCAAATATCAGCAAAGAGTATCATCGGCATAAAACATCAGAAAAAAAATACGCAGAGTGTTCGGCCGCATTATGTTCGGAGTGATGAAACTTGTATCATTTTAATTTGATAGAGTGATGCAGCCCCCCACAAATTGCAATCTTGGGCAAATACTGCGAGACTTGGCCGAGTGATGGAGGACAGAGAGTATTGCATCTGCTAAATGACTAAATGTAAACCAAAACTCAACAAACCGGGAAAAACTATGCTTGGCGTTTTGCTAGTGGGGAACTAGCAGCGAACAACTAGTTCCTCAAAAATCATAACTCCCCCCCCCCCCTTTTTCACCCCAGTATGGTACAGCCCAATTTCCTCCTGTTATGAAGAGCTTTCAAACCTCCCAGTTCCTGGATGCGCAATCATCTGAACAATGAACTATTCCCAATCACAATCCAAATGTTTTCCGATTTAGAAGTCAAAAAACTAAGAACTACATAAATCAGTTATCCTGTAAGTCCGGAGACAAAAGAAATCCACTTCAAAATTCTTAACAGCATTTATCCATCCAGTGAACTGCCAAGACAGAGATGTAACATCGACCACAGTAACTGTAGCGTCTGTGATACTGAAATCGAGACAACAGAACACGTACTTTTTTTTAACTGCATGTACTCTGAAGCGTTTTGGGAAGATTTCCAACACTGGATTTCTGGCAAAAGTGAACTTCCTGCTCCTCTTAAAAGGGAAAATACTATTTTTGGTATTAATCTGAAGCACATGAAAAGACATATGGTACTTAACGATCTGATGTTGATGACAAAGTTTTTCATACATGCATCCAAACGGAGGGAACGAAAGCTTCTCTTCTCAGTTTTTAAAAAGGACCATGTGGACAATCATCTCCGTTCTTTAAAACTGATGAAGAAAAAAAACAAGTTGTTTATTTTCTCTGTTGGTTTACATTTACCATAAGTTAAATATAATTAGTCTTTTCTCCACCTTATCTGAGTTGAGTTATCAGATATTAATCTTTCCATTGTGCCCTAAATGTAAAGAAACGTTTTACTGTGATGCCTTCATGTTCATAAATTGTTCTGCATCCAATTTAAGGAAAAAACAAAAAAACAAACTCCCACTTCCTGTATGATGGATTCTCATTTCAGGTTCTTGCCCCGGGACACTTCGACGTGTATCCAGGAGGACTGGGAGTCAAACCACGAACACCCTGTGGTTTGTGGACAGCTGCTCTACCAACTGAGCTCAAGCGGGTCCAGATTGGACAGTTGGAGAGAAGCTGAAGATCTCACCTGTCTCATTTATGGTATAATGGGCGAATGCGGTAAGAACAGGTTGTGTGTAAAACATTTACGGACGTTTTACATTAGTTCATGAATTAGTTTGAGAAGGGTCAGTGTCTTCTTGCTCTGCACAGATTTGCAGTTTTCACTTCTTCGTGGCAGCTCCGGTGGACGTTTAAGTCCACGTATGTCATTACTGTGTTTACAGCATCTTGTTTTTATTCATACACCACCAGGCATTTGAAGGGAAGGCACTTAATGACTTGTGTGCACAGTACACACACATCTTACCTGCCTCCATCTTACTTTACATATTGCCGTTGATATGAAAGTCGAACTGATGATACAAACTGTCCCCAGGTATTTGTGAATGTCAAACTCCAATCTGGACAATATGGCACAAGTTCAACACACCTGCTTTTTCTCATAATAAAAAGGTCCAATAAAAACAGACACACACTGACTCACTGTTCTGATTTAATTATAGAAAAACAGAATAACTCAAGTCTGAGACAGCAGACACCAAAACAATCCACGAACGGTTCTTATTGAGTAATTCGACAACGTTCGAGCGGCCGTTTTTCACAGACCTCGATGAACCTGCCGAGCACCTGCCAGGTTCACCTTTACTGCTCATCATTTCTGAGACACGCGGTGCTGTCAGATTAACTGATCACTGCCTGCACATCCCCGCTGCACCAAAGGTCGTCTGGGTTCAGGGCAGAAAAATAGGCCTGCAGTCCTGCTTTAAACTAACTCATTTGATGTTTTTTTTGCTTGGACATTTTCTGTTGTTGTATTTCGGTCTTTTAGTTTTTTTTCTGGTTTTTCTTTTCTGGTCAGTTGAAGCTGGCCAATCTTTTTGATGGTGTTAAGCATCTTTCAATCCAGTTGAAATGTTTTGAAGCACAGATACTTAAAAATGCCACATACGTAAAGTTTTAACAGCAGCTTTTGGAGTTAGTGCTGTGTGGCAGTTTGAAAGAACATACATCGCCTCTCACAACCAACCCCGCTGTTAGTGAATGACCTGTTCTAGCTCCTGAGCCACAGTCCTCAAACTGTTTGAACACTTTTGAGTGTAAGCCAGTAACAGAAAGAACCTGAAAGGGGAGGGGGGGGAACGAAGTGCAAAACATTTTCTCCAGCTCTGGAAATCATTTTTCTACTACAGTAGTAAAAAAACAAAAACAAAATGTGTTTGGTCCCGGACAGAAACATCTGTCATCTGATCTGGGAGGAAAAAGAGAACAGCCGTTGTTGTCTTCTTCACGGCGACTTTTAGGAAGTTCCTGTTTGCTGGGTGTCAGGGGAGGGAAGGCTCCCGGCTTGGGGATCAGCTGATTTATACAAATAAAGTGGCAGAACTGCTACTGGAACCGGCTAGTGGGTTCATTTGGCAATGTAAAGAAATCGGTGATAGAAGTAGCTGGAACAAAATAAATCCAAAAGAGTCAAAGGGCATGTGGTTGGTGGAGATTTGACGCTCTGAAGACGCCACAGCACGATGCCACATCAGCCCTCAAACATCCACATATTCAAATAGATTTTCTATGATGAAAAGAAAATAAGTTTAGTCATGCGTTTGATTGGTTTGGAGCTCTTCAGAACAAATGAAGTAACTTCTTTAATCAAATACCATGGTTAACTGTGTGCGTCTGCTCATTCAAATATTAACTGACTCATATCAGATGTTTAAACTGTGGCTAAACAGAAATGCGTTTCAGGGATTTATTCTCTGCCTTAATTGATGAGACCGTTTAAAGATGTTATGAAATTTGCTCTTCTCTCGATGCAAATTAGCTCAACCGCTGCCAGTGTTCAAGCCTCTCCTGATTCAAACTCCAAGGCGAGGCTCATGTGGTTACGCTAACCCCAGCGCCTGAAGTGGCAGCAACGCTTTCACCATTTCTTATTTTCTATTCACTTCATCACTTTAACTGAGGGAATCTTCGACATCATGGGAGCTGAGCGAAATTTCACTTTGCATTTCATTTTTACTGCACAGTTTACCAATTTATCAAACATGAAATGTATCCTCAATCCACTCAGACAACATTTTGGGTTAGTTTCTACTGAGACATTCAGTTCACAGTTTGGTAATTCAGTCATTTGTCTTTCCGTCAGTAAAAAATGACAGTGCCATACAATACAACAATAGCTCGTCCCTTCAGGCGTCGCCACAGCAGAACGAGTTCGGAACATTCATTTGGCATTGGGTTTACGCCTGTTGCCCTTCCTGCCGCAAACCTCGCATTTTATCTGGGCTGTCTCTGAAATATCGCCTAGATTATTAGTGTTTTTGCACAATCTAGAGACACTTTCAACAGTGTTGGTAAAACTCCAAAAGGTCATTCAGAAACATTTGCGCTTTTATTACATTATCAACTGTATGCTAACACAGTTAGTACTGAGTGGGAATTTCTCAAATGCTTTAAAAAAAAAAAACAAGAAAAAAAAGGAAGCATTGTGAAAGTTTATGTTTCTAATGGACTGTGTCTACAGTCCAAACCCTGCAAATTTGGACAGTTGCCCTATGTTTTAAGGCTTTGTACTTCACTACATTAATTTTGACGCTTACATTATTGGATCATACAGGATCATAAACTGCATAAATTGCAAGGATTTTAAAGTAATTGGACTCTTACCTGTTAATGTTTCGTGTGCAGCTGTGTGTTTTATAAACCAGAGCTTGCACTTGGCTCAGAGTTGGCATTTTAGGCGAAGGCCTAGTTGTCTCTCAGTAAGATTAAGGACATTGCCATAGAAGTGAAGAAGATGATACTTAAGCCCAAAAAAAAAAGCAAAAATGATGAATGTGATAAATGTAGTTGCTTTTCTACAATCAAAAACAGGAAGCCCAAGTTGTATTTCACAAAAAACATACAAAATTCACCGTTTTACTTGTTTAAAAAGACGTTGACTTAAATCTGCCAGTCGAGACACTTTTCAACAAATTAAATATTATGATTGTTTTACTTTGTATGTGTTCACCCATTTTCTAATGAACCACTAAACAACAGTAGCTGTCATGAGACATTATCCCACACATTTATTCTCCGCACTGACGTAAACCTGCTCAAATTGAACCTGTAACTTCTTTTTCGTCCTGTTTATGACTTAATGTGCTAAAGCGCAGAGCTTCTGCGGGAAAAAAACAAACAAACAAACTGCAATTGCTGCTGCTTTAGGGAAATTTCAGCTTAGGTTGGAAAATTTTTGTGTTTTGTTTTTTGTTTTTTTAATCATTTCAGGGATGATAATTCTCCCTGCTCAGAAGAACCTAAACACCTTCTGAACCAACGGCACCATCAAATTAAGACCAGCCCCTCAACAGTGTTGTGCTGCTTCTTCTCCAAACAACGCTGATGTCGACCTACACTTTTATGTTTTAGCTCGGTAAATTTCTGGTGTCTGTGCCCTCAGAAAAGTTATACATTAAGAGATTTTCACTGTGTTATATAATCTTCTCAAAATATCAGTTTCACCGTCTTATAGAACACCGTGACCCATGATCAACGTAAAATATTTACAGTGTTTCTACTCCCCAATGTTGGAGTAAGTATTCACATCCTCTGTTTAAGTAAAAGTGTTCTGTTACACCTAAAAGTCCAGCATTAAAAATGTTTCGAATATGACAAAAATGTGATCAACATGGTTTCAGTAGGGGATGTAGCTCAGTGGTAGAGCGTATGCTTTGCATGTATAAGGCCCCGGGTTCAATCCCCGGCATCTCCACTCGTTTTGGAGATAAAGTCAGAGAGGAGAGAAGATTAAAATGTATCGGCCTCAAAAGATTTAGCTGTTGGATGAGGTGGAGCTCCTGTGAACTATTTTGTATCCAAATGCCGCAAACGATTAACGATTTAATGATGGATTAATCTGCAGATGAGTATATCGATGTAATTGAGTGATTATGTAATTCGATATAAATTCTTACCACAGGCTCTTACTAATTATGAAAGCCGCTGCTTGTTTACCAGGTGCAGCCTGCCTGATCCAGTATGCACCATTTGTATAGGCGTTTTGTACTATTTACTTTGAAGAAAGGTGAAGATCATTGACCCAAAGATTTATTAACCTACTATTAGCTGTAGGTGTCCCCAATAATCAAGGGGAATCTCCCCCTGCATAGCAACAGAGGAGGGCTCGCGCTTGTGGACAGAAAAAAAAAAAAAGATTGTGGCTCTTCTCTCTCCTGCAATATGACTTTTAAATAATTGATTTATCCAAATAGTTGCTGGGTTTTTCTGTCGAGACGAGTCGGTTGACTAATCACTAAAGCTATAATTTAATATTAGTTAAAAACTATTCAAGTCTTTCGCAAAGTAGGAAAGAGGGAAACTTTTTTTTTTTTTTTTTTTTTTAAACAACTGAGTCACTGATTGATAATTTTAACAATGTTCTGGTATGTTATCGACCAACAAACACTGTACTGCTGAATCAGTGGTAAAAGTACAAAATTTTGCTGGATCGTTAATCAAAACTTCGAGAAACCGGACACACCAGCCTTTAGCGTAAATGTCTCGTTGGTACTGAAACCCCATGTCTTCCTCGTGCCTGTGATGTAACCCTCCAGCTTGCCAGAACTCGGCACTGCAAAGAAAAATGAGCCTTTTCCCCGATCATGCGTTAAACTGATAGTGAACCCCGGAATCCCCTTTTCCCGCTCTTCCTTTTAAGCTGTGCAAGAGTTAGCATCGATAAGGCCCGTTTGCCCACCTTGAATGCGGACGGGTTATATTGCCAGATAAACTGGGCTCTCGCATAATAGAGTGCACCTGGCCCTTTCACATCAGCATTCGTGAGTCATGCTGAAGGAAAATTCCCTGAATTAGTTTGGGAGGACGTGCATCTGCTGCTCGGAGAACGTGATGGTGGTGGAGCCTCGGACAAAAGCTACAGAGGACCAGCAGAAATCGCACCGGCACCTGACTTTTTCCAGCTGACATCTCTGGCACTCCGAATGGGATTAACATCCAATTTCTCCCCCCCCCCCCCCCCCCCTCTCCCCTCTCCCCTCTCCCCGGCCCCCTCTCCCCTTGGCTCAAGTCTATCACAACACCTCAGCACTTCAAAGAGGCAGATAAAAAGGGGCGATGTATGGTCATTCTTCAGGGGGTAATTGGCTTTAGTGCGGCTGTGTTTAAAATGGCAGGAATACAAAAAGCAAAGCTGTTTTGATGTGCTGCGGGCTGTGAGCGTCCAGCCGGCTGTACAGTACGACGGCCCCTTCGTGTGCCCTCCAGTGTCTGAGCTGCACAATACAGTCATGATGCTATGAAATGCAGTATGGCCCAGACAGAGAGATCACTGCGGTGGTTCAGACAAGTGTGTGGACATGTCACACGGGGTAAAACTCCTGGGGCCGTATCCTCCAAGGTGCCATGATGTTCACTTTCACTGACAGGTGACAGCAGCCCGTTAGTGAAAGTGAAATAATAAACGCTGTAATGATGCTGTACAGCTGCTTTGGCCAAAGGATTCAGCATCAACATTTTAGGCGTTTAAAAGTAAAGTGAAATGCTAAATGCTAAATGCTCTACACCTGTGTAGTTTTTTTATTTCGACCCATTCACACTCTCACACACTCCCACACCGATGGGGAAGCTGGCCAACACGCACCGGGATTTTTTTGGAGAATTCCTGGTTATTCGTTGTCTATTGTAATTCATTTTCGGAAGCTGATATGTCATAAATGATTGTCATAACCCTCACCACAGCGAATCATGTGCCTCCATCTAACTCTGTCCTCTGCATCCTCTTCTCTCACACCAACTAACTTCATATCCTCTCTCACTACATCCATAAATGTCCTCTTTGGTCTTCCTCTAGACCTCCTGCCTGGCAGCTCCAACCTCAGCATCCTACCGATATATTCACTTTCTCCTCTGAACATGTCCAAACCACCTCAATCTGGCCTCTCTGACTTTATCTCCAAAACACCTAACATGATCTGTCCCTCTGATGTCCTCATTCCTGATCCTGTCCATCCTCGTCCCTCCCAAAGAGAACCTCAACATCTTAAGCTCTGCTACCTCCAGCTCTGCCTCCTGTCTTTTCTTCAGTGCCACTGTCTCTAAGCCGAACAACATCTCTGGTCTCACCACCGTCTTGAACATCTTTCCTTTCATTCTCGCTGATACTCTTTTATCACACAACACACCTGACACTTTTCTCCACCTGGTCTCCTGGACACACAGTATATCCACCTTCCTTCTCTGGATCATGTCAATCAACTTTCTAGCCTTCCCTGTCATAGTCCCAACATTCAGGGGCCTACTATCAGTCCTACACTATTAGCTTTCCTCTTATTTTCACTGTTTTCCACTGTTTTGCCTGCATTCAGTAGAATATGTTTGTAATTAACTATATGGTTGTACACAGTAGTATTATCAGTCTGCAGTGTTAGCAGTGCACGAGAAGATTACAATTTGTTTCCTTTGTGCCGACAGATATGAAGCAAAATAACTGACACATCTGTGAGTAGAAGTAGAGGGTTTAATTTAGGTCATAGTTTAAAAAAAGCCTTTAATTCAGTTTCCAAAACAAAAGCCTTTAAGGTTTAAAAACCTTAAATCTAAAGCAAAGCGCTACATTTTCTCTCTCTCTTATTTTGCACGCTGTCAAAAGACATTAAAACTGAAAGTGGGTTGTTGCAGTGGATTGTGCTGCCGTCTTTTGAATCCTTTTATTGTACTTTTACTCATTGCACCATCTGATCTGCAGCAAACGCTCTGCTGCAACTTTTATTGTTTCATTATGGGAAGTAAATAATGGTTATATTGTTAAAGTAGTGGTGCACAGACACAGACTCCACCTCACCAACACAAATACAAGGATTCTCCCAACACGGATGCATAAACTCAACTTAAAACCCTCTATGGTCTTTAGTGGTTTTCCATCATGGGTTTGTGCATTGTCCAATATAATAAAAAGCTATTTTCTGTAACCAGGGTTTCGGGGGACTGAAGCCCATCCCAGCTGTCACTGGGCGGAAGTAGAGTTATCATCAATCTGACAGTTTCAACCTAAAAACGGAGAAATTATAACCTTGCAAAAGTACAATTCATGGCCGAGTCGGTGCTTGGATTGCAATAAATTGCAGTGATTAATCTGATTGTTTTCATATTCCTGTGCTCAAGGTGACGCCTTCACAATGTTTCTGACTAAGATCAGAGCAAAAGGAGAAAATCATCAGATTTGAGATATGATGAAACGATTACGTTTAAGTAACCTTTTGCAGAATAGCAAACTGTGGCATCTTGTAATTGGGAAAATCGTGGTAATCACAAGTGCTTAATACAATTTTGTAAATAATTAAAGCTGTCAGATAAATGTAGTGGTGTAAAGTACATACTTTATGCAGGGTCCACCGAGGGAAACGGACGGACTGATTCAGAGAGAGAGAGAGAATCCAGAAACTGTTGGTTTTGCTGACAATCTGAGATTTTATTTGCCCTGGGCTATGAGATACAACCACAAAGACACTGTGCAAAAGAAAGCAAAGATTAAGTCACACTTTTAGTTGGCAAGCACAAATTACACAAAACAAAAAAGGTCATCTGCATGTACACAGTATATTGCAGGAGGAGTTCATGCTACAAACAACATATTAACCCATGAAATGAAACTATTACACAGTACACACCTCAGTCCAATTTCATGAATCGGTATGCTGTTTAAAAAATACTTTTATATTGTATTCAATTCAAATCAGATGCTTAAACCCATGACACTGCTTCCTTTGTAATATTTATCTACCGCCTTTTTAATAGTTTTCAAAACTCCAGCAAAGATTACGTTCTGTCACGGTGCATGTGCAGTGCTCCCGCTTTAAAAAAAGCTACATTTACTGCTATAATGGATGCTGGTTTTATTCAACAACACAAGATGTTTACCCACAAATCTGCTGCCTAACGTCAGATATTGCTCTGAAGGCCAGTTTCTCAATCAAAAATAGCCCAAACTACAAAGTTCAAAGTCACAGCTGGAAAGCAAAAGGAAAGGTGCATGAAATGCATGGACTTGACTAAATGATGTGCTGCCTCTATAATGTAAGGTTACATTTTATTTCATATAAGCACTTTCAAAAAAACAAAACAAAAGCATTTAGTATGGCAATGTGTAAGTTGACTTCCATTTTCGTGTGTTTGCTGAACAACAGACTCCAGAAAGCTACAAACCCAATTGGTGGCAGATTTGCCTTTGAAATTCGTAGTATGTTTGGCTCCGTCTGAATGCGTATTATTAAAAAGCGGGTCTAGATCATAACCAGTGATTTATGTTGGCTGAAATGACCACTGTCAACGTTTATCAGTTGTATTGACTTGGCAACCAAACTTACGTCATATTCATTGGCAGGTTATTAAAATCCCTTTCAGGTGACTCGTCATTGTCTCCAGCTACAATTAAATCATCTATTAGTTAATAAACAATAAATTAATTCATAAATTATATTTTCTTTTATTATAAATGACTTTGCTTGTTGTGGCTTGTAACTAGGAGTTAATGATTAGTGGAGAATGATTGATTGGTTACAAAAAAAGATTTCAAGACATCTCTTCATGTTCTGGCAGTGTGGAAGCTAATTATCTTCTTTGATTCGTCTGCAGCTTCACATTTTCAGTTCAGCACTGCAACTTGTCACACATGCTTAGTACAATAGCGATCAGTGCAAAGTTTTAGCCGTGTTTGGCCAAAAATCCAACAGCCCACAATATTTGTATTTAAAGTACAAAAGCTGCGAAACTGAGTCTGATGTCAGAATAGTCGGCATTGTTTTTTTTTTTGCTGTAACGAGACTGAGACGAATCTCTAAATAGTTACTGTAATAAACTGATCGCATCACTGGAGTTGCCACCTTTCGCATTCGGTAAACAATGTGGTGCATTTTAGAGCTCGACAAACCTGCTGGGCCTGGTTTTGGCTGCTAAGCTATGATTGGGTGGTCGCAGGTTTTCAAACTGTTTCTCTAATGCTTTAAACATTTGGCACTGCACAAAGTGAAATGATAAATTCAACAATTAAAACCTTCTGGTGCCAGTGGCTCTAAAACCTAACTTATCCGTGGCCATATAAGATTATTTTCATTACACGTTTATAAAATTTGGATATTATTTCATTTACTAAAAGTGCAAGCAAGTAGAAATAAAGCAAAGTTGCATATACTGTGACCTTTTTTCCCCCTATAGAATCATGTTTTTAAAGCACTGAGTTAAAAATATACTACAAAAGTGTCTTAAAAAAGGATTATAAGCAGACGGTATTGCTGTAGCTTATCGATTAGTAATACATTTTCAAGCTGGTGAGAAATGGGACAACGATATGCACTACACAGACAAATAGTAGGTAAAAAGAAATGCAGAGTATGAACCTGACCAACAGTAATGGAAGATTTTGTTCTTTATGTTTTTAAGTGCCATAAACAATATCCTTGCGTCCCCTTCCTCACTCGTCATCGCTCTTGCTCTTGTCCGAGTGATCCTGCAGATGAGAGAGAAAGATTGAACTGAGGGAGATTTAAAGGTAGAGAAAGAGGCAGTGAAGAGTGTGATTATGCAGTGCTATGGTTTGTTGTCTGTTGAGCATCAGCCAGAATGGGTTCGGGTCATCACAAGCTGAAAAAACCAAGAGTAAGAAATAAAAAATATCTCCAGAGTAAACGGGTCTGAACGTGAAAGTAGGTCCCTTTTCTTCTCTTCTGTTTGGATTTGGCTTCTGAGCTGAAGGTTAAAAAAAACGTGTCAAGGAGAGCGGAGGACCTATAGTGATTAGAACTTGGACGGTTCAGGTTTAAATCTGCAGTGAAGACCAGCTTTTTCCTCTGTATGCTCCCCACCATGACTGACAGCTGAGGGAGCCACTCGCTACATTTACATTGTCATGGCTTTTGGCAATGCTCTGGTTTAGGCCTTGTTTTTGTTGGGCTGCTGACATTAACCTCCAATACTCGGCGGTTCAGTGTTAAGAAGTGGAGAAAAAAAAAAAAAGATTGGTGCACCACAGCAGCAAAGGTTCAGCCTCCAGCTGCCCACTCAAACTGAGAATGGACTGAAAGCCAATGGAGAGGAAACACTAGTGGCTCCTATAGCTTTAGATTCAAGCTGGTGCTCTCAGCCATTTCTAATGACATCCAAATGTATCTTTTAGGCTTCTCTTTACTTCTCTTAGGGCTACTGGTTTGATTTGTTTTTGAATATTATTTTACTTTGACTTCTAACGACTTACATGTCTGAATGTGAAGAGTAAAAAAAAACAAGAGAAAGTGTTCTGGATAGCTGCGGTTCACAGTGACCCTGGTTAGGGGTTCAGTGTCGTTTCCAAGGACAGAAGAAACTTTTATCTTGTCTATAAAAAAAATTACTGCAGAGTTGTTTGTTTGGGAGGCTCAGCAAAGACGAATGCTGTGTTGTTAGAAAATGTCACTTCTGTTGTAAGTTGAATTTGAACAAAACAACTTAAATGAAATTTATTTCCTGTACCTGCCATTCCAGGTGTGAAACGGCTACTGATTGGACATTTCAGGGAAACCAGTAAATTGTGGTCATCAGGGTAAGAAAATTTTAATATTCTTTCTCAAACCGCACTGTTCTTTCTCCATATTCCGAAAGATTAGCGGAGCAAAGGCTGTGACTGAACTTTCCTAAAATAATTCTATAGATTCGTTTCTTACTTTCCCCATTCAGAATTACATGTAAGTAGTTGAGACCTGCTGATTTTGAAACTTTGAAATTGAAAGACTACAAAGAACAGTTTAGCTAAATCATGGATCATCAAAGTGTGTTGTGTGTTAATTTGGTTTTTTTAAAGGAGCAAAACGTGCTCAAGACGGCGTAATGCAGCGGAGGAGTGTGACCTACAATATCATCCAGATCCTCGTCACTGTCGTCGTCGCTGACCACCGGCTTGGCCTTCACTCTGCTCTGCCTCTTCTTGCCTTTGTCGTGGCTGCGTGCTTCCTTACTCAGCTTGATCTTAACCCGCACAGACTTGGCTGAGAAAGAACAAGAGGAAAACAGGAGAAACACATTGTCTTACTTAGCTTTGGTTGTCATGGTTTGGGTTCTTGTATGAAGATTTTCAACAAGGCTTAACTTCCTCTAGGGCCCTGGGGTAACACCCCCTTCTGTCTCACTGTAATAATACTTCAGCATAACTGAAATATTTATTAAACCTCTGTTCCTTCATCCACTTTACCTCTGCACTAATTGAAGCCTCCGAAACTAACTATGAAGTGAAACTTAAGTTAAATTTACAGTTTCAAAGATCAACATTGAATTCAAATGCCCAATTAAAATAAATTCTCCCCCTCAAATTGTATTTTTCATTTGTTGTTTACGTTATGGTTTTTCTTTGTGCTACAGGCAACAGTGCACACGGCTCCCAGAAGGATGACAGCCAAATGAATTTTAAACCGGAGCAGCATTCACTGGTGTTTACACGGTAGAATTATACAGTAATTATGAGTGACTTTGTCTTTGTAGGCAGTTCCTGAAAATGGTGCATCTTACCCTCGGCCTCCGAGTCGTCGTCATCCTCATCATCGTCATCACTGTCATCTTCGCTGTCTTCATCCTTGGCAATCTTTTGCCTGGCACTCTTAAACACAGACTGAAGTACAATGGAGTCCTCATATATCTGCAGGGGGGGGGGGGGGGGACAAAAGACCAGCAGGTAGAATCAGTGCTTTGAATAGCATGATCGACATGTATTACTGGAAACATAAGAGCCTTCTGGACAAAAGGTTAACGAGGGGGGGGGGGGGGGGGGGGAGCTGAAGCATCGGTGGAGAGAACACTTGATACAGAAATGTGAGAAGAGAAGAACTGGCAGATAAATGCTGCAAACAATCATTTGATGGCTGCAGGCAGAGGGAACGAGAGGTTTGGAGAAAAAAATACACATTTTCCTAAACACTTAATGAAACACTGGTGTCCACTAAAAAGCCAAACTCTTTTTGGGTTAGTAAAACTCATTACAGTGCAACAGGTACCTGTAGAGAAATGACTGTTTGGCACTACTTAAAGGTGTTTCCAGACTTTTGTTCTTTAATAATGTGAAATAAGTCTAGAAATGACTGAATGATAAAGGAGTGTATAATAAATATTCCGTGGGGTTTAAATGAAGAATTTTCTTTACGGGAAAATAAAGCAGAATGCAAATACAGTGAGATGAATTAAATAACTCTGAACGTCTTCAGTCTCTGTTTTTCCTGTAATTAGTGAAACAATGTGGTTATTTCCAGGAAAAGACATTTTGGAATAAATTAAGTGGCCAATTAAATTGTTTTTTCTCCCTCCATCCTCAAAATTCTGTCAGCAAATATATGATGACTTATCAGAATTATCAGAGGGTTTCTGACCTGAGATCCTTCCAGGTTGAAGGTCTGGGCATTGTGACAAAGCAGCATCACGTCCTTCTCCAGGTCTCCCACACTTCTGTATTTATGGTTTCTCACACGTTCCTGTCGCCAGGGGGAAAAAACAGCATGATGCACTCATCGTTTCCCTTACTGTCACCATATATTTTCACCATCCTGATAAAACTGAACATGGGCTGCTGTAGTTTTTCTCTTCATACGCAGGAGTTTGTGTTCAGATCGCAGTAACTTTCTCAAACTGCAAAAGTTATATTGCATTTGATTTGCTAATGTTGCATCTCTCCAGACATAATTGATTTATTGCCTAATTAAAACTAAATGTAAATCAAACCAGACGTTCTCTCTGCAAGCTGCATCCCTAAGCACACAGAATTTTTAGTGGAATTAAAACTTTATCTGAAAGCAATTTGCTGAAGCTCGACAGAAAAGAATCTGATCTTTACTACAAATCACATCACTCCTGTTCTCTCCACTGGCTTTGTGTACACACACACACACACAACACATTTCAAAGGCCTTTTACCCTTTAATGCACTTGAGCCCACCATAAAGTACAGTATACTACATGCCACTTATGTTCAGCTTGTTCTTGTCACTTAGCTGTTCTCAGCTTTCACAAAAGTCAGCTGTTACATTCTTTTCACACCATCCATTGGTCTTAAGAAAAAAATCTGAACAGCTTCTTTAACACGGGGATTGTTGAAAACATGATTAATTTAGAACATCAAGTGTTTCTTTAAGGCCAGAGCTGTTCTTCATCTTAAAAAATATGACTTGTGGCTTTTGCTTTGCCACAGATGGTTTCATCATTGCTTCTAACACATTGTCACGGAGATTTACTTGTTTTTATTTCCTCTAAAGCTACAGTGTGCAACATAAGCTAGTGCTAATCTGAGACAATCAGTTCTCCTTGCTTTGCTTCTTGTACTCCGCCACGCTCTGGACTACTTAGCTGAAAAGTAAGTAGTTGAAGTTATCAAATGGCAAATTGAATAAGAAGCTAATAAATATATTAATCGAGCAAAAATGGTCGCTCTTCTCTGATTGGTCAGCAGGCCGAACCTCAAACAAAATGCGTCTGCACCACTGCCAGTGCTGTTCAATAAGTGTGTGTCACTGGAGGCTTCAACAGCATTTCTATACATAAAGATTATGGTCGGAGCATATTTCTATTAAAAACATAATGAAAACACAATAAAACATGTGATAATGCACTTAAAATTCTGATTTGACTGAAACAAGAAATGTTCTGAAACACCGAATCGTAAAAATCATCAATAAAACACCCTTTTCTGTCTTTGACTAAGACCAGAGGACAAAATTATTTGAGACAAAGACACAAAGCTGATAAAACTGAATTGTTACTACTTCTACATGACTAAGCACTTGCTAAATTTAATATTTTTTGTATTTACAAAATAGCATTTGCTTCACCGACCATAGGGTCGGTGGTACACGCCTCGCTGAGAAACACACTGAACCCCTAACTGCCCATCCCCATCCCCAGGGTGTGCAGCGCCGGTCCCAAGCCCGGTAGAAACTGGGGTGGGTTGCATCAGGAAGGGCGTCTGGCATTTAAAAAAAAAAAAAAAAAACGGTGCCTAATCAACATGCGGACGAATGATTCGCAGTGGCGAACCTGGACTATGACAGGATTGTCAGCCATACTGTATGTTTTTGTTCTTGTTCATCATACCTTGATCTTTTTGAAGTCCACAGGTTTCCTGATCAGCTCATAATATTCGGGAAGCTCCTTCCTGGATGGTAGTTGAACAAAGACCTCGCTTAGTTGTCTTCCTGACCTGGAGATGAGAAGGAAAGAGGAGAAAGTCGTTCAGCATCATTAAAACCCCCATTTTAACGTTCGCACAAATGTTAATAGTTGGGGGTGTCTGTGGTGCAGTGGGTTAGAACAGTTGTCCATTAATCACAGGGTCGGTGGGTTATATTAGCATATTCAAATCTTGACATAATCTGTAGATCTAGAATGACAAAACATTTCCAGTACACTACAGTAGAACACTACTACTATAAGGGTCACGACTTCTGATACATTTTTAGACGCTCACTCTGAAAAGTGGAATATCAATGCACAGCTTATTATAGGACGTTTGGACATGAGAGGGCAGAAGCTCCACAGCCTGCAATTATTAGACCTGTACACTTCCATAGCCTCAGGCAGCCACCGGGAAAATAAACAGGTTTAAATGTGTATGTGATATATGCAAATTTATTCATAATCCTTAAATGAGAGGGTGAGTACTAAATATAATGATAACATTTTATCTTAAAGAATAGAAATTACACAATAAAAGTAAAATAAAATATGCCACTTGTCCTGTTTTATGTATGAAACTCTGCTGAGGCATATTAAATCAGACTTTGAACTCTTTAACTGCACTATAATGTTGTAGTATCTCTTTTATAATATGAATAATGCAGCTCAATAAATAATAAATGAAATGTTTGCGCTTGGGGCCAACTTGGCCATTTGTAAGTTAGCAAAGAAAACAAGCAACTGAGTACATGTGAAGAAAACTGTGATAATTCAGAAACAACAGAGAGGCTGTTGAGTGTTGAGCCTCCATCGACAGTGCGGGTTAGATTTATGAGGGGCTCTGTGTAATCAGCTGCATTTCCAGGCCTTTTTAGCCCAGACTCTACGGTTCCTTTAGTAAGTTTAAAGAAATCTGTCAGGGCTCCGGAGGAACATTTAGAAAGAGCAACCTGGAAGCTGGAGAACCAGGTTGCAGGCCTCTAATTTTCAAATGACACTTAAAATTCTGGACCAGTTGGCAAAAGTGAAGAACCTTTTTTTCCTACTCGACAATCACTGCCGTTTCACATATGAGCTCCGAACATTATTTACAGATTCAGCTCCAGTATCAGCTTCTATCTGCACACAGCCTTGTACACATCATCTGGACTTTGTACTAGGGGGCTCACAGGATAAAGTTCGGCTAAGCTCCGGACCACCTCCCTTGGTCATTTGCATTCTCACACACACCACCTCTGGATAAAGCCCGGAGAAGACCATCACGTGAGTGAATGGCTTTGATAAAGTAGGTCTATAAAGAGAAAAACAAACTAGATGCAGAACACGTACGGTACTAGACGACTAAAGTTCTTTCTTTACTCATTCAACAGCAGCACCAACAGCACTCAGGTCTCTTCACCGACCCCCCCATTTGTCAGACCACAGAGACCATCACACTGCTTCTTGTCTACAGATTTCTCAGTGGCTTAGGATCCGGACACATCTGTGGTTGTTTTCACCAGATGAACCCTCTTGACCTTGCGGGCCGAGCAGCTGCTAACTGTTCCAAGAGTGCAAACTAAACATGAAGAAGTAGTATTTACTTAAGAGTGCAACATATTAGACCTCCTTTAAATCCCTGTTAAAAACACCGTTTCTGTTCTTGCTTCTTTCAACAACAAAATGGTTTCTACTCTTTTTACTTGTCTAACATTATGTAAGTCACAGTTTGTACAGCACTTACACAGTACTTGTCCTTGTCAAAAAGATGTGCTAAAGAAATCAACTTGACCGTTGACGGTCTGTTTACCATGTCTAAAAACCATCGAGGAGGACAAGATCAAGCATCTAAACTGAAACACAGACCTTCTCAAAACAGACAGCTTGTCTATTTGTATTGTATACATATAAAATTTGTACTATGAGGATGCACTGAATCAGTTTGCAGGAGTCGTTCAGGCACACTGGTGGTCCACAAATGCCATCATGAGTCATCAGCAACAGGCTTTTTACCTTTAGACCTTCGTTCTAAAGACTCTTCCTTCTCAAACTCAACTGAGTGTTGAGTCTGCTAACAAATACAAACACTGCTAACACAACATTAACAGAAAAGGCTCTTGGATCATTTCCCAGGGGATTTTGTGGGGAAACTTCCAAAGTTGTTTCTACTGGGAGAAGATACGGATCAAAGTAGTTTAAGATTCACTTGTGACGAACGTAGCCGAGAGAAAAATTCTGTCAATAAAAGTGAAAAGAATCAGAGGCATATGGATTACATTATGCCATAGTCTTTATGACATTTACCTCATCTCTGTGCAAATTTATCTATTGATCTACTCAATATGAAGGACCTGTGGTGTACTGTGGGTATGAAGTTTGTATCCATACAAATACTTTAAACCATGTTCTAGGGAGTTAGTGTTCCCTCATTAATAATTGTTTTAGAGCAGCTTATTTATGAGGAAAGTGCTCCAGCTCATCTACTCCACACGGAATAACTTTGTCATATAAAGTATCAAGTTTCTAGTCTGTATTGTTCCTGTTAATTTGTTCACTCGAAAGAGTCCCAAACACCAGCACTACAACCAAAATGTTCAGCTTACTGGTAACTATGGTTGCCAGACAGAAAAATATATATAAAAAAATAAATAAAAGTATGAACTGCCCACAGAATTTATTAAAATAAATAAATAAAAAATTCCTAATCTTAAAGGTTTAAGATTCAGTCTGATGTAAAAGCTGCAGATCTCATAAGTTAAAATAAGCTTTAACACCTTTGATGTGTGATGCCTCTCTGCAGATTTATGGCAATCAGGTTTTCTGGGAACAGACCCAAATGCAGACTTCAGCGCAGATACATATTCGAATGAATAAAGAAAGTGATCATGAAGGGGTGTGTGAGCATGTTTGTCTTCTTATGACATGTAATAGCAAGATGATAAAACTGCTGCTGATTTCAATACAAACGGCGTGATATATAATGCTTTCATCCCATGTTTATCAGTGATCTCCAAACCATGACACACTAATCAGGCTGCTGGAGAATTGTTAAATTCCACGGTACTCTAAATGAAATGAAGTCGCACTCACATGCTCTTTATGCAGTCTGGAGCTGCACTTTGTTTTATGGGAAAACAGCACTGCACCATAGGAATCCAAAGTTCTGCAGCGGAAATTCCAAACTTTGTCCCAGTCTGGTTAAGAAAGAGGAGCGCCAATATGATGATTGAGATGCTCTGGGAAGAACAACCATCAGCTGGGAGAGGAAAGAATTCATCTTCTGGAAAAGCAGGTAGCACTTTCCTGGAAAAGCTCCGGCACAGTAGCCAGCCGTTGCATACTTGAGTATCGGGAAGACAAATGCACATGTTCTGCCGTGCATGCGAGGCACATGTCATTCCACACACTACTGGAAAGTCTGTACACACAAATACGCCCCGACACTTAACACATGACTTTATGTCTGTTTATATTGACCCCACAGACTGATGCCATAGGAATGTATGCCATAATACTTCCCCTATGATTTTATATAAGGAACCACTTATGGCATTGAGTTACATGTACAACCCAAACTGGAGCCAAAAGATGCCAGTTCAATGTCAGTGAATGCGTCTTTTAAGGAAACATGTAAAAGTCACAATTTTCTGCACCAAGAAAAAAATCTAATTCACTTCAATAAACTGCCAATAAATCCTGATGTTTACAACTCATTCCATGTGCCATGCCAACAAAGGGATAAACCGCTTCCAACAGTCCTATGGTAAATCCCTTTCTGTGCTCACGTTTACTGGCTTATTCCACTTACACGTTTCCATTTTTTTAATAATATGATGCATTTTTTTGTGATTAGAAGGCAAAAAATCATGGCGTTTATTGAGTTACACCTTAAGCGAGTATGTAATTCCTGCTATTTTCTTCATGCAGCACTTCACAAAGCACGGCTTTGTGAACCAAACAAACAAAGACATGCTGCTTCTGTCTGGCCTCAATGGTCAGTTATAATTCCTGGAAGTCATGTTGGATTGACTGATTGTGTGTTTTGATGTAATGTGCCAAGGGGACTGCAGATAGAAATTAGCTTTAACTCTGGTGTAATGCATCAAATGGAATAATGTAGGTTTAAATCTATTTAAAGTTTCTTAGGCAATGATACAGCTCAGGGCCCACTTCAGTAACTACCTACCTCTTTGTACCATGTACCTATGGCTAATGCAGGAGTTAATCTTCAACTATACCAGCATCATAGCAACAAAGGCATGTTTAGTCCTTATAGTAGTTTCTCCACAGATGTGTTCAAAAACAAGCATTTTGACCGTCCTCCTTATGGATGTGGAATTTGGAGCAATGGATAAAAGACGGAAAGTGATTCAAATTCTTATCTTAAAAAGTCAATTTGGGATGCTTACAAAAAAAAGTATTCACCATTCTCTAAATTTTGCAATGATTTTCTCTGACAGAAACCGTTTTTATGTCAATGTACATGATGTGAACAGCACAGAAGTTGCAATACCACTGTTGGCCACTGCGCCAAATTCTCTCAGCTGCCCGGAAATGATCCTGGGGGCTTGATCCTCACAGGCCAAAACAAAGGCTAAAATCAGTTAGGCATTAAAGTGTAAGGAAATAGATTTCATGTCTTTGCAGTTACATGTGTCAGGCTATTCTGCAGCTGATGAAAGCTGCACTGATACTGAAAAGCATCTGTTCAGTCAGACAGATAACTGAAGATGTCACAGCTGATGAACATCCTGTGCAGGCAAAGTGTGAGGGATCTAAAATAACACTTTGGAAAACAAACTTGGTTTTCTCAGAGCCTGTTAAATACTGTGGGGTTGTGTGAAAAGCCAGAGATCTGTCCTCCCACACCAGGTGGCAGTTGTTGATTTACAGTGATGGGGATGAGGGCATAAATATTCTCTTATAAATAAAAATTATCTTGTAAAAATTATCTTATTTGGTCATTCGGAAAACTAACAGAGCGTAATGCAACAGGTGAGTGTAAATCCTAGTATTATGAAAGTTGTGTTGGATTTTTCCAGAAACACACAGACACAAATCTTCTTACCCATCTCTGTAGTTGATCACAGTATCGATGATTGTGTTCATTTGCTTAGTGAGTCTAGGGGGATTGGGGGACAGTTTCTCAGCTGGTGGGCGTCCACGCCTCTTTTTAGTCTTGGTGCCGCCGTCGTCTCGAATGGACAGGTCCTTGTCCTGACGACGCTTACGTTTTCGCTTCTTCAGCCGGATCTCCTCTTCCATCTCTTCCAGATTTCCATCCTCAATGGCCTGGAGTTGGAAGGAGTCAGAGCAGACATGAGGTCTATGTCAATATGTCAATGTCTATGACTTGATTACTTTTTGTTTTACTTTCTTTATGGCTTAAATATGCACATTTTTCCCATGTCTGAAAATTGATTGTTTCTAAACATTTTAATTATTTAAAACAGAATGTGGTCATTCTCTAAATTAATGGCATTTTTTGAAATTAATTTAACAATCCCCACACAGTCTAAAACTAATAATGAATTGCCTCTACTTTTGGCTAATGTAGTATGTTGTGTGTGTGCAAACCCTGGACATGTCTCCAGTCTATCTCAGAGCTAACACAGAGAGAGACATTCACAGACAGACAACCATTCACACGCACATTCACATTAGAGTGACCAATTAGCCTGAAATACATGTCTTTGAAATGTGGAAGGATACTGTGAGGCCACGAGAGGCAGCAGCAACACCAAACTGACAGGTGCCTTTCACCTGAGCAGTCAGACAGTCATCCAGGTCACTTGAGTTTACTGGGAGTGATGGCACCAAAGTTAATTACTAAAATTCAATGGCAGAAGAAACAATGGATCAGCAGGATGAAGCCGCTTCATTTGCCTGTGTCTGCAGCTGGAAACTCTCCAATTACAAGTGAGCCAGGACTTAATTCAGCCATGTATTAGTCTGTTCCTTGATCAGTGCCAATGACTTGCTATTTTATTAGATGGATTATGGTTTGTCACCAGTTTTCAAAGGTTTATGCGTTTGGAAACAAATTGGCTTCAGACTGGGAGCCACAGGGTAGCAGAGTTACAATACTTTGAGAGAGAGAGACTAACACTGTTGGTCCTTCCATGGGATTGGAAGGTAGAAAGAGAAATTTAACAAGCTACTTGTGTGGAACCTGTATTGTAATTGGCAGCGTGAGCAGAAATATTGCAAATTCAAAAGAAAATGCTTCCTCATTTCAGACAAAAGAAATTAAACTGCAGGTGCCACTGCAGTCATAAACATTACAAGAATACGCATCAACATTAATAATGTACACCGACTAAACATTTGTGGCATTTCAACAGGTGCAGATCGCAGAGAGCACTTATATCTTTAATTACCCAAATTAGCTTTGTGCAAATCAAATCCGTCAGTATGTTAAACAAGACTGCTGTAATTAACTGCAGAGGTGTCGCGTGAACTTTGTTCAACAGCTCTGCTGTGGGTTCTACTCGTGAATGTTTTCTATTAGTGTCAACAAATACTACGAGTGCGGCTGAAGAAATGAATGAAAACAACTGAGTTTTATATTTAGTCACATTTTATCACCATTAATATCTGAGGTATACTTTACCCGGAGCCACTGTTTCTCGGTCAGTGTGTCACTGTAGTCCACGTCCCGGCGACAGCGTGACCCTCGACCGAACATCTTCTCTTCCTCCTCTTCATACGTGAGACGCTCCACCTCAGCATCATCTTTGATGATCCAAGAAGGAAGTTCGTCCTCCTCCATCAGGCGTGGCTTACGTTTTGGGTTCCTGGCATCTTCCCGGCGTCGGTCCATGTCCATGCGCTTCGGAGGAGAAAAGATGGTAAAGCACCAACATCATCAGGTAACACGTTGCCGTTATACGGCACAAACATGGGTAAATAAAATGCCGAGCTGATGTCACACCATGTTAACTGGGAACGCAGGCGCCATCTTGTGCGATTTCCCCTGCCTTTCTGTTGCCGATTTGAGAGTCTGTTTAGACTTTCTCTTATGATTAGTGTGAATGACATGATAACTCTGAGTCCTGTATCCAGGGCAATTCAGTCGTTTACTACTAAGAAACATTCTGCCTCGGAACAGTTGTTACTAAGTCTGAAGGTGCATGAGAAGAATATGACGCTTAACACGGATACGGATACCTACAATTATTTTAGGACAGATGTGGTAGAACCAGCTGTAGTTTGGCAGTTTCACATTTAAAGACCAGTCATTTGAAGAGTTTACTCCACAATTTCAATGTGAATCAGATCTAACAAAAATGGCCATATTTCTTACCATGAAAAGCTCAAATTCATCTTCATTGCGCGCTATCATCTGGTTAAGGGTTTCATCATCGGGTACCTCATCTTCCTCCTAAAATGACATTACAGAAAACCATATTCACAACACAGAAATCCCTTCCAATATCAGTTTCTGTTGTTTCAGGAAAACAGGTGGTTAGTTTGAAACAAACCATTTAAATATCGAGTAGCTGTGATTGCATTACAAATGCTTGTATTATTATAAGTGGAGGATCATTGAGGGAGCCTCTGGGCCAGCAGTAATTCATTTAAAACCAGCGTAAATAACTTAACTGCGGGAGAAAAAAGAAAATCAACCTCTAACATTCATTATATAAAAATGCTTCATAAGGCATTGATACCTCAACTTCCTTCTGAAATGTTTTTACTTTAAGGCAAATAATAAAGACCTTACCTCATTCTGCTCCTCATGCTCTAAAATAGCCTGCAGGAAGGCGCGGCGCTCATGACTTGATGACTTCTGGTCAAACATGCCTGCCTGGATAACCTTTTGGTCCACGTTAAGTTTGTATTTGGCAGCCGCCAAGATTTTCTCCTCCACGCTGTTGACAGTGCAGAGACGGAGCACGCGCACCTCATTTTGCTGACCAATGCGGTGAGCGCGGTCCTGAGCCTGAAGGTCCTGGAATGAGCAGATACAAGATAAGAATTTATGTCAATTTAAAAGGATTTTACCAAAAGTGACAGGTCAGAAAGACTGTACAGTGTAGTTACTAAAATAAGGGCTAAAAAGCACCAAAGACAATCTCCAAGCTTTGTATCAGTAAATATAATCTAAATAGGAAGCTCTGTATTAAACGCCATCCTGCAACCTGTTTAAGCACTGAAACATCGAGCACATTGTGTCGAAAAACAAAAAACTAACTACTAGCTAACCACATTTATGTTACTGTGAATCAATCCCGGCATATTTACTGACAGTAAAAATACAAAATAAAGTGTGATAACAAGTTGCCATCTTTGTTTGGTATTGTATGACATTACATAGTAATATTTTGTGTCTGGAGAACAAAAAGAAAAACAAGAGAAAATGGTAAATGCTAAATAAAAACGTAAAACTGATGGTTGGCCACAGAAACTCCATGACCACCCAGCTAACGCTAAAGCTTTCACTTGACCGTTAAGAGCCCCAACATTTGACAAATTTCAGTTTATCAGTCTAGTGTCCACAGGCACTTTGGAGTATCCGTTCAAAAGATTGATGTTTTTGGAACTGCAAGCATATGTTCAGAGAGAAAAGAGTTTTCATTGTAAAAGATCAATGACTTAATAAAAGTGGTAGATACAGTTTTTATGGAAAACAATGCTTTAAATTCCTAAACCATTTACTTCTGAAAGTAAAAAATAAAATAAGATCAACTAACTAAGTTATTACTGGTTGTTGTTTTCATGTCACATTGAACCGAAACCTTAAGAAATAAGACATGAGTCTAAGTTTTAATGTAGTTAACTTCACCAGTGGCATCCGCCATGAACACTAAACCAGCCAACACAAAAATGTTCGCACTAGGTTAGAATGACACAATCTTTTGCACGACAGACCTGATGGGGGTTCCAGTCACTGTCAAAGATAACAACAGTGTCGGCAGCCTGCAGGTTGAGGCCAAGGCCACCCGCTCTGGTGCTGAGCAGGAAGATAAAGTATTGAGATCCTTCCTCATTAAATTTCTTCAGCAGTGCTGCTCGGTCCTCAGACTTAGTGGTTCCTGAAACATTAAACACGAGCATTTTTTTTTCTTTCTGCAGTCTGTCAAGTTAACTTTAAAAAGTCAGCTCGTTCTTCTGATCAAAAGGTCATTGTTTTCGGGAAAGCAAAAATGGCACATATATACTGCACCTCATATTTGCCCAATTAAACTGTTTCAGAGGTGTCGAAAAAGGGCATGTGGTGTCAACATATGATAAAACTAAAACTACCAGTTTGTCTTTAAATTAAATTATGCTAATGCACCTTTTCACCCCAAAATAGAAGTACTATAAATGTTTGAATGCTGCTCAATCCAGAGTTTATATCAGATTCTGAATTTCTGCCCAACAACGGTACAGCGAAAAACTGTGAGTTGGTGAAGGTCTCAATGATCAATGCTTTTGTTATGGATCCACTTATCTGAAGATTGAAGACCACAAAATTACAGCACTTTTTGGTCCAACCTTTAAAGCTTTTTGTGTCTGAAATGTCTGGTATGTCTGCAACCTGGTTTCACCACTCGCACACAGTAGTCAATGGAAAATGGAGTCAGAGACGGATTCAATGTCATGTTGCACCTCTTATTTAGTCTGAAAAGAGGCCCAAAATGAATAGAAGACATTTCCTTGGTGAACTCGGATCTTTGTTGCCAGACCTTGTGGCTAAAAGCATTCTCTGAGTGTGGGTTTCTGCGGAGTGGTGCTAATGGGAACTGCCACACCAGTTTGACAAAATATTATTTACTTTTAACTATTATAAGTCAACCTAAACGAGAAAGGAGACATTCATCATTCTATTACAGTAAATGCATGAGGGGATAAAAAGGATTTAAAGATTTTAAAATCAGACTTAACCTTGGATTATGACCGTGTGTCTTGAGGCAGGGACTGGTTGGGAAATGTAGTACTTCTTTGCTAGGCACATGAAACCCTGAAAGATCTTTAAATTTTGAAGCATAGTCTGGATGTTGGGCTTTGATTTAAGGTTGATTTATACATCTGTGGTGATGTGGTGTCTATGCCATCTCTGTCTCCTTACATACACAAACTGAAGCTCACAGTTTTAGGCAGGACACTGTTTTCCACAGAACTGCACAAACTTGATATTCTGTGTGATACACGTCTGATATTTCTAAGTTAAGATCTTTGAAATTCCTTCTATTACCCTTTTCATACATTAAGTGATAAAATACTGCAAGATGTCCTGATTACAAAAAAACACAGTGGATGCAATGGACAATAACAGTCTGTTTCTTTGCTGAGGCAATTATTTTATGCTGAATAACCTCTAAGAGTGTTTAAACAATTGGACATTCCCGCGAAATAAATGCAATCATCACTAAAGCGCGAGTAAAGGTGACATCTTACCATCAAGACGTAAATATTGAAAGTTGCGGTAGCTGAAGTAGTCCTCCATTATTGTCATAAGAGATGTCATTTGACAAAAAAGCAGGACTCTGTGGTTCGTGGCCTGGAGTTTCGGAAGGATGCGGTCTAGGAGCTCAAACTTGCCCGAAGCTCGATAGAGATCAGGCCTGGGCAAAGTAAAACATATTAAGACGTGAGTTTCAATACATATTGCGTAGAACCTATTTATTAAATTGAATTCAGCCTCTAGTTTGACAGGTCTATGGCTCTATGATTTAGATTTCGTGACATTTACCAGCAGCCTTGAACTTCGTAATACTGTTTCTCTACAGAACCGTTATTGATGAATGTAAAGTAACATTTGCCTTGTTGTCATAATGCAGACAGAGGTTTCAATATAATGCTTTGACTATTCTTGCTCTGTCACAGAATATGGGGGCAGGACTCTCCAAAGGTGATTATATTTAGCATTTTTAACCACTCTGGATCACAGCCATTTGATCTGTGGTTTACCTGCAGCTTGTGTTTGACCCACATCCTGTATACCTGTACTTCTGCTAACCCTTCTGCCCCAGTTTCTTTTTTCCTTCTTCGACCACTTCTCTCTTCCTTGTCTGTATTTGTCTCTTAAGTTTGGGCGAAAAACGTTAATATCTTTGGCTGAGCATCCTCTAGTTTCTTTTTCTTAGGTTGTGCAATATTTACATTAACAGCAGGCAAGTAACTTACATTTACTTACGTATCTTATGTTTATGATTAATTAGTGATCAATTATGTTGTTAAACTAAATGATAACTCATTACTGCCACATATTAACATTGAATGACAATGCAGTATGACACACAGGTTTAATAATAATACACATTACAATACAGCTTGATAAGAGAATTTATACATGTTAATATATACAGTACAGTTGAAAAGCCCTTAAAAATCCTTCCTAGAACACATGTAAACACATGTGGAATCCTGATCTGGTGTCAGGCTGGTTTGCCAGTTAGGTTACCAGCAATGCAAAAATCCAGCTTATTTTTTTGAATGTAATCATGATGGATGATAAAAATACAGTGAAATGAGGCGCATAACTGTGAAAGGCACAATAAATTGTGTGTGACTCACCCGTTAATGATGCCGTTTGGAAAGCCCAAGTGTTCAGCAAAAGACTCCTAAAAGAGAGAACATGTACCGTTTCAAATAAGGAGGAGCGATCAAGCTAAACAGGTAGACTTCAGAACAAGCAAATCCTGCAGATTTCACAGAAATCTGTGGTTGGAACCTGCTGATCTATAAACTACAGCGCTGGCTGAGGATTGTAATACGCAAAAGTGGAAAACATGTCAATATCTACAAGTTTTAACAGTCAATACGTTTCCAAACAAATGATGTTCAAAATCTGCAAAAGACAAAGTTGATTATACATCTGTACGTTCTGCAACACTCACCTCAATGTGCTGGAACATGTATGGGTGGTTGCAAATCTTCTTTAGCTGCATGATGGTATTCATCAGGGTCTTTGCCCCTCCTTTGCCCTGAAAACATTTATTACATAGGTAAGAAAATTCAATTTTTGTTTAAAACAGCATCTCTTGCCTTCATGTGTGCAACCTGCAATAAAACTGATTTCACTATTAATGTGTTTGGGCCTAAAAAGCCCAAAGAAAGAATGTTGACTAACCACATAATTACTTTAGATAGCAGGGCTTTGGCCTGTAGTACTACCTGTGATGAATCTTTGATTTATTTCTGAGCAGAATGGGCTTTTTTTTTTTAACTCGCATAAAACCAATCTCTAATCTCCAGTGCCATCTTTGCAACTGCAGAATATTGCCACAATTAGGAGGATCCTTTCCAAAGTGATGCTAAAAAACAAATCCACGCATCTGTTACTTCTAGACTGGACTTCTGTAAGCCCCTACTATTAGGATGTTACAGTAAATCCCTAAAAAGCCTCCAATTTATACAAAACGCTGCAGCAAGAGTAATGACTGGAATTAGCAAGAGAGATCATATTTCTCCTTTATTAGCTTCTTTAGAGAGGCAGAAACCCACTCTACTTCCAAGATTGGTCTTCAAACATTCCTTTTTGATAAAGCTCATACTTGGAGCTCAGCTGATAATTCTCTGTACATTAAGGTTTCTTTTGTACTGTTCAAAACCTCAAAAGCTTTCAGAAACTCTGTTTCTTACAAAGTCATGAAATGGACTGTGAGTGATCAGCTCTGCCAGACACCTCTGAGCAATGTACCTGCACTTGTGTAACAAAATAGCTGATACAGCTCTGTCTGACAGCATGAGACACAATGATAAGACAAAGCACAGACCTACAGTGAAGCCACAGGGATCTTGGTATATTTACCTTCTTGTCTTTCTCTGAGCCGTCGGTGAGGAGGATGCCTTTCTGCATGTGGCGGTACAGCACCTTCTGTATGGCCGACATGTCACATTTAATCACATACTCCACCTGTGTGAATGACGACAACAATGATTCTTTGGTGAAAAAGGAGCATATTTTCAAAGCTGATCACAGTCACCTCATTCTTGTGATACCTTGTGACAAAATATGCCACAAGACAGGAAAAACACTCCATTATGTTAACAGACCTTTGTCATAATATATATACAAAGAAGTTTTTATAAGGGTGAAATTTTGTCTAGACAAGTCACTATTTTCATAAACTTATTCAAGTCAGGTTTCTAGGTACTGTAAATATGGGTCTAGGAAAGTAAACACTGACATATTCAGCTGCTGATTTATCTTATATTAAACTATACGCCAAGCTTTTTGAATTAAATTTGCTGTATGAATGCATGTGGTTAAGAAAATAAAAACCCCAGAAAAAAAGAGCAGACAGAACATTAATATATATAATCTGGAAAAGTTCATTTTGACCACTGAAAAACCAAATATTTCAGATGTAAAAAAGATGCCTTGTTTTACATTTAAAAAATTGCTTAGTTGGAATATGCTAGCAAGTTAACCAAAAATATTTAGTGCAGGTTTATTGCAATAGCAGCTGTACAGCAAATAATAATATCTTGCTATATCCAGTCCAAATTGCAGCGCTTGGTGCGGATCTCACCTTCTCTGGCAGCTGAGACTCCACCTCTTTCTTTAGTCGACGCAGCAGGAACGGGCGGAGCACCTTATGTAAACGCCGAATAATCAGGATGGTCTCCTCCTCATTGAGATCCACCTAAAGAAATCACAAACTATATGAGACGATATAACGCAGACACACAGCTGCCTACACAACTGATTGCATGTCCTTAAAGCTGCAGTAAAAAACATGTAACAATTGTAAAAAAAAAAAAAAAAAACACCATTTATCACACGCATACAATGTTTGTGACTTTATGTAAATAATCCTGGTTCAGTGAGAATGGATTTTTGATAACATCTTAGGTGTTTTCATCTAGTGGTGATGAAGCCTATTACAGCCACCATGTTAAGTTTTGAGTGATGGTAGGAGTTTGAACAAATGTGACTCTCAATTTGTTCGAGTTGTACATGAGCAGAGGATGTATATATTTGTAGGCATTATGATAAAAGTGCCACCACCAGATTAATTTGTCTTACTCCACTGGTTGACAGTCAGTGGAGGTAAAATGAAAGTTATAACAGTATACTGGAGTGTGGAATGGACTGACATAAACATTGTACAATTTTGAATACTTAAAAATTAATCTGTGCACGTTATATTGTGTCTACAGAGTCTTGTGTGAATCTTGCATGAAACCCGTGTCTGTGCCAGAGGAGCATGTTTTCTTTTTTTAGAACATCGAGAGAGGTGTATAGGTAGACAATCAAAAGGAAAAAATTTACCATTAAAATTTTTGACAGCAATGTAAGATATCTTTCTGTTTTTATCTGTCTGGTCAAAATAAAAAATAAAATATGAAAATTAACATGTAGTAAACCTTTTGCATGGCTTGCCAAAAAGCAAAGACAGCCTGACAACATATAACAGAGAACTGGTCTGAACAGTTAATATCATTTTACTCACTCCTGACTCAGTTCTCCTCTATGCCCTCTCATCCCTTTGTTTCACTTACTACTGGTTTAAACAACAACAACAACAACAACAACAACAACAACGCTGATTTACTTCTTTCGTAGGAACCCGTCAGTGAGAGTCTACAATGAAATAATTCTGTAGACTGAACTGATGTAGCAGACTGAATATGTGCGGTGGGATACATCTTACTGTGAAGAGACTGGCGGCTTTTTTTGCCTCTTTTCTTATGGCAGCTGGTTTGACTCGTGGTTTGAAAACATAAGCATTTGTTTTGTTTCATTTTCAGCAAATTTTATTTCTAAATCTCAGCACTGGGCTCGATGTTATCTGAAGATGGACAGTTCAACCTAGTGTGACCTTCATTGAGCCACAAGAACAGCACTGCTAGCACTCATTGAAAACTTTTTTTCATATTGTAACACCCCCGGATCACTAATAAAGATTGTAGTTTGAGCTTATCTCTTTTTCCCCGGAGGTGAGAAAACAATCTCTCTATGGTGAATAATAATAATCTTCATTTTTATTCAGAACAAGTTAATTTTATGCCAACAAATTTAATAGTTTTTCCTTATGCCTTTAAGTAAACTGTGGAGAAAGTGCTTTGTTCAACACCTCACGTACCAAAGGAGACAGAAGAATTCAGAGCATCTGCAGACAGGAGAGAAATGCAGACAAATCCAGCTGTTTCTATCAGTATTTACCCTTTCTCCCGTCATGGCGAACGGCGCATTGAACCATTGCTCAAAGGTGCTGCAGCTCTTGAAGATGGTGGGCAGTAGAAAGTTGAGCAGGGCCCACAGCTCGGGCAGCTTGTTCTGCAGTGGTGTACCGGTGAGGAGGAGGCGGCGGGGAGCCACATAGTGGGTGTTCAACACCTGGGTCAGCTTACAGTGGTGGTTCTTCATGCGGTGACCCTCATCCACAATCATGTACTTCCAACGAATCTGGACATGCAAGAAATCTTATTGAACACCCTATTTCCACACTCCACAATCATTAAAAAAAAAAAAAGCCCCAATACTTCATGCCCAAATTAGCATTTCAAATATTTGTACTCTCTGTGAGGCTCAGGAGTGGATGCAGAGAATTACTGAATAATAAAATATTGATTTCCTACCCGACTCTCCTCGGGGTACACCAGATTACTGCTTCTAAGCTTCTTAGAATAATGGTTTGTGCTCACAGTTTTCAAAATATTAAATTAACATGTAGTCCTTTTTTAATCAAACAGCACGCTTTTTATTTACTCTCCGAATTATTTTAACTCCCTGCCAACAAATGTGCATTAAATGTGCTGCAGCTTAGAAATGAAAATTTAGATTCAATGAAAATTAAATCCAAACAATGACTTCTAGCGATTAACTGTAATTTAAGACTGTATAGATGATTGTACAGCATAGCACACTGATGTTGAAGCCTTTTCAGCTGATCTCTTCCTTTGCTTCTTACCCTCAGTACCATACAAGACTCTCTACCGGGCAGCCTGGAATATATAATTATGGACATCCACTCATCAAGTTGCTGGTTCCAGTGAAGATGATTCAGGACCACGTTTATATAATGTTTATGTTCCGGCAGATTCTTAAATTATCCATTTATTTTGCAAACCTTCTGTTCCTTCCAGTATTTAAGTGTAGGTTCTCCGTTTTTCTACTCTGTCTTTTAACAAAAGTCAGGTAGACATTAGAACAATGAAACAGGTCCTGTTCATACTGCCCTTCCAGTGGAAGTGATGGGGGCCAATATCCAACAGTCCTTTTTGCACAATCCTGTGCAAAAAATTGATTCCAATATGTATCTAAAGCCAATAAGAGGCTTAAGCAGTTTATTAAATCATGTGAAAGGCTTTTCCCTCTTTGTGTTTTTTCTTTAAAATCAATTCCCTGCCAATTTGCATTGGAAGAACAATTGTAAAAAGAGGAAACCGTACTAAAAAAAGCAGCAACTTTGGAGAGCTATCCATTGAATGTGACAAATGTGAAAGGTTCAAGGCACACACCGTCTTCAAATGATACACTTTTGCACCAATGAAAGATCTGGTGCAGAGGAAGCATCCTTTGGACGAATCTCTAGAAGGCTTGAAATGACTCTAATGGGAGGAATGTTTACAGCAAATAACACCGGCTTCAGTTTTTATACTATGGGTACCTGACTATTGTTTCAAGACAGAACTGAAACACTGCAAACCCGTCCTTCAAGTTGACACCTACATATGCGAGATCCTTAAAGTCAATAGCATTTCCATATAGCTATGGAGAGTGCTACAATTTTAAATATGATATTTAAAAAAATAATAGTCTAAAATAAAGGACAGGCTGGGATCGACTGCAAAATTACTACATATATTTACTGCCCATCAGTTGTGTATTTTTAGTAGGCCCTCATACCTCTTGTCCACTTTTTTCAGAACTTACACCTCCAGGCTTGAAACAGTCTATGAAATTGTATTATTCATTCATCCTAATTCAGAAGCGTTTACCTTAAATGTTTGATGCCTACATCTAAACTTGTTTAGCCTTCATGCTAGCCCAAAGTATCAGGAGAAGGCTTACAATGGCCACAAAGGTCTTCATTGAGTCGTACCTGTGGACTGCTAAATGCGTCTATGTGAGAGTTTGACATAAACAAAACTGTTCTGTGTTCCATGTTTGCCTCTCCGCCAGTACCCACACATGCGAAGCTGAATGATTTTCTAGCCTGTGTAAGACTTTGAAATGTACTGTGTTTACAAAAAAACCCACATTGTGCATTCAAGAGACAATGCTTACGGCCTCGAAAACAACTCAGCTAAATTGACCAAGACATTTGCTGAGTCCAGCACTTGAACACTTTCCATTTTCTACATCTGATTTAAACTGCCAGTCACAATAGTCACTGTAGCAAAAGATCTAGGACAAAGCTCACCCAAATAATCCCACATAACTTGTTGATTACTGATTACTAATTAAAGTGTAGAGAAAGTTTTGTGAAATTTATAATGATTAAATTACACGTATCTGTAAAATACGAAATATATTGTGTAAGACAGTGTGGGGGCAAAATAACACTATCTGGTTGTGCTGGAAATAAAGAAGGTGAAGTGTCCCATACAAAGATCTACTTTTGGGAGAGCCTGAAATATATTACTGTAGTTTTAGGTTTTCAACAAATTTACGTCATGTTTATTTTGTGCCTGGGGTTTGACCGATCGACTTTAAATTTTATCATCTCATTCTTCTTTGATGGTCTGATGGCACCTGACAGGTGAACTGAACTAATTAAATATTCTCACAGTAGTGGCAGATAGAAACACACCTACCAATCCGGTTTAAACTTGCACTACTTCTGGATGGAAACTTTATTTGAGAGAGTATGAAAGAAAGCAAATCATAGGCAAGAGTGCAAGTAAGAGAGTGTACTACACAAAAGGTACAGAGCTTTGATATTTTTGATCTTTCTCACCTTGGCCAGTATGTGCTTGTCTTTGATGATGTATTCATAGGTAGTCAGCAAGACATTGAACTTCCCGCTGCGGAGCTGAGGCACGAGCCCACGGCGCAAAGCCGGAGTGCCCTGCCATGTGGGAGATACAAAAAGGAAAACTGTCTGTTGTAAAACACTCAATTTCCTAAATTAAAAAGGACAAAAGTTATTTCCTCACCTTGTAAGCAATCTTGACCACGGAGGGGGCCCACTTGTCAAGTTCATAAACCCAGTTAGACAAGGTTCTGGAAGAAATAAAATGCCAATTATTACATATCTAGGAGGCCACATGTATAGTAAAAACGTGGAGTGAATCATTGCTGAATTTAGCTGAGACATGAGAAGGAGACGCAAGAGCAACGGGAGGAATCATGCATTAACAGACTAATGCTCATTAAGGTTCAGACATAATTTTAAAGATAAACTTTAAAAGAATAAATCCCTTGCAGCAGTAAAGTAAAATAGCTTCACTATGGTTCAAAAAGATTACAGCTTTTCTTAGAAATGGTATTGTTTAAAAGTGGGCTCCCTGAGCATATCAGTCTTTGCCCGTTAATTTTAATTACCTAACACACAACTAGAGCCGAATTAGGGCTCCACACTTGTTCACACTGAATACTAAACAGCACATTTAACACAGTGGTCCTAACCTGAAATTTAGGCTTCTGCTGTTCTCAGTTTGACTCCAAAAGGCAGCAGAGTCCTCAATAATCATGATAAAAATTGGAATTGCAGAAATGAATCTTTTGTTCACTGTAATCCTTTAACACCAGTGGACGTAAATAATCACTAATTAGGTGAACTGGGAAAAAGGAAGTTACAACAGAGAGTTTCCTGAACTTTAAATCTATTAAAGGCAAATATGTGATTGCTAAATGTGCTTTCACCTGTTTTGTTTAAAGTAACTGAAAAGGGCCATGGAGCATTAACTGACTTTATAGTTTTCTACAGAGTCCAAAAACTCCAAACAGCTGCACTCTGGTAAACTATAGAGAGATGGTCTCCTGCTATTCGCAAGCAGTTTATGTGCATGAAAGGGATTAATAGTGGAGAAAAGCAAGGGAAATAACATGTTTTGTGAAGCTGAACAAATGATTGAAGAGAGTCCAATACTTTTGGATAAAAGTGCTATACAAGCAGGCCACTATCAGAGAATACCAAAATGATACGAGCAGGTTAAGGAACATTTGCATGAAAATACTTTACACATGAAAATAAGCTGCATCATAATGGGTTTTGCTATATACATATATATATTTGCTTGGTGTCTTCTGTGCGGTGCTGGGATCACCACACGTTATATATATGTATATATGTATATATGTGTGTGTGTGTGTGTGTGTGTGTGTGTGTGTGTGTGTGTGTGTGTATTAAAGACAATATATGCAAAATAATAAAAGAGAAATTAGATTTTTTTTTTTAAATATTTGCTCTTTTTCACTTTAATGCCACAATTTTCAAAACAATTGGGCGCTGAGAGGACCAATTTCTTTTCCTTGTTCACACTTGATATATGAATATGAACAAATGTTTTTCATGGATGACAGGTCAGGATTGGAGGTAGTTCAGTTTAGCACTCTTTCATAACAGAGTCATGTTGTTGTACAACATGTAGAACGTGGTACTGAGTTGCTGAAAAAAAGAAATGCCTTCACTGGAATAAAGAGCCATCTGGATGGAAGCCTATATTGCACCCAACCTGTATATTTTATATTACTATATTAGTATTAATTAGAGGATGCAGCATCCCTGATTTGCAAAACAAATGTCAAATTATGAATCTTTTGACCACAAAACTGTTCTCCACTTAGTCTCAGTTCATTTACAATAAGCTTGTTTCTGGATCTTATTCATATAAAGGGTGTTGCTTTGCATCTTAGAATTGCAAATAGCATTTGCATGTGCAGTGACAAACTATTCACTGACAGTAATTTTTAGAGATGTTCCTGAGCCCAAGCAGTGATTTTCACGACAGAATAATGTCTGTTTTTAATGGAGTAATGCCTGAGGGCCCAAAGATCACGGCCATTCAATATTTGTTTTGTTCTGGTTTCGTCCCTTGTGTACCAGATTTCTCCAGATTCTCTGTGTTTAATGATTTTATGTTCTGTAGATGATAAAATATATTTTAATTTTACTTAGCCAGCCCTAAAATTCCTGCTGGGAGTTGCTGATGACTTGTGTGATATGTTAATATATCGCTAAATGTCAAAGTGAAGAGCTCAAACAGTCAGTGAAAAATAATTGACTGCTTTTAGGAGAATGGGAATATGGTAATGTGACTGACCACCTAACAATGCTTTTAAAACATAAAAATGTTATTTTTCTCTCTCTCTCTCTCACTCTGGCTCTTTCCTTAGACTAATACTACCTAGGGAGAAATTCCCCAACAGGACAATTTTCCAGTTACTTTTCATCAAAAGGTGGCGAGTAGGATTTTTACGATTCCTTATGAATAAACTTCATATTTAATTCCCACCAACACAATACTATACTGCAGATAACTCCTTAAATTTTTTTATGTTGCATAAATGGGACATTTAAGTGTAGCACTGCTATATCCAGTGTTGTCTGAGCACACATGCATTGCTGCAATTTTAGAAACTCATCACTTCCTGCAGGCAGATGAGTGGACACTTGACACCTGAATTTCTTTTGAACAAACAGATACATCAGTGTTTTAATCAGGAATGGGACGTCTCACTGCTGTGCTCTGTATTACAGCCCCATCTTCTAGACAAATGAGGATAGTGTATTTCAATCTAAAATTACTTCCTTAAGTACTTTTAAGCAGTATGCTCTATGGCCCTTGGTTAAAACTAATTTGAGTATTACAGCACTGCATGGTAAGAGCCACGATGGATGGCAGCTGAGGAGTACTCACGAGAGGGGAACGATGATAAGGTAGGGACCATTGAGCCTCTTGTGCTCCATCAGGTAGGTGATAAGGGCAATGGTTTGGATGGTTTTGCCAAGGCCCATCTCATCAGCCAGGATTCCGTTTAGATTGTTGTTGTACAGGGACACCATCCACTCTAGGCCCTGGATCTAGAAAACACAGAGAAATAAAAGCATGCCTAAAAATAAACTTGCAGAGAAAACATACCAAAAAAAACAAAAAAAACAAATGGCATTCAGCATTGATGTGCCGTATCAGGGAAAAGTGTGTGAATGTTGCATGTCAGTGTGACAAATCATTTAAAGTGGTAACAATTGACTTTGTTTTAAAGAGCAGGTAAGACAATGTGAATATCAAAAGGGAAAACTAAAGCTCTCTTGATGGCGCAAATGGATAAGATTCATAATACATCATGGCTAGAATAAATAATGTGTTGTTACCTGAGTGCCACCTGTTCTTTTTTAGGCGTAACAGTCTGGAAGACTGGCCATTTAAATGTTTTTTCTGTCTCTGTACATGTATTAGAACATACCTTTAGATACATCTTGAGAAATTAAGTTAATATTTTTCATAGTGGTCCTTGTAATTTAGTCAACAAACAAGCAGTCAACAGGATAAAATTGCATTTCCAACTCCAATTAAAAAAAAAAAAAAAAAAAAACGATGTTGAAACAGACATTTCCTGGAAAATATCAGCTCATTTTGAATTTGATGGCAGCAACACATCTCAAAAAAGTTGGGAGAGGGTGATGTTTACCATTATGTAGCATCCTCTCTTCTTTTAACAACTATCTGTACACATCGAGGAAGTGAGGAGACCAGTTGCTGGAGTTTAGGAGAGGAGTGTTGACCCATTCTTGTCTGATGCAGGATTCTAGCTGCTCAACAGTCCTGGGCATTTGTTGCTGGATTCTTTTTCACTAACATTTCTCAGATGTTTAAACATCTGAGAAACCATTGTTTCTGTTTTAATTTGTTTTACACATCGTCTCCAACTTTTTTTTGAATTGGGGTTGTATCTACTTGTAGAAAAATAAGCAAGTTGTGGCAAAAATTTACTGAACTGAACTGAAAATTGAACTATATTAAGGTGTAGCTTCTGTAATTTTCTATTAACAGTTCAGGTTTGATACACGATTGGCACTGCAGGCGAAGCAATTACTGTACAGCTGAAATCTCTCCAATCTCCCCAAGGAGCTGAAACCTTATCTCATTTAAAGTCTGACACACTATAAATCAGAGGAGTGCTAGGACTACCTGATTGAAAGAAAGAAAAAAAATGTTAGCAGCACCCAATTACCTGATCCCTATCTCTGGTAATAAACCATTTCCCTCTAGCATCTGAGGGCTACTGTGGTTCTCTTTGTTTTCTCCCTTTATCTAAAATGTACATGTATTTTAAATGGTAACTGGGCTGTTTCCATTGGGTTCATTCTTTCAAATAGTCACGTCTACAGTTTTTTGTTTGTTTTTTCAAATGCAGCTACACAAGTCATTGTGCGAGATTTGAGAAAGGGCTCCAAGACACATTATTGCATTTATGAGTCATGTTGGTAAAAGAATAAGAAATAATATGTAAAATAAAAGATGTGAATGTGCTTGGTTCTTGTGTTAAAAAGGCTGCCTGCCATAAAGGAAATCCCATATAACAAACACCAGTGAGCATAACAACTTCACATAAAGCTGTTACAAAGGAAAGCAGGTAACTGTGTGGAAAATACCTGGTACTGTTTGAGCATGCCGTTGATCAGAAGTGTCGACTGCTTCTCCACCTTCTCAATAACGGCATGGGCCACACCATAGTAAGACTGGGAGCTAGTTTGTCCAGTAGGGACGCTGTACTCATCATCCACATCCTGCTTTGCCGACCTGAATGTGTGTTCAATGTAAAAAGACAGCGGAAGCATCAAACTAAGCTGTGTTCTTTACACCTGAATTGCTTGATTAGTTTCTTAGGTGGGTCTGGCTCAAGAACTGCTTGACACTTGTTTGACATCTTTTAAATTCATTATCTTATGCATTTTCTGCAAAACAGAGTTAATCAGAAATAGTGAGTGGAACAGAATATAGTACTCAATGACGTTCTTGGCAGCCTTCACAGGCACTCTCTCTCCATTGGCATCGGTTAGCTTCTCCTCTGTCTCTGCCTTGGCCACCTCCTCTTCTTCCTTATAAGGCAAAGTTGATAATGCACAATTTAGTGGAATAATAACAGCAAAAATAGATCATAGTAGTAGCACTGCTGGAAAAAACAAAAAAATGTAATGTGAGCATTACTGATGTGCATTCATCTACAGCCCCCTAGTGGATTTTAATATAGTTAGTGTGTGTACGTTCATGTAGAGTTACTGTGACTGATCCAGTTTAATAAAATTTGCATGATTTACAGGCGAGGGGCTGATCTCACATTCTCCACTGTGGGAGCTACGTAAAACAAAGTCACTGACCTCCTCCTCAAACTCGGAGCCGCTCTCCTCGCTGTCTGACCGAGGGGCCACTTCATACCTAGTTTTTGAAGGTGGATCAACGAGAAAAGAAATGGGCAAATACAAATTACAGGTACAATATGCTTTGTCAATCACACAGAAACATAAAGTACACCTTCACAGTATTTCTCCCATAATAAGCAGCTGTCCCTAATAGAGTGATGGAAAGGTTTTTTTACTTCTTTAGATATGGGATTAAATCCTCACTCAACTTTAGTAACATTACGCACTTTAGGCAAGGATTTGTTTCTCAATATATGTGAAACATTGTGATATGAAACACTGTGCAAGATTAAAAAAAAAAAAAAGACTCCAAAACGATGTAGCACTTACAGGAGAAAGTCATTTCTTTTCACTTAATATCAGGTCATCGTGACCAAAAGCTGCATTACTACAATTGCTCTAGGAAAACCCTCTGAAGTGATTTTCAAACCAGTGGTTTCTTCATTTTTCATTTTAAAATAATTCCTCAAAATGTGTGGTATTTATTTGATGGTAACCAGAAGATAGTGGGGGAGCAGGACTGGCAGCTGCCTGTGTGTCTTTCAAGTGAGCGAGCTTGTGTTGAAGAACACACATGGGGAGCTGCTCTGGTATCAGACTTACTCACTTTTGCTCCTCTCAATCAACCACCTATTGTGCGGGAAGCTCTTTTATTAGTCTAACAACTGACATTTAAGTCATTACATGTAAATATCAAAAAACATCTATAGAACCATATTATTCATCGTTTCTTTCCAACAACTGCACTGTACAAACTCATCTATCAAACTTCATAAAACTAGTGTTGTTGGTTGTAGTTTTCAACTTGCTCCTAATTATGTACAGTTTTGTAAAAACCTATAAATGGGCTGCCCTTACGTAGCCCCTTTCTACTTTAATAAACAAAGTCCTTTTAAATTTTCATTTCATTCGCCCAATTATACACAAACACATTGTAAATAAACCATAAGAGAAACTAGCGTAATCGGTAGTAAGCAGCACAGAAAAGCGCCACCAGCAGAAAGACAGGGATCTCTATCTTTTCAAACAGATGTGCCTGATGTTGACAACAGTACTGGGAAATAATGTGTCTCCTCACCCAGGGTTCATCTCAAGCCAGGCCTCCAGCTGACTAGATTTGGGAGCATCCGTTCCCTGCAAAACCTTCCCAGTCTCAGTCTGGATCACTTTGACTGGCAGTTCACTCATTTGGCTGCTTTCATCTATGGGCTGCAGGAAAAAATATATGCAAAAATGAAACTAAGCTAACTTTGTTTCAATTTAAAGAATGTTAATGCTTTACCGCTGTCAACAGAACACTCATTAAATTTTAAAAATGCTGTTCCCCATTTAAGATCACATGCTGGAGAAGAATTAGTAAAATGCTGTTGTAGTCATTGAAACATCAAATCCACAAATCAGAATATCTAGATTAAATCACTGACAGTAGATTTGTTGCTGTTTTCATTGCTAAAACTAAAATAGAATATAATATATGGGCCGTTGGGGTTTCAGTGTCTTGCCCAGGGACACTTCAGCACTTAGAGAGCGGGGCGTGAACCTCCGACCTTATGGTCAGTAGGCGTCCATTCTACCAACTGATATAAAAATCATTAGTGTAACTGCTCTGAATAGATATCCCAGACTGTTACAATAAAAGGAACATAATATCAAACACCAAAATGCTGCTTACCTCTCCATCAGGTCCAATGGCGCTGGTGCCTTCACCGTCTCCATCTACCTTCTAGATATTAACACACAAACCCATTCATATCATATCAGTAAAAAGTAACACAGTATGTGGTTACACAAAAAAGCTTTTCAGCTTTTGATTAAGATGGTGTCAAAAAGAGCTGAGATTCTGCAGATATCTTTTCTAGTCAACAATGGCACCAGATAAGCTTACTGACATTATGTGGGGTAGGATGTACTCTAAGAACATCATGTCACTGAGTGTGAGGCTCTGTTAGGTGATATCAACAACTATCACTCTGGAAGACAGATCAAAAACACAAAACCCACAAACCATGAGATTAAGGTGATTATAAAGAGTAATTGAAGTCACCGTACCAGCCAGCAGCAGCTGTCCATTCATTGTCTATGGAAAGCCAGCTGTGCTGCTGATTAAAACCCGCTGTGTTGAAAAAAGCTGAACATTATGCAAATACACTTTGAGGAACTTCAGCCGCAGTCAGGCAAGAGCCAATCGGGAGCATTTAGATTTTAGTAGAAAGTCCACTTTTACGACCCCACATGGTGAAATGATGAATTAAAAATGGTTTCTCGTTTTTATTACATTATGTATAAAACATGCTGTTATAGTAACCTAGGTTATCAGGAGTGGAAACAAAAGCAAAAAGTCTGTTTACTACCCAATGTGCAGAAATTACGACCCAAAAGGAGGAAAGGTGATCGTCACGGTTTCCCAATTATTAATGATTTGTGTTTGACACACCCTGCAAAGCAGTGAGAGGTCTTAAAATAACCACACCTCTGAAAATCAATTTGCCACCATTGCTGGCTTTGTTGTTTGGCGATAGCATCTAGTCAACGGCCGCCCAGTCGGAGTAGAGCAGATAAATAACATGCCTCATCTACAGGCAAGTAGACTGTAATTGAACTGAACGCACAGTAACTGTGTCTAAAGTTATACACCGAGCACCATGGCAGGACTGATAGCAGCAACGACATTATAATTTGCTGGCCTATATTTAGATCAAACGATTTAGCTTGTTTAGTTTGTTTTGTTGAATCTCCAACGAAAATGTAACTTTTTTTGACCCTGGTTATAAAGACTTGTGTCTTATATAGGAAAAACATAAAGCAAGATTTCTCTGAATAATCACCTTCTTTCTCTTCTTTCTTCTCTTCTTCTCCTTGGCAGCTTGGGCAGCTTTGTGTTGGTACACCAGCGAGGTGAGGTTTGCCACATACTCATCTGTCTGCTGCAGCAGGTAAGCCAGACGCTTGTCTTTCTTTTGGTCAATTAGTTTTCGGTAGCCCTCCTCATCTTCTGCCTGAATGAAAGATGGTGACAGTAGGTTAATGGTGGAAGAGGACCAGAGCTTTTTCAGGATCTACAGCTTGATATTTCTTCAAAGCCAATCAGTGTAGGCTTTTATATTTCTAACTAGGTTAGTGTTATCACGCTATCCATACGAAAAGCTGCATCCTAGTGACAGTCGTTACTGATTAGCCACGCACAACACAAATCTCCAGAACTCCAACATCAAGCATAAACTCTCACTGCTATAGAACCCCAAGAATGCACTCTATGACTTTTGCAACTTTCTGGTTCTTGGATCAAATTGAAAAAATAAATAAATAAATAAAAAAACACATTGGTGACACATTGCTGAAAACATGTATAATTGGTTAATCTAGGTGCAAACTGTGACATAAAACTGCAGCTGTAAATTTATTACATGTAAAAACCGGAAATAAATAAAACCTTGTTTCTGATTTGGATTAGTGTGAAATCTATTTTAATAAGGAGAAACAGACATTTCATTTTGATTTACCGGGTCCCTACCATAAGTCTTCTCATACGCTCTTTTTCAATTCTCTCAGTCTCCTTCTTCTGTTCGCGCTCTGTGTTTGTGTGCCAGGTGGCGATGGCTCTGGTGAGTTTCTGCATTTTGCCAGACACTGAGCGGTGATAGTCTTTGAAGTCCTTAGCATGCTGAAGGATACTGTTGAGATATTCCTGAAAAACATGCAATGAAACTCATTGAAGTACAGAAACCATTTTAACTTCTGTGAACATTTTTAGTCATTCAGGTCATGATTAATCACGTTAATCGACGTTATTAAGTTGCAATTTGTGTTGAGAAAAACATTTCTAAACATAAGAACAAAGTATATGCATATTACAACTGTTTTAGTTTTGTTCATCAATAACTGTTTCTGAGCGTGTTTCTAACAGGAATACCTGATGTTTCTGTCTGCGCTTCTTCTCCTGTTCAAGTTTCTGCTGCTTTTCCAGCTTCTCAGTCATGCGTGCCTCCCTCAGTGTCTGTCGCTTGCTGCGTCTGTAAGCCTTTGAGTTGAGGGCCGTCTCCAAGGTTGTGTCTCTCCTCATACATGCCACCACGTCCTGCCTCAGCTTGAGATATGCACAAGTGCACGTCAAAACCAGATTTATTAATACTGTTATCGTACAATTTTACTATTTAAGTGATATTTTCTACTTCTCTTTTACAAATATGCAGTTACAAGGAATAGTCAAATGGAAAGATTTTGTGTACCTGCCGCTGGAAGTTGAGCAGACGTAGTGCTTTGAGTTCCACTGTAGCTTTAGTCCTCAGGTCGGGAGGCAAGGAGCCTGGTAGACTTTCCAGTTCCTGGATCCTATGTGCAATGCGAGCCTGCAATCTGAAGAACATTGTGTGAAAATTAAGCAAAACTGCATCTAAGTGAATGAAATCATATGTTCCAAAAATAACTTCCTCAGAAAACGTACTGCACCCTTTGGACTATGTGGTCTCAACCTAAACTTTCTCAGTGTCAGTGTAATGCTTTCTGCACATCCGTGGATAAGATAATTTTTTAATATTAAATTTTATATTGTGGGAAACAAATATTGCAATGTCTTTTCCCCCCCAATATCGTGGAGCCCTAGTTACAGTCTTTTCGGTCTGCCTGTTGTGTATGTTGGACTTGTCATGGTCGTCTTCTGAACACTTTTAAAATGTCACTTACTAATGAGCCCCAGGAGTTGACCTTTAAAATTCTAGGCAGCATAGATGGGTAAAAAAAAAAAAGAAAAAAAAAAAAGAGTCCGTTACCAAAATTAAACATGTCGAACATCCATAAAAATGTATATACTGATTCGGTACAAAAGTAAACACCCACAGAAAGGAGAAAGGAAAGGAAATGTTAGTTTGCTTAATGGCTTATTCAACAAATATTCTTAATATCTTAATCTAATGTACCTATATTTACATTTACTAATCTACAGATGCCACGTTACACAAAAACTACGTTTTAGTTTTTCATGAGTGCTTTAAACAATGTGGTTAATTTAAAACCCCCGTTCCCAAAAATTTGGAATGATGTATAAAACCAAAAAAACAAACAAACAAACAAACAAAAAAACGGAATGCAATGATTTGCAAATCTCATAAACCCATATTTTTAATAACAATAGAACATAAACAACATATGAGATGTTGAAACTGTGACATTTTCCCATTTCATGGAAAATAATCATTTTGAATTTGATGGCAGCAACACATGTCAAAAAAGTTGGTACAGGGGCAACAAAAGGCTGGAAAAGTAATTGCTGCTAATCGAAAATAAATGGAGGAGCATTTGACAGCTTACTAGGTGAATCAGCAACAGGTCAGTAACATGACCGGGTATAAAAGGAGCATTTCAGAGGTTCACCAATATGTGACAAAATCCACTGATGTAAGTCAAAGCTGTATCACGCAAAGAAGCCATATGTGAACACGATCCAGAAACGCTGCTGTGTTCTCTGGGCCAAAGTTCATTTAAAACGGTCTGAGGCAAAATGGAAACTGTTCTATGATCAAATAAATCAAAACTTGAAATTGTTTTTGGAAATCATGGATGCAATATCCTGTAGAGGGGATGCCACACGATTAGTAAACACTGCCCTGTTCCAACTTTTTTTGTGATGTGTTGCCATTACATCAAAAGAAGCCCATCAAATGTAAAATGTATCAGTTTCAACATCTGATATGTTATTTAAAATATGGGTTGATGAGATTTGCAAATCATTGCATTCTGTTTTGATATGTTGTAGAAACAGAATAGGAAAATAAAATGATGATGATGAATGATTTTGATGAATGATTTTAAAATTACATTTAATAATTCAATCTCCACTGTAACAGTTTATGATTTATAAAGCTGTTTCAGTAAGCAATGTCTGATGAGACCAGTGTTAAATGACAATTGACAAATGATAAATGATAAATACCTGTACTCTCTCTCCTGCAGGATCCCCACTGGGTCCAAGCCCTGGGGCTTCTGAACTGGCGTGATGCGGTTCTGCTTCTGCTGCATCTGAAGCATAAGCATAGGGGACACCTGCTGTCCAGGGGCCTGAGGGGTCACTGCATTGCCTGTCATGGGCCCGGCTGCTGGCACAGGTGGTGCAGGGGATGGGCGTCCACTGGCAGCAGGAGTGAGGTGCTTCTGGGTGCTGGCTTGATTTTCCATGCCCTGACCTTGAGACCAAATATTGGGTCAATTCACAGTAAGGTGGGTTGACACAGCCACTGGAAACTCAGTGAACTCATACAAATGATCAGGATTCAATAAAAGGTAGCTGATTATGTAAGATACAATGTCAATCTAACTAACCAAGATAATACCAATTGTAAATAAAGCAGAGACCTATTAAAAGAGTATGTTTGCAGCGTTTTGTGTGTAGGAGAGCACTGTGGTTATTTATTTATTTCACACTAACATTCATACACCATAGTATTTTGCCCATATTTCCCATATTACTCTCTGTGTTACAATAATATATTTCTGTCACTGATGATATGTCTTTTTCATAACTTGTTTTTTGTGTTTTGAGAGAAAATCACTGCGGTTCAGACAGAGCTCCCTAGATGACCACCAACATATGCACATTATGTTTTAGGCTAGATTTTCCCCTCTGTGCACCAGAAAATAATACATCATCTTCAAAGCTCACCCTTACAGTATATTTTAGGTCAGCTCTGGATTGCAGCTTCAAATAATTCACCTTAATGTCCTTTCAAAGAGAGCCTGATGTTAGACTACACATATAACAGCTGGGGCACATCCTGGTTAGTCTCAAGCTTTTCACTTTTGTTCACATATTGAATTATCATATGTAGACTAAAACAAGTGTCAATGCTAGTGTAAGTTACTCACTTTGGCTCCAGTCTAAAACCCCAAACGTTCTTACAGTTCAACTACTATAATTTATACACAACAAAATACACTTGCACAGTACTTACCATCAGACCAAGGCTTGGGTCCTGTGCTTTGACTGTGTCCTTGCAATGCTGGAGTTGTGCAAGGACTTGACTGAGGTCCACCCATGGGAGCCATTGGTATACCTTTTTAACAAAATAAGTTGTTTTGTTTTTTATTATTCCTCCATTTAAATGTTAATTTGCATTTTGCTAACGTAACGTGATTCTCACACACAAATCTTAAATATAATGATTGTTGACTCAACTGTATTTTTATTTGGATTAGAGATTTTTAATGAATCACATCTCGGGCCATTGTTAATGTGTCTTGTAGGTCAATCTGACACACTGTTTTTGCCAGGTGATATCAGCTGGCATGGTGCCACAGGTCAAATCTTGGCCATGCGGAGATTATGATACATTCAAAGTTTGAAGGAGCCTTGCACAAATTTCAGGGTGGACAGGGAGCTTATACTGAAGCAGTTAGTGTGTTCAAATCTGCTGCATTGGATCACAAAGTCAGAAAATACACAGACAATGCCATCCTACATCCTAGAAATTGTGATCTTAAGATAGCACTCGTTTAACCAAAACATCCGAGACAATGTGGGATCAAATTTTTTTTTTTTTTTAACTATTATCAAACTGTATGTTCTTACCAGGAGGTCTGCTGTAGGGACTAGCACCAGGTGTCTGCTGCGGCTGCTGTTGCTGCTGCTGCTGCTGCTGCTGTTGTGGCTGCGGCTGCGGCTGCTGCTGCATTGTGGGTAAGCTCCTCTTGCCTTGAACAGCAAGCTGGAGGTTTTCAGGCAGGGGCTGCCCACGACCTAGGATCTTATAGGCCAGGATCTGAGCCCTGAGCTGTTGCAGCTGGACCGGACTGAAAGCAGAAGGTCCACGCGCCATGTTGGACATGCCTCCTTGGGGATCCATGGTCATCATGGGCCCTGACTGTGATGGAGGCATGTGGGGTGGTGTGGGTCCCCCACCACCTCCACCTCCACCTCCTGACATGGGACTAGAAGCATGCTCATGGACACCCATAGGGGATGGATGGGGGGACATGTATCCTGCAGTGGACATAAAAAAGTTGTATGATTTTTTTTTTCTAGCACAAACTACGATATTTTTTTTAAGCTTAACTTTTAATAATAAATAATAATAAATTATTATTTTACCTCTTCAAATCTCTGAGCATTAATTAGAACTGTCTGGTTGATCTGGTTAGAATCTATACACATGTGCTACATGTGGAGAGAGATTCCTTAAATACTTATGAGACAGTTGTTCTGAACCACTGTATTAAAATGATCACATTTCTGATACTACTGACAAAAAACATTGCTATATCACAAATTTAAGTTAATAAAGCACTGATATTCTTGCCTTCATAGAGATAGCAAGATACCTTGGCTGTGCTGGTCCATAGGGCTCTGGGGGGGGCCCATACCAGTATGCAGCGATCTCATCCCTACACCTTTCATGTGACCATAGTGCATCGCCTCTGCCATGGTCTTGTCACTCATACCATCCATAGGCTGTAAACAGATAATTATTTTACATTAAGAGTCATTCTTCAATTGTATGTTATGCATGTTGATATTCAAAGCAAATGACACATCTCATGTCTTGCAAAAAACAAAACCATATCTCTTCCACACATTTGATTGTGGGTTTAGAGAACTTTGGATCTTCGCTGATTTTTCTGTTACAAGTGCTTCATTTATTCAAATGTTTGTAATATCATTAATTGAAAGGTGACTATGTCAAGTATAACATAATATATTTAAAATCAATAGAAAAAAAGACACACATTTACCTTGTGCATAGGATACATGCTGTCCTGAGAGTAGTCACTTTGCCCTTGCATGCCGTGAGGTGCATTAGGTGTTCCAGGTCCAGGACTGGGTCCCAACATACTATGAACAGAACCTGGTGAGGGGTCCGGTCCAGGACTAGGGCCTAAGATGGGACCTGGGGACAATCCTGCCCCCGGAGAAGGGCCAGGATGGGACATAGCACCTGATGGGTCTGAAGGTGTGGACATCTACTGAACTGCTGGAAGGATACCAGACAGCTTTAGGAGGAAATATAGAATATAAAGTTAGCACCATGCGACAAGTCCAACATCACCATATAATTTAAAGTGGTATTTTATTATAAAACTATTATTTTACGTTTTTTTTTTAAGTTTCTTTTCTTTTTTAAGATTATTTTATAACAGTGTTGATAGAAAGTCATTACCCTCCAAAAAACACACTCTTTATTGCAGTTGATTAACTGGGCAGAATTAAATTACAGTATTTAAATTCTGACCTCTGTAATTTACCAACTAATTAAATTAGTTTTGTTCTATCTAAAGAAAACATAAATTAGTGCATGTTACAAACATGTAACATATATCAACTGACATTTGTTGAAGGCCATCCCCCCTTCTACCATCACTCTCAATCTTTTACTTTCCTGTGGGAAGAAATCTAACTTTATAAAGAACAAGAGCCGTAGCAAAGAGTAGCAAGCGCAGCAGAAACATGAACTCAGCCATAATGTAGTGCTGTGCAAACGTTTCGGGCGCTATACAAAAAGCGATATCATCAGGAAGGAATCTCACCAGGCCCAAATCTGCAGCCTTACAACCTCCAACACGCAGTCAGAGAAAAACCGGATAAAAAGCAAAAGAACTATCTTCATCAAGAAGATGATGAGACAGTCATGCAACAGATGGCATGGCCCCAGAAAGAACCCTCATCTCAGCATTATTAAGTGAGCCTGGGATTACATGGAAGAGGCAAAAGCAACTGAGAATCCCTAGAGACACAGAAGAACTGAACCTTGCAGTACTCTCAGAAATGTGTGCATTGTGCGAGTTGCCTGCACTTTCACGGCATCGTTTTTTAAAGCATCCCGAAGTTTCGTTTGGATGCCTGAAGCAATTCCACAATACTGTCGTTACATTACAGACACCGCTGCACTAAGTAGGTGTAATATACTGCTAAACCCGACGTAAACAAAATGTCTGGGGGGCGGTTAACGCTGCCACTGTGGCATCAGTCGAACTGACCACTTTTACTTTCACAAGCTATAAACTGTCAGGTCTCGGATCTAACGCTAACGGCAAACCTGTGCCTGCAGGCAAAACCCAGTGACTCGTGTCTGAAATTATACAGCCACGTTACGGCTATAAACACGGGAATTACGATTGTTGTCTATGCTGTCAACACGTCTCCATCGAAAGTAACGTTTGAAATAAACAGCGTAGAAACCAAATGAATCCAACAATGAGATGCACACTACAGACACATTACACTGTATTTTTATTCCATTTCTAGCATCCTGCACGCGTTGTAGGGTTGTCTCCCCAGTTTTCACTTAACCTGGCCGGGCAACCATCACTCCGTTAGAACGTTAGAGCCAACTCTGATTGGATCATGGCTTCCCCCAAAAACTGGTGGCCATCACGGATATGCAGGCAGAAATCAAAAGTTTAGAGCAAAGTCAAGCTCCTGGCACCGACTTAGCGACATCTTCTTTGACGAACACAAACTTCAACACTAAATACAGATGCTAAGTAGTTCAAACAACGAAAAACTGCCGCGTTTTAGGCGGCCTGCTTCGCTCGGTCGAAGGGGGAAGTCGGCTAATAGCTAGCTGACGTTAGCTAGCGTTAGCCTGTTAGCTAGCCTGGTTGGCGCTAGCTCCAGTTACGGTCTCTTCATTTCAGAAAGTTTGAACAGTTAACTGTAGGCTGAGTAGTTACGTGTCAGTATAAGCAAATAATAAAACATCGTTAGCGGATTTACCTTTCAGATGAACTGCAACAACACACAATTAAGTGTACATATAATAATGTTTCTTCAAAATATGACTGCTGTCCATAAGTTCACTCCCCCTCGATGTTGTTTTGGTGACATATTAAAGTTTTTCTAATGCCGCCATTACTGATTTGTCAATGTCACCGGAAATCCCACCTATTGCTAATGTGATTGGCTAGATCACACGTCAATCATCGCGCTTCCTTACTTGGGTGTATATCTACCGCTGCTGTAACTTTATGGTAGAGTGGGCGTCACTGCAAGGAAGACTATTAATGTTAATGTTAATCTTTTTTAACATTCCTCAAACGTGGTGAAATGAAAATAATATTAAAGAGACGTATATTCTCTGTTCCTGCTGAGAGTACTATTACAATACAATATCGAAATGTTCTGATCCACTGTTAGTGTAAAAATCCTCTTCCTACTTTTACCAGTAAAGAAATAAATCTTATTTATTTTGTAACCTTCACTTTTGAGCTAATATTATAGTTATCTAAAGTTACAATACATACATATGGAAGTGGTGGAATTTAATGTTATTTATAATATTATTTATAGTACAGTCAATTATAAATAGTTTTTTTTGAGGTATTGTGCGTGATCATGTTAACTCTGGAAACCTTAAACTTGTACTTCTGTAAAATAATGTATGCAATTCAAAAGGGCATTAGAGTAGTGCTACTTTTATTTCAATAATAATTTAAAGTATTTCTTCTACCTATGCATCTTCTACACATTTTGCACCATAAAGCAAAAAAAAAAACTACCCAGTTTATGCAAAAGCAGGTGGACAACTGCAGATATAAGAAACAAATAATACAATACTATTAATACAATTAATAGAGAGCCTACTTGCATTCTTACAGACTGGCTACATTAAATTTTGGAGAATTAAGGACAATGTTAAAAGCATCTGTTCCATTGTAATTCTAAAACCAGGAAAACATGTCATCCTGTACCCAGTGTCAGGATCAAGTAGGGCTACATGGAAAACTAGTTAGAAGCAAAGCCAAAGAGTAAAATGGCACAAAACCTTTGTACTCACTGTACAGTCCTAAAATTGAACACAAGATGGCAGAAGTGACTAGCAGGTGTTAACGTGAATTGGCAGCTCTGTGCAGTAACACAGTAGCCGCTGACAAGTAATGAACTACCATAGACATCTGAGATGTAAATAAATAAATATGTCAAGTCCAGAGTGATTGACTACTACAGCCCTAATTTACATACACATACTTACATACTTAGTAAGTGTGATGATAGCATTGTAAAGTTTTAAAAGCAGGCCAAGCAAATAAGCCACACATCTAGTCAAGCTACATTTTCATCCTTCTGTTATTAGAAACGTTGTTTTCATAATGAAAGGATAAACCAGTCTGCTGGACGTTTGTTTGTTTAAGGTCAAATGAACAATTATTCTTTGTTCTACATAGCACAGTTCATAATTTGTCTGCATTTACATGAAGTGTATTTTATGCAAAGACATTACAATATGTATGACAACCTGTTTTATGCATAAGATATGTGACTTTTCTCAATGTTTCCTAGACATTATTTCTGAAAGTACTTTTTTTTTACTGGCAGATTTTTAAAACCGCAGACAGAAATAAAACAAATTCTCTGTTGGCTTTTCTCTTGCTCTCTCTCACGTTCCACTGGACATGTAGAACCAGTCCTGGCAGACTCAAACGTGCATGTGCCAGTAAAAATAATGACATCTTTTTCAATTCACAAATAATATAACTAATGTAAATTAACTTTACAATTATGATGAGCATGTGCTCAGATTTATCCTACTGAATTTTAAATAATCGGCAAAGCATAAGTATCAATTATCAATACCGTTCAAAATTAGACCGAATTTAAGACTCCTTGCCATCCGTTTATAAATGAGCAATGACATTTTGATGACCTTATATTCAAAGTAAATCTCACCATTTGAATATCTGACAGATCTATAAACAAAGCTGTGTATTTAAACTTTGATCTTAACTTCCCCTCTTTAACAATTCTGCCCTTCTTTCACATCTCCATAAAGGATGTGCACAGGGTTCCTGAATGTAAATTTTACCCAAATAAACAAACTTAATTAAGTTTGTGGTAAAAACCGCCGCCCCCTTCAGATTCACCGATCCAGGAAAGGGCCCTGCCGCAGTCATTTGGCAGTGAAAGGACTAGTGGTTGTGGCTTCCATTCACCTTGAAACCCTCGGTAAAAAGCTCCGGTGAATCAGTGGCATGACATTTTATTCAAAGTCTACAGTTTATAAATGCGTGAACTTAAACAATGGAATATTTTTTTAACAGATGCAAAGAAGCTCCCTGATTTCATTCATTTTTCATCCTTGTCCTTCTATATTTTTTCCTTCACTTCAATTTAAAAAGGTGACATGAAACGGCTCGACTAGATTAACTGAACTGCTTTGCTTTCAAAAAGCAAACCCTGATTTTGAGACATTCAAAAGAAATAATACTGTAACCAATATTGTTTTTCTTGGAAGTCTATCATTTGCATTTTGTTGTTATTTTAGTTTTCACACACAGCAAAAACAATTGGGCTAATTATTATTTTGGTAGTTTTAAAAGTTTGACCTTACTGATTTCTGGTATATATATTTTTACTACTGAAATAAATGCAACAAATACTTATTTAAGACATTTATTTCTCTGAGTGAGAAATAGTGCATCTGTGTGTGATGAGTGCTCTGTGTGACGTTTCTTGTGATACATTGTGCAAATAATTTATTCTCTGTTAAACTCTAAGATGATAAATGAAGCTTGGACTATCCAGTTCATTAGAAATTTGGATTTTAATGGGTAATAAATGCACATTCAGCTGAAAAAACTACTGAAAAAAAGCAGTTTTCCACAACTTCCTATGTAATTAAATCTTATTAAAATCTTTCAAAAATAAGTAAAAACTTAAAACACTATCTGTTCTATCTTGCATTTGCATCCCATGAAACCGAAACACTTCTTCTCATTGAACTTTGCTTTACTGTTCTCCGCTTGACTTCTATTTTTGGCTGCTTTTAACCTCACTTGTGCTGTAAGTAAGCGTCTACAAAATGACTAAATGTGAATGCAAATGTAATGATAATTATGACAAAATTGTTTCTTTAAGGAACAACGATAAAGTGGCAATGTTAAATGGAGTTTCTGCATCTCATGTCATGAAAACTGCTCATGTTGATGCATCATTAGTGTTGCATTTGATTTGTGTATTTGACAGGCATATAGTAAAAGAACTTTAAAAGAGCCAGAGTTAACCAAAAAGGTTTTAACTATTGACACTATCCACATCTAAAAATATAATTATCTTATTAATTTCAAACACATTGGATAACACATATGAAATAGTACAGTACATGACGGCCAACACACCAGGCCACATTGTTGGTGGTTAGTTACAATAAACGCTGCATGGACAGCAATAGCAGAGCACTTGAAGAGATCAAAAAGTGAAAAAGATTTTGGAAAATATCTCTAATACTCTTCTTTTCTCCCCTTTCCCACCAATTTGCGCTAAACCTTAAAATGAACCACCAGTTACACTGAAGAATAAGAAAACAATGAGGAATTTGGAAATATGAATACATTACTAAAAAATAGGGTTCACTTCAAACAATTTGTACAAATGAAACACATTATTTAGAATATGATCTTCCAGGACAGCATTGTATTAATCTTACTTTATTATTACTACTACTACTTTGTAAGACGCTCTGGGTACCGATGAGGTATTATTGCACAAAGTGTTACCATTTACACACCCAAATATACTTGTACTCATCCACATGCACACTGTGTTGTTGTCGTTCACAGGTGTGTGCAAACAAGGTGTGTGTTATAATTAGTTTTACATGTGCCACATTTGGCAGCGAGCTGTTTGCTTTTTCTCTTTGTTATCTGAGAGACTTATTTGAATAACCAATGCTTAGATTGTGGTGCACTTATTTTTTTTGTGACGATGGGGTGATGGAGTGGCTGTTTAAACGCAGGCGAGAGGTGGTGTCAGAATAATAAAGAAGCCATTTTCGCGCTGAGCATATGGGCTTGTTTCATTTGTTACAGTTTACAATTGAAATTTAATTTCTCACATAAGGGAATCCAACAGGTTAAGTAGGTCAGGTTGGCTGATGGGAGGAGCTGAACTGATCAAACGGCCAAGATCTAATCAGTTCATCCGTGAATCTGAGGGGATGTTTGTGGCAATTTTGATGAAATTCCCTCAAAGCATTTCTGGGATATTATATTCACAATAATGGGAAGGACAGATGGGACAGTTGTGTCTCTTACAGTAACTTTGATCTTTGATCTCTGACAAAACTCAAATCTCCCCAGTTCACCCTCGAGTTTGAATAGAAATTTGTGACAAATTCGTAGAATCTCCCTCAAGCCCAAAATGACTTTGACAAGAGTGGGGCGGTTGCAAGGTCACCACTGTTGCCTGTGTGGACTATGCAAACCTAGTTTCCTCCATTTTGGAATTTCCAGTTTAACATGACAGTTTTGTCAACTTTTGTAATATTTTATTATCATCATTAATAATAGGCAAAGCAGTAAAAATAATTCTGTCATCTGTTATCTGTTACAACTGTAGTGCTTTAAGGATATGATGTCTTTCTTTGTTAATGTTTTAATAGTATTTGTTTAGCAGTTGGATATACCATAACAAGAGCAATCGACATTGAGACAGACTGTTGGACAAAATAGGCGGATTGCAGAGTTGACTTCTGGATCTTGAAGCTGGCTGTCAAATTGTTTTAGTAAAAAATTCCAAAACAACATTCTTGGCCAACTGGTTGCTGTCTCTCTCTCTCTCTCTCTCTCTCTCTCTCTCTCTCTCTCTCTCTCTCTCTCTCGGCCTTATCCCAGGGTCTTTCAAACCGTGTTAGTGTTACTTCTCTCTTCAAGTGCTTCTCATGAAAAGTAAACTCTATCTAGATTTACGGGCAGGTGCACCGTGCCCTCCGCCATCACTCCACCTTCAGTTTCTGCTGGCCGGTGCTCTGTTTGCGGGAGCTGCTTTTGAGCACCCTCGGGGGACCGACGTCTGGTCCAGAGCAATTTCGCTGAGATCTTTTTCCAAGATGGTGCGGGGGTCATGTAGGAGGCTGAGAAGAGAGGAAATGCTGTCAGAGGGATTCTCTTTGTAGTTGCCTTTGTTGCAGGTGTTCTGCCATTCATTTTTAAAGCAATATTACAACCTGCCTGACATCTGGTTTGCCGGGGCCCGACTGAAGAAGCACGATGATCACCGGAGATAACTCTGCCTGGTAATATCTTCTGACAGATTACAGATAAGCACAGATGTTGATTATTAGTAGATGGTGTCTCAGCATTCTGCGCACACTGTTCAGTTTTCTTACGGAGGTTTCTTAGAGAAGCAACAGTAGCAGCCTCTGTTTTTGATTAACAGATGTTTTGCACAAATTTCTCCTATTAAAAGAGCTGGATATGATGCCGTAAGACTGTTAGCATAAGGTCAGTTATTAGTCATTGCATTTTGAATCTGTTCATGTAGAGATATAGCAGCTCCAAAGCTTCTTTCACTGTGAAGTGAAAGTCTGTTGAGACATTGTCTGTTGAGACATTGTGTTGGAGCTTGTGTCCGCTGATGAACACCATGTGAGTGATGATGTCCAAACTACATTATGTGATGGACGCACATTAGTGGAATAAGAAGATGAGACAATAATTGAGATATGATGTATGGTTGTGTTTTTTTTGTTTTTGTTTACTGTAACCTGCTGAACAATTCCACGTGTAATGCAGCGTTTGAAGCATGCAGAAAGTGTTAAAGGTTTATTAATAATATGTGCTTCGAAAAGTATTTACATCGGCAAGATGTTTTACTGCTTTGACCCCAAGCACCGCCCCAAGTTCTGCAGGCCACCAGATGTGCTTTTTAAGTCCGAATAACTCACTTTTTGAAAAAAAAAAAAACTCTATGGCATGTTATGATTTTATTAATGATGTTTTGAATTGCACTGTTAATTCATATTTGGGATTGCAGCACTGCCAATTCCTGGAGGAACCGCTTTATGTTTGTAGAACCTTTCCAGGGCCTGCGAAAGCAAATTCAAGTTGTGCCGCGTAGTCCCGGTGAAACAGAGACAAACAGAAGTAGCAGTGCCCACTTCTTCTTCTCCGGACAACACATTTGGGTCCATGTTGTGTTACAATAATCATTACAGTCCACGACGTCTCACACTAGAGTTGAACCCTGGTCACCTGTGAAAAACTCCTCTGTCTTGTTTCCTCCACCCCTTCGTCCACCTCGTCCACCTCGCTATGAGACATTTTCACTGTATATTTTACGTCATTTCTAAGCATCAGTATGTAATTCAGAAGGGACTGGACAATGTGAGGTTTTTTGAAGTCTTGGGAATGAGAACGGTCTACTTCAGATTAAGTAGTTCAGACAAAGCACTGAAATCAGACTTGCATTGGCTCGCTGGCTTTAGTTGCTCCATTCCTGCTTCATGCTCAGTTCCTGCACACGCTCTCTATCAGATGCATCATCACCATGCTCATCATACAGTGCAGCCACTAAACCCTAACACTTTTTCCTGTAGATTATATGTTCAAGTCATTGTTGTTCGCTGCTGCAGCTCTTTCCACCATGTTCTGTATGAATAAACTTCTTCAAATGAAAAAAGAACAGCTTTGCCTCAGTGATCTAGAAAAAATCGAAAAGACATTTCAAAGTCAGCAGCAGCAAAAAGCCATTCAACATTTTACTATAACTTGTTGAACTATAAAAAAGAAACTGCTTATGATACACGTGTGTTAATGACATCTGTAATTGAGTTGTGTCCTCTTCTTTCACCACAGGCTGGAATTGGATGAAACAGATGAAGCAGGACAAAATGGTTAGTTTGGCTCCTTTTACCCAAATGTGTTTCCAGCTTCTTCAACTTGTAGCAGATGTAAAGCCCAAAGTGCAAAGCCAGCATGTGTTTTGAACTTGTCACAGTGAATCGCTGCAGCTCAGTGGGGGATGAAGTCAGCCCTGAATACCTGCCCACCATCAGCGCTCGTGAGCATCTGTGAGCGGTTAGGACCACTTCATCTTAAGCACTTCCACAGGAGTGGGGTTAGTGGTGTTAAGGTGTAAAAAAGGTACAATATGTCCGTCTGTATTTGTAAAGGAATGTGTCTGTGGACATATGACAAAATCGTTAAAGAAGAATGTGCATTATACATCATGCTGCAAAACAATGACACAACATTAGGAGCGGTATGCCATGAAATGTGTGGCATGCTGACACTAATCCCTTGATTCACAATCAAAATAAGATGGGTAAATAAATGGGTACCTGAATCTGTACAACTCAAACAGACGGGTGAATCTGATCTGACTGGGAGGTAAATAAAATAAATGGTCCTAGTCCTGCAGTGATTTGAAAGTGGAACGTCAAAAGATCAGCATGTCTCGTGGATCTTCAGTGGCCTAGCTCTGTCTCCAAAGACATCTCAGGAGTCATCTTTATTTCTCTACCGTTCCAATCTTTATATTCATTTTCTCCACAGCCCTTCAAATGTGTGGCTGCCACGTATGAAAAGTATTTGTTCATTTAAACTGAACATTTTGACATCTTTTATTACAGGGCTTTGTTCTCAAGGCACTGTGTTAAACCTGTTTGCTCTTAAACATCTCAAATTCCATTTCCATTCAAGGGTAATGAACATTTCATGGAACGTTTTCTCCAGTCGGAACCCAAATTATGGAAACCCATGTGCACAAAGTGATGGATATGTAACTTTTATCTTTGTTTGTGTGCATTTTTCTGCTTCTGTTCTCGATGTCTCCCCTGAAGTGTGAACAACATTTAGTCATGATTTATTTACTGGATCAGTCTTTGGACAAAAAGGAGTGGTGCAACATTCAACATTGCTAAAAGTAAGCTTAAAATATATTTAGAATCTACCGAGCCATGTCGATCAGGGCACTGATGTTTGATTTGAATATTAGATTTTACTTTTAGTTCAAAAACCTCTGAACAAAGTGTCAAAGGGCTGCAGTGGCTAATGAGTAAAAACCCTGATTGGGAAGCCCTACAATACACCAGGGAGCGTGTTATGTAGAACAACCTACCATGTTTGGTATGATGATGATGATGGACACAAAATACACAAAAAAGGCCGTGTGGACAGTGTTTAAAAGTGGATGAGCACCTTTGTGGAATGATCCATGTAATGCAGACAGAGTCACACTCTGAGTTCATCGGTCTGGCACTTTGTAAAGATTTGGGATCCTCTGCTTGACCATCCTGACAGAAATGATATATTGTGGCATAATGGGGTGTATTTTCCACATAAACTCAACTTGTGTGTGTGTGCTGAGCAGTCCATCATCTTCTGTTGTCTGTCTGTGTGGCCGCGGGTTTGTTTGTTTCAGGTTACAGTGTTCAGTTTTGAACCTCCAAATGTCATAGATTTTACTTTTAGTTGCTTTTTCTTTGTGAACTGAAAAGAACAAAAGACATTCCTATACTCGCAAATGTACATTTTATTGCGTATTGGTACTATTCCTACAGGTCATCACTTGCTGTAACGCACACCATTCTTATCAGAGTCAGATGATGTATGTTTTGTCAGCCCTGCACCATGTGACCGGTTTCTGTGCTTAAGTCATTACTGAGGTAATGACAGACATGTTTCTGACACACAGGATCAGGCGCTGCATTCAGATGCCTTCATGTCTTCGAGACTCGGGGAGACACAAGAGTTTGGCTGTCGACTTCAAACCTGTGGTATTTCACCTGGCACCGCAGCCCTTTGACATTGACAGTGATGGCAGCCGCCCTGCGCTGCAATTAATAAGCGATTCCTCTGCTCACAAAGAGCTTGTCAACGTGCCCCACCTCTCTGCTCTCAGGCCTTTCATGAAGCAAATCCCCTCGCCATTCTCAGGTCTGCAGTTAAAGGCCTTCGCTGTGTATTCAAAAGCCATTTTTCCCTTCTTTCTCTTGCAGCAGATGTGTGTGTAACTTTTTCACCCTGGATGAGAATCTTGTGATGACTTGTCGCTCATAAACAGGCAGCACAGTCACGTTCATCAGGCTCGTGCTTTGTGATGGTGTTAAGCAGGGAGACGATTCACTGGGTGATCTGAGCAGTGTCACTGTTTATTGATCGGCTCTAGTAGTAGCTGTGCCATTGTCTACTCCTTAAGTGTTTCGAATAGACCGTGTTGGAAACATCGTACTGTAAATTAAGGAGACTTGTGGCCTTAAACCCCGGCTAATTACTCTATACAGCTGAAAGTTATAGGTGCAGCTATGCTCGGACTAATTTCACCAGATTGACACAAAGGTGAGGGAGAAATCAGGACTATTGTCGTTGCACCTGAGAGGACACTTTATGTCGAACATACACAATTTATAGTACGTAATAAGACAAATGTTTTCATTAGATTATGAAACTAGAAGTAAAAGTTCTCCACCATTTGGTGAAACGATCAGCAAAAAGAGTGAAACACCATTAGCCATAACAACGGCTCCTTCATCAGAAATTGAATACATCTTTAGTTAATTATAGCAAACTTTTGCACTGACATAATTTAGATTCTTTCACTATAACTGTTTAAAATAAACTCCTTGATTGTTTTGTAATAGTTGAATGCAAATTATTACAAGTTAGGTTCGGGGTTGAGTTTGCATCCCCTTATATGCCCTTTCAGTGTAAGGGGGGGCCAACTTAACCCTAAACCTAACATAATAATAATAATAATAATAACAACAATAATAAATTAAAAACAACCAAATGAAGAAATATCTTTGAAGAATTGAGCTCAAGGTTCAGTTAAGCTGTTGATCCATTTGTACACACAGTAGCTCTTTGTGTTGCTTGATGCAATAATTGCCGGTTTTCACATAAAAACGTGTGTGTTGCCAAAAAATCTTGACCTGGCACCAAATCAGCAGAGTCACAGCTGAACGATGATGAATTTCATGCTGGAAGACATGTTGCTGGCAGGCTTGCAGCATTGAACGCACTGACTTTTAAAGAAAACCATTAGTTTTTTTGCAAACCCTGACCATGTTCCTTTAGCGCCTGCACCTAACGGCGACGGCTTTGCGCCTAAGCCCAGCCAATCCACTGTGTTTGCACAGTTGTAATCCAGTCTTTTTTTGACTGGCTAGCGTGAAGAATAGTGTTATAACAGCCATTTTGGTGCCATAGTGACGGCTCTGAGGATCTCATGAGAGAGAGGAGCGACCTGTGGAGGTTGTATGTGATCCCAAAAAGTGACAAAAATGGTTCGGAACCCAATATCCTCTCCGCCAGGTTTGCATCCCCGAGGCCTATAGCTGAACCTGGCAGCTACATAAAGTAGCTACAAAAAGTGAGAAAGCAGCGGAGCTTGACAACAATCAGCTGCAAAAAAAAAAGCAGCTTCTCGATAAAAAACATCTTGGGATCCAACTGGGCTCCATTTGGCCTCGACTGCTTCCTTTCCCAGTCCACTACGTTGTCCCATGCTGCAGTAATTAACCTCAAAGTAAATCAGATCAGACACCAGCAGGTCGGGACATTTCCATACTGCTGTTTTTAGCTGCCAAACATAGTCAGACTTCTTTTCAAGGTATCCAGCGGAGATTAAATTATTGCCATTTTAATGGTGTAGAATTTATGATGCAAGCCTCCTTTTCCAGATTGTGGAGTGTTGTCCTTCAGATATTTGCAGACATGTTTCCTCAAACAGATTTTAAACTGTGTATCCAGAGGAAAAAAAAAACTTCAAAAGCAGAGGTCTCTGTTCTGTTTTATGGAAAAGTTATTTATGACGGTGTCATTTGTAATACTTTCAAAGCCCGTATTACCCTGCTATTCATTTCCTGAAAGGTTTTTGCTGCCTTCAGTGTTACACTTCAGAAGCTCACACAAGAAGAGGTGTGTGACATAAGTCAATTTGATTCTATTTTTATTCGGACTCAAATAACACGAGTTACAGGAAGGAACATTGCTGAAAATCCATTTGAAAAGTCCAACGTGCCTGAAATTGTCACAGTGATGCGTTTTCCAGAGGTTTTTCAGTCGTGCAGCTGGGATAAGTTTGTTCAGGCAAATTGCTGCGAGAGTCCATCAGTGAAATGTAGACAGGACTGGCTCAGAGCCAGAGCATAGCAGGCCCACTGCAGTCATCAAGAGGAATTCACGCTGCAGTCAAAGCAGGGAGGAGGGAATAATGATGTGACCAGTAGAAACCTGTTAATGAAGGATGGTGAAACAGTGCGAACGCTGTTATTAAAGCCCAGCACCCTCCTGCCATTTTCGCACTGCAAAGAAACATTTGAAATTCAGTTTTTAGTCGTTAACGTCACAAATGTTAACGCAACAGTGTTTTTTTTTTGGGATAGTTTGGCTTTACACCGAATGGCAGAAACAGCATGAACACTAGCACCACAGCGTAGCTGGAGTTTCCACTCACATTGGCTGATTTAAAAAAAAAATAAAATTGTTATTATATTCGTCACTTTTATGGAAATTAGTTTTCTTTAGCCTCTTGGCGAGACGCAAGCTATTACTTTACAACAAGATGTCACATATGTTCATGTATCTCAATCTGAGCATCACAGACTCTCTGCTATATTTTTCAATGCACGGTGTTCATACCTGCGAAGGAAGAAATAGCAGATTATGAGCATCATTTGATGGCTATTTCAAGGCACCATCTATTTATTTATAGACAAAACACTGTCTGTGTTTTTTAGGATGTCTCTATGTTGTGATTTTAAGGATTAAGTGAATAAATAGCTGAAATCTGCGTGTTATGTGAATATGCACAAACGAGCTAATGCAGCATGTCGAGCACCAGATGCATGAATACCATGTTTTTGGTTTTCATATTTTCTCCTTTCACCTGCGTTGAAAGGTTTTCAGTTACTGCAACAACATGGCGTGTACAGGACCCCCCCAACCACCGTCAAAGCACTGCAAATGCTTTGCATGTCCAAGCTCCCTGCCGTTTATCATCTTCACATGAATGAATCAAAAGGCTCCAAATGTGGTGGAGCTTCTCAGTCGATTCATCCTCCTTGATCGGACGTCGCCTTCAATGGCGCTCGCGATGTTTTTCGGCCCGTTCCGACCAAAGCTGACCGGAGCAGACTCGCTGACAGGACGGATTTTTGCATTTCTTCATGTTACTTTGAAAATATTCCCAGTTAACAGTAACACGGTGTGACCTGACGGGGAACAGGTGGACGTCCTTAAGCTGTAAGAAAATAGCAAAAGCATAACAAGGCCCCTGTGGTTTCCTAAGTGTGCCCTCATTTACCATATATACCCGCACATATCAGGGTTATAATCATTAACAACCAGTTCAGAGGGAGTTCAATGTGCACGTTGAGCCTGTGGAAGCCTGTTCTCCATGGGATATTTTGGTTTTCCCTGAAATCACACCAGAGAGACTGACCAAATGTTATGGTTTACTTGTTTCACAGAGCTCAATGGGAACTATTTGCTTTCACTGCAGAGAGAAATCAAACGAGATAGAGTTGCAAATAATGGCTTATTTCTCGGACGACTCCTCATGCGGCTAATGCTCGGTGCTGAAAATGTCGCTCAATAGCAAACGATTTAACACGCGTGACGCATGTTTGACTTTTAAGGCAAAAAAAAAAAAAAAACGGAGAAAGAAAAAGGAACTCAATCTGATGCCACTGTCCCGCTTTGCCCCAAAATAACGATTAGGACTTCTATCATGTGTCACTGGGGATTTTTTTTAGGGGCTCTGTGGCGTCATATTGTCTTTTGCACGCCTCACCTCGGCGAAGAAACGTGATCGTGCCAGGCTAAGCTCTGCTGGGGGAAAAAACAAAGTGCAAGCGTACATGCGATTGAACACTTTCAGACGGTAACCATTAGACTTTGGAAAACATACAGTAACCTTTCCACGAAGTGATTCCCTGGCATATCTCTGAGATCACTTCAAACCTCAAAGGCCCCCTCAAGACTTTTACAGGCAGCCCATGCTAATGAATGACACCACTTTTTTTAAAAAAAAAAATTGTCTCTGAACAAACACTCTTAAAAAGTTGAGTGCCCAGGGCTTCAGACAGCTTTAAGAGTCCCCTACAATTACCCCTTTTAGGATTGGCTAATCCTGAAATATGGTCCTGTGACTAATGGCGGAATTTAGCAAGAAATCAGCTCCAGTTTCACCAGGCTTTATTGACTCTAATGCACGATGCAGATACCTATGGCTATGATGAATGAGCGTGGGGATCCTGTCAGGTTTTCCCCTCCTCTGCTGCCTCACCTCCTCCTCCTCCTCCTCCCCCTCCCCCCTCGTCTTTCACTGTTGCTTTTGTGCAGGTGATAATGAAAAGTGTCAGAGAAGCATGTAACAGGCGCTTTTCACTTGCCAAAAGAATAAGCTGTCGTGTCAACAGTGATGCTGAATGGGAACATTCAAGCTGTTTTATTTGGTGTTGTTTAATAGGGCGAGGTGCCTCAGAAAAGTCCTTTTTTTGTGTGTGTGTGTGTGTGTGTGTGTGTGTTAAATATCCCCACCTTTAATAAACTGCTGTGTTTTTGAGCGTGTGCCAGCCTGCTTTGACATTTTGCTACAGGGGGATTGAGCACAAAGCCACAGGAGCAGGGTTTAGTGTACTTTGCTGCACAAACAATGTATCAATCATGCTGTGATGTGGGTTTGTGAAGCATCAACTATAATATGGACATGTGAAGCGCTTTTATTTGACAGTGACAGATACTGTGCTGATAAATTGGTGCAGATTGCTCGATAAAGCAACCTTAGAGTTTCCATACTCATGAATATACTTTGAAGTCAATATTTGCATGTTTGCACCTGTGAAGTAAAAAAATTAAAAAAAAGTTGTAGATCCTGAAATGAGATGTATTTAAACACAAACAGTATTACTTATTTCATAAAGAACAGTTTTTGAAAATATGTTGCAAGAATAAAGTACACAGATGCAAGTAAAACCACATACTATAAGTATACTATACTAATACTGTATACTGAATAACATGCAACACTGTGAGTTATTCACCAAGTGACCTCACCAATTTTCTACATGCTTTCTGTGGCTTTAGTTTAGGGCGTAAATGTACATTAATCCTTTTCGGACTCTCAGAAAAGGAAACTCTCTCCAGATGACATCACCCAGAGGAGTTTTCATCATGAGGAGTTCAGACGATGTCATCCAGGGGATCTCTGGAAAAGCAGGTTGACCATGATTACAAACAGGATCACATGGTTAGTGTGAGCAACAAGATGATATATTCTAAAGTGAAGGTTCCTTTCAAGTGATGTCATCTGGGGAGGTAGAGAGATATTTTAATATAGAGATGTCAAAGGTCATTGGCATTTATGTACATGTACTACCAAAACTCCAACAACTTGGAGGGAACTTTCTTTGCAGCCAAGCATCACAACACAGCAATAACAAACAACATTACAAAACCAAACTAAAGAAAATTAAATCAAGCCAAGAAGCCTCTAAAGTTCCGAAGGCAAGGATAGACATGCAATCAGTGCAATCACAATCAAAAAACTACAAAAACAGTATAGCACATGTTGGAACCAAGTTCCTAAGTGCGGAACATAAAAGATTCAATCTCTCCACAGCGACGGCCAGAAGGACAGATACCGACGAACCTTACGAAGCAGGTGATCGGAACAATACAATAAGCAAGACTGAAAAAACAAAGTCATATGAACCTTAGACACATTCAAATAAGTTTATCTGGACTGATGCGTGTCTCTAAATATTCAGTTACATCGATATCAGTGTCAGCAATGCAAGGCTGCAGAATCACAACATATGAGTCAGCGCTTAAAATATCATCAAAGCTCCATGTTCTGAAATCTTTCTGCATCACCGTCTCACAGTCTCCTTTGTCACGTTTAGATTGCACAGAATTGCAAAATAGGTCATAAAGAGTAATTTGAACAAGAAATTAAGTGATATACTGCAAAAACATGGACAAAATATGGAACAGGTAAAAAAATGCAGATACATGCGGAGAATGTTTCGCAAGCAAAACACATACATGTGTACTGAATGCATATGCTGTCTTGTAAGTATTTTTTTTACATTTTCTTGTATTGTCCTCTACTACAGCTGCAGCTTCTGTTATTAGAAACATTAGACTGAATATACAGAATCATATAAACGTATTAAATGTCTGTTTGTTTGTCGACGAAAACTCTAAATACACCATCTGCTGTCTGGTGTCCTGTTCTGTGTCCAAGTGAGCTACAGGGCTTATTTAAATACAGACTGGGGATACGTTTTGTGGTAATTATATTGTAGTTTTTTTTTTTTTTTTTTAAGTTTTGTGTTGGGTTCTTTTAGTTTTGTTTTATTTTGATTTGGTCCTTCCTTTGTACAGTATGTGTGGATCAATTCTGTGGCAGTTTTTAGCTATTTTGTGTCTATTTGTCGGGAAACTTGATGCTGTTAGCCCTTGGAATTGAGATTAAACATAATAAACAATTTATTATAAACATTATAAAACTTCATAGCATGCATCCTTATTTTTTGTTTTTTTTGAAAAGCTGTTGTGAAAACACGCATTTACTTTTTGTCGTTGCTCTAATGATAATAAACAACCTAAGTAATGAATTTAGGTGTTGTCTTGCAGATTGGGACTAGAAAAACCAATAACAATAAAATACTACATGTATTTGGACATTTAAAAATGATTTCATTAAACAAGCTTACTTGCCACTTACACTGTGAGTTGGGATGGTGATTGAATTGCACAACATTTGTGTTTTGCTACTAAGATGTAAATGTATTTATTGTTTTTACAATAGATGTTTTCAATTTTAACTCTGTTTCTTTGAAATCGAGATTGTTTTTCTCTGGTGTAAATCAAGTAGCTCCAAACTTTTTATGTCAACTTTACGTGTGTGTTTTTATGTGTTGTTACTTCCATGTTTGCATGCTGTGATCACTCAACTCACAATATGCTGTGAATGTAACTCACTGGGCAGTTCATCACACGTATATTCCTGAAAAGCTTGAATATATATTTACATAACACACAGACAGCGTTTGACCACAACAGCCGCCGCTGTCCCTTGTTTGATGTCAAATAGGAATTTCTGATGAAAGAAACGGTTCCTCTTTATAAAAAAGCTGTTTTATAAATAAAGTGAAAGCTGGATTTTTATTTTGTGAATAAACAAAAAATAAGAATAAAAACCGCAGAAACCGCTAGGAAAAAAAATCCAATAGTTGACTGCAAACAGATTGAATTGAATGTATTTATGTTGTATGTTGGAGCTTGATGCAGGAGCGGAGCCCTCGAACGATGACGGACTTTAAACAGTAAAGCGATACTGAGTTTATTGAGTACTAGCAAACAGCACACGTTGAGTATTCTTCTGGATACTTCTCCATACCGTGAGGAGAGAGAGAGAGAGAGAGATTACATCTCGGCAGTTGCAAAACCCAACTGACTGTCTGACATGACAAAAAAACAACAGGCAGAGACAACAGCAATAAGTCACGCTCGTGAACCCAGAAGGCAAATATGATCAGGTGTTACTTTAAAAGCAATGCAAATCGAGACAAAGTGATACATGTGGAAAAGGCCGAGAAGCTGTTTAATCAGCGGGGAGCACGGGAGACTGGAACAGAAAAGATCAACCTCCGCCTCTGCATTTTAGTGTTAACCTCCTTTACGCTGCAAAGTAAAGTGATTTCGAAAAATCTGATTGCAGCATTCACACATTAACAGTCTGGATTAACCCCCCCCCTCCTGTTTGACTCCATCAGCAGCCTCCTCTGCTCAGACACAGTGAAGAATCGGCATTGCTCTTTAATGACACTGGATCCCCCCTTTATTTGTGATGTTAAGTACTGATACGAAGTCAGGAGCCCAGTAATGACCCCCCTGGGGAAAGAAACACTTTGGTGAACGGGAGGATCATAAAGTCCAGAGTATTAAAGTGCTCCAGCAGCTGCAGAGGGCTCCTGACAAATGCTCCTCTGACGCTGTCTGAGCAGCCACTTTTCATTGTGTTGGACTGTTGTCTTTTAAAAGGAACAAGTACGACAAAAGCCTGCAGTATTTTACCTCATGTAAAATGCTCTTTTTGCTCTTGACCCGCGATGTAGTTAAAAATACACACACGCACAATATACGAGTCAAGTGTTCAATTGTAGTTTGAATTACAAAAAATAATAATTTACGTTGTTACTCACTGCTGTTGAGTTGGTGCAACAGGAAAAAGGCTTAATCCACTGTTTGGTAAACTACTGCAGAAGAGGATGCAACAATTTCATTTGTCACACGGTTTAGCCATTCAGCAACTATCTATTGTGTGTTTGTTCCATCAAGGTTTTCTTGTGATACTGAATTTTAAAAAAACGGACAAAGGTGAGGTTGATGTGACCTCCAAAATCTAATCAGCTCATCCTCTAGTCAAAGTTGGATGGTTGTACCAAATCTATTGAGGCATTGCCAAGATGCGGTGGTACAGATGGACGGAAATCCCGAAAACGTATTGCCAATAAAAATGTACTGTGGAAAATGTTTTTAGATAAATGTGAAACAAAAAAACATGAAGATATGAAGCTAAATTCCATAATTTACCTCCTGCCACAGCCTCAATGCTGTTTAAGTGTATGTTATTGCCCTTCTGCATAGAGAAGAAAATGATGAGTTTGATTTTAGCTTGAAAACAACTTTAACTTTGTTTTTTTTTAACAAAAGTGAAATCTGCATTATTTTTGATTTTTTTTTGTTTTCTGCTAAAAATTAGCTTTAGGTGTTGCTGCTCAGTTTCAAGCCCTCTCCCTTCAACATGTCTGCAGTTGCTGCACACGACACTAGAAAATATCCAACGCTATCTCCTACAAATTATGTTCTTATACAACTAGATTGTAAATGTGATTATGTTACTGTATAATGAGTTAGTCATTTTGTTACAATGCAACATATTTTTAAATGAATCAAACAGTACTTTTATTAAGGAAAAGGGAGTCGCAAGGAGGTGGCTGGGGAGGGGGGTGGGACCTAAGATTGATTCCTGAGTCCTGTGTCCGGTAAATCCAGGCAAGAAAACCGCTGATGTTAGGGTTAGAGAAAGAGGGTGAATGTGTTTAAAAGTGATAAAAGACGTTTTGTGTGAAATGACTATTGCATTTTTTCTGTATTACACCAGCCCTCAATCTTCTTCTGACCCTAGTCAGCTGCTGTACCTGCTTAATCACAACCACCGGAATAACGCCACAGTCACAGAAAGCTGGACATTGTACCGCAGGATCACACATTACGGCAGAAAGTGGACATACAAAAGTGGATATTTTGCTGCAACGTCGTGAACATATTCTCATTAAGTTAAATGGAAACGTAATGAGGTCGACATTACGTTTCTCTGGAAAATGTGATTGTGCTTGGTGTTTAGTTAGTACGGGTACGTTTTTTGAAGTATTTCATCATTGCTCACTATTTTGCGTTCACAAACAATTTCAACCGTTGTTGTATTGCTTTTAAACTACTAAGTTACACAGGGAAATATGGACATTACAGCATTTGATGTCTGCCTTGAATTCAACACCAAAAATGCCCGATGAGATAAGGACAAGGAGAGAATCACTGATGAAGTTTTAAAGTTTAACATTCTGTCTAGAATAGAGACGAAGATGCCTTTCATCCCGAAAATGACTCCGTTTCCAGCTTGAGAGTCTCACGATGATCTTTATATATTATCAGCTGAACACATCTCACTCTCAGATTTTCTCAACATAGATTGTGACTCTCCTGGGTGCGTTTTTTTCCCACAGGCTTGTTGCTCATTTATTTTGAAGGCGGACCCTGGCAGTCTATCAGCACTCGTGTTGATAGGCCGCCAATGAAGCGCGGCCAAACAACATGGACGCAGGTGTTGGTGCTGTACATCTGAGATCTGAGGAGCCATCTTGCTGAGGCTGTGATCAAAGTGAAGACCCTGGCTGGGGGGGAATTTTCCCATGTGCAAATCAACGAGCCGGTTTATCGTGCATGCTAAAATTGATAGGATGATGGCATAGTTTGAAAGTCAAATAAAGATTATGGCCATCCATCAAAATGTTAACACAGTTCTACTCATGTAAGCATGTAAAATAAAGAATTGTATCTCCAAAAAACTGATTCTATCTCCGCTATCTCCTCTATCAGAGCTGGGTCTTTTGTCGCGGGGGGGTTATCAGCCTGATCACAGTCAACCATTCTTCTTGTCACCTCAATCACACCTGTATTGGTGGTGGTTCATGATGATCGTTTATCATAAAAAAAATCTAAACACCTGCATGCCCGTAGTGAGGAGTGTTGCAGCACAAAGAGGACTGACGTCGGGACTTTAGTTAGTTCAGCAGGTTCAAAGAAAACAGATGCAAAGAAACAGATGCAACTTTGCAAGGATATCGTCTTTGAACTTGGAGAAATAAACAGAGGCACATGCTAAGGAGAAAACATTTGTCAAGGTATTAAAAGTAAGATTGTCTCATGTGTGTTTATACACAATTCACTTCTAATAAACAGGAATATATTTGGCTGTAGTTTACAAGATATGTAGGTGATGCGATTCTACATTTGTTGTAAACACGTCGCATTAAATGAGCAAAATAATACTAACACACACTAACCGTTGCATTCTATGAGTGATACATCTTAGGCAATGTTCCTAATACATGATGCTGAAGTGGTCTGGACAACCCCCCCGCCCCCCCCAAACAATTTATATACAGTGATGGCTAGAAATATAGGCAGCCTTGCAATTCTGTCAGAAGATGCAACCCCTTCCCTCAGAAAATTGTTCCAATGGAAAATGTTTTGGTATTCACGGGTTTTCAGGTGGAACAACACAAAATAAAACAGAGGAGAAACGTCAAACTTGCTAAAACGTCACACCGAACTCCAAAAAGGGCTGCACAAAATTACTGGCACCTAGTCAAAATTGTGAGAAACAATTGCTTTTTACGCATGTGATGCTCCTGTAATTTGTATTTAGAAAAATAAATGTCACTTATGAACGAGTAACCCTTTCACAAAAAAAGGAGAATCTGAATCGATCACTGAGGTCTGTATTGTGAAAGTATTTCTCTGTGTCATAGAACTCGATTAGGATGAGCAGAAAGGGTATAATCATAAGGGAAACGACAGTTGGGATGGAGATGGGAAAGTACAGGGTACGAGTACACATATACATATATTACAATACATATACATATATAAAAATAAAAGGATGATATATTATAATTTTTATAGAACACACACAAAAGAGGAAAAAAGGGGAAAAGGAAAGTACTACTACTGCTACTACTACTAATAATAATAATATTGACAATAATAATCATAATCATAATCAATTACTACTGCTAATAATAATGATGGATATTAATAAGGGTGATGGTATTTATTCATCTGTGTGCTTTACCGTAACACCCAGCTGTCTTTCTACATCCCCTCATGGAACGTTTTTGACTTAGCAACCACCACCCAGCTGCTCGATGTGCAGTTCCGAGTCAGAAGAGCAGCTGAGTTAGAAAAGTGAACTTTGTTTAAAAGATAGAACACCAAGGTTAAATATGATTTATTATCAGCACAGAACCCTTCCAATCAGACACATTTTGAACACACATGTTCGCGGGAGTATGTTGAAGAGTCCGCCAAGTTGACCCCACCGCCTGCTGTGTGACGGATAGTTTGGTATTTCTACATGTGAAAGACATACACTTTATTGATGGGTCGGGTCTGTTCTCACTCCTCTGCAGTGCAAGACTGTGCCATGTGGAGACGCCTCGCTCCCCACATGGCCACCCAAACGATTTCAGGGTTTCTTGTTCGGCATCTTTAACAAGTTACGAGATGTTTGGTTTGGGAAAGACCAAACAAACAAGTGACACCGAAAGACAAAGCTTGACCCATGGGAGCAGAGCAGTATTGGTGCAGAACAACCCGGTGACTGTCAAGCAAAGGGCGTGTGTGTGTTCTAACAGCACTTCTGGCCATTAAATGGGAGGTCAAAGGTCAAAGGGCCACTTAGATGAAGCCCGGCGGCACTTTACTGTTTACATTTTGCATAATGGGTCACAGCAGGAGAAGCTAATCACTCGGAGACATTTGCATAAATGCTTTCATCAAATTTCCTCATCTGTCATGAAAGTTGTGCCAAATAGCCTCAAAACAAGAGAATAAAAAAAAAGAAAAAAGAAAACTACATAACAAGGGCCATCAAACGAGGGCAAGAAGAGACTATAAGACAGTGAGACAAATGCACACAAATAAAAGATTAAAGATAAAAGTAAACAAAAAAATTGACATGAATGAACAATGATACAAATCAACTGATAGATAAAAAAAAAATCCCTATGTTGCCTTGTATTGTGCACTGTATTTTAAGTAGACACTATGAGGCCCCTTGAGGCAGATTTTTGTGAATCTGACTTGACCTTAGGAGGAAAAGGGAGAAAAGAAATGGGAGGTGATAACACCTCCTTCCCCTCCTTTGTCCAGCTCGGAGGTTGTGCTCCAATAAAAAGCCACTGTAAAACCGGACACGGGCACGCAAGACCTAATCCACCTGATCCTGAAGTGTCCCATCTTCTCTGAAGTCGCTGCCAAAAGCTCCCCTTCAAAGCGCGGCTATATCCTCCCCCACACCTCCCCCACACCGCGCTCAAGCCTGCTGGTGTCTCAGCCCGTCACCTTTAGGATTTTGGACACACATGTGCTGCTCACTATGCAGCTTGTGCATGTTTCCAGATAATGTGAGACTCCTCCGGACCAGTTCTCGTCTTACAAGAACCAATCTATGAAATTTAAATGGCGTGATGTGAGGCTGTCAAGTGCACACCAGCAGGCGTCTCTGTTGGTGGGAGAGAAAAAACACACACACACACACACACACACAAAAAGAGCTTCTAGGATGAGAAAGAAGAGCAACCGTCTCCAGGGAGTGATCTGTCTTGTCCTGAGGTTCTTGTGAAGTGTTTTTTAGTATCAGGTGCGTCGTCTTGAGAACACATCTGAACACATTCCTGCCTGAATTAGTTTAAACTTCCCACATAAAGGAAATAAACCCAGCAGAGCCAGGTGGACGTGTGTTATGTGTGCACGCTGGTGTAGAACTAAAAGAGTTTGCACGTCTCTGTAGGAGGAACGTTAATGGTAATGGTCATTTCAAATGGGAGGTGATTTTATTCTCACTGTCACATCATTTTACTGGAGCTTTCAACACTCACCCTCATCTTTGTCTTTATCTTCATTAGAAATACGAGAAGCAGCTTTTCACGAGATTTTAAAGTCGACTGTAGTTCAGATGTTAACTATTCCTTCCCCAAGTTTCACCTTTTAGCCTCAAATGTTATTAAGTTTAGATTGAAGTTAACATTCTTTTCACAAGAATTCAAATCATGTGCCTTTACATTTCACAAACACGTCTCATATACTTTGCATCCAGAAAGTTTTCCCAGCACTTTTTCTTCATTTTGGGATTTTACAGCCTTATTCCAAGATGGATCAAATTAATTCTACAAACAATACCCCGTAATGACAATGTGAAAGAAGTTTGTTTGAAATCTTTGCAAATTTATCAAAAAGAAAAAAAACAAAAATCACATTTACAAAAGTATTCATGGCCTTTGCCATGACACTCAAAATGGAGCTCTGGTCCATCCTGTTTCATCCTTGAGATGTTTCTACAACTTGATTTGAGTCCACGTGTTATTGAGCTGATTGGACATGATTAGGAAAAGTATACACCTGTCTGTATAAGGTCCCACAGTTAACAGTGCATGTCAGAGCACAAACCAACACATAAGGTCCAAGGAATCATCTGTAGAACCACTGAGACAGAGTTGTATCGACGCACAGATCTGGGTACAGGAAAAGTTCTGCAGCACTGAAGGTCCCAATGAGCACAGTGGTCTCCATCATCTCCACCAGGATTCTTCCTAGAGCGACCGACCAAGCTGAGCGATTGAGAGAGAGAAGGGCCTTAGTCAGGGAGGTGACCAAGAACCCGATGGTCAGTCCGAAAGAGGTCCAGCATTTCTCTGTGGAGAGAGGAGAACCTTCCAGAAGAACAACCATCTCTGCAGCAGTCCACCTATCAGGCCTGTATGGCAGAGTGGTCAGACAGAAACCACTCAGTAAAAGACACGTCACAGCTGAAGGAGTCTCAGACCACGAGAAACAAAAAATACGTGTGTCAAGCTTGTAGCATCATACTGCAAAAGACTTGATGCTGGAAATGGTTCTAAAGCTGCTTCAATAAAGTACTTATGCACATGTGATTTTTTACATTTCTTATTTCTAATAAATTTGCAAATTACGTTGTCATTATGAAGTACTGTTTGTAGAACTTTGAGGAATTATGAATTGAATCCATTTTGAAATAAGGCTGTAACATAATAAAATGTGGAAAAAGTTAAGTGCTGGGAAAACTTTCTGGATGCACTGTAAATCATCCGGAAATCTACTTGAGAAAAACCTCAACAATCCATTTTGGCATCTTTTCTATGAGAAATAAATAAAAGTATCAAACCCTGTGATGTTGAAACCGAGGGTGTTTGGATCTGAAGTGTTTGGAAAAATTCCAGCATACTGGAGCTTCGTAAAGTCGCAAGAAGTTATGGAAATTTGCAATTTCCTTGTTTTCTGCAGAAATCAGTAATAAAATGTGACCTCTTTTTCTGTTTAGAGTCGTGGAGGGGGGCTGGAGTTCGTTCCAGCTGCCAGTGGGTGAGAGCACACTCACAATTTAGAGTCACCATTTAACCTAACATGCACGTCTTTGGACGGTGGGAGGAACGAAACCATTTAAAATACAAAGTGATGATGGAAAAAGTAACAGTAAACATTAAGTGGAGTCAGGTGTTACTGTAGGAATCCTGAAGTCCAGTCAGTGAAACAAGAATGGAAGTGTGGTTTAAAACTACGTCGATTTATAAAAGCTCTCAAACTGGGTCACAAGCAGCATCAGATCCCGTGCTTTAAAGGGGAACTAAATACCACCTTAAAACCAGCATCCCAACAGTGAAGTACGGTGGGCGGAGCGTCGTGTTTTGGGGTAGCTTTGCTGCTTCTGGACCTGGACGACCTGGATCAAATCCCAAGTTCATCAAGGGGTCCTACAGGGTAATGTCAGGGTGGCTTTTTGCGAGCTGAAGCTGGGGGATGTAGCAGGACCATGACCGTAAACACTGAATTAATTACTACAAAATGGCTTCAGAGACACAAAGTCCCCCGTTTGGAGCTCAGACCTCAACCCAAGAGAGATACTGTGCATTGACCTCATGAGAGTCATTCACACTAGACGTCATGAGATTATGGCAAAGTCAAAGAAGTTGTTCTGTAATGAAAGATCTGCAATTCTCCTGAATGACTGAATGACTTTGGTGAAGATCGGATCCCACTTCATAACCAATTCATAAAACATTTCACACCGTGCAATTGCTTTTTCTCGCAGTCTATAACCATATTAGAGCAGTTGAAAGACAGGCTCATGGGCCCGAGTCACAAGAGTTACTTCTGGATTACCCCCAAAAATATCACTAAAACAAATACAAAATGAGCAAAAATACACACAAAAAGACTGACAAGACACAAATTGACGCAAAACAGACACAAAGTCAGAAAAATAGACACCAAATTCCAGAAACAAGTACTGGACTGTCAAGCCAAAGGCAATTTATGTCAGTCCTATGTATGTGTGGTTAGGTTTAGGCAAGAAAATCACCGACGTTAGGGTTAGACCAAGATGGTGGATGTGTGATAAAGTGATAAAACATGTTTTGCGTAAATCTTTCCTGCGCCACAGCAGCTTTCGATCGTGCTCGGACCGCAACCAGCTGCCGTAATAACGTAAACACACAACCGAATGTGTCCTGCTGCGTTCGTCATTCACATTCACGAGCCAAAGACCGTTAAGTTTCAGTGATGACGCCCAAATTTCCAAAGATGAAAAAAACAAAAAAACAACAACATCAGGGCTTCAATCAAAAATGGGAGCAAGCTGATGCAGAGAAAGCAAGTGACAGACAATGAGGAACAAGATCAATAGGATTTGAATCTTTGAATCATGGTTCATAACCCTTGCTGCTGTTTCCAGGATTGTAAGTGTCCACGTGTTGTTGTTCAACGTGACTTGCGGCTCGAAAGCTCGCGGCAGCCGCTCCTCCTTCGGTGCATATGGTTTGACTTGGTTACAGCGTTGTTAAAATGTGGTGTGTGTCCTCTTCAGGGGCGGATATGAAACCTTCTTAACGGAGGGTTTCGCTACAATAAGGTCGTAACATCTTGGAAAATGAGAATTGTGTCACTTAGTGTGGACAGATTCTACTGTCCTGACTATAAAACAGGGTTTTTAATCAACATTTGCAACAACTTAATGAGTAATAGTGAAAAGATTCGTATTTGATGGAGAGAAGCCATTAAATTAAGATATTTTACCGTTTGTTTTACGGTTTCTCTTTAAATCCTTGGTGAAAAATCGACTCTGTTTCCTGTTTGACATCATCATACTGGAGCGATGTGACAGAGTTCTTATACGAGCTCTTCCCAGATTTGGATCCACAAACAATTTAATCGGATCTGTCTGCGCAAAACATCTGAGTTTCCCATTTGTGCAGATCTTTGGCACGGTGCATCCTTATTGGCCTGCGGAGACTAATTGTTCGGGCCGTAGCGTTTTTCTTCTTCTCACTTATAACATCATCTGGGACACAAACACACTGGGGGAAACCTACTGGCCCTGCTCGCTCTGATCACTCCTGAAGGGCTGACACCCAGATCGAATCGCATCATTCCGTAAAAAGAGTAATTTATGATCCATTACCAATGTTTTCTTTCTTTTCTCTCTCTCCCACCCCCCCCCTCCGCCTCTCAAGCTTCACATCGACTCATAATATCCTAACAAAGTCATTCTTTGATGGCGGCATTTCTCATGACTCCCGTAAAGTGGCTCTGCGGCGAGGGGAAAGAAAGCGTGAAGGCCAAATGCGAGGAGGCCGAGATGGAAACCGAAGAACTCATCAAGCTCATTCATCTTGTGGGATGTGAAGGCCAAGAACGCCAAGCGGAGAACAATTCACACTTGCTCATCTTTCTCGATGCACTCTATGAATCATATCAGATAACAGGTTGAAATTTGGAGACATTAAGAAACTGAAACACATTTGGGACTTCTCAATAATTATCGCCCTTCCTTCTCTATTTAATCTGGAACAGTTTGTGTTTAAGCCTCCTTGTGAGATAGAAGCCACTTCCCCTCTTTGGCTTGGCAGCGGCGAGCGGATGCCTCTGGCTCACCAGCAAACAGGTAGTTGTGTCTCTTTGTTGCCCTCGCCGCACGGCAAACGGCATGGGAACGAAGACAGCGCAAGAGTGAAAGGCGACACCGTGCCGAAGACAACGTCTTGCAGAAAACTTGGCCAAAATATGCCAAGCTGTCTGGACAGGCAGCCAAGTCAGCAAGTGGCCCGAACTGCTGCTGCTGCTGCTGCTGCTGCTGTTGCTGCACTGTATGTGGCTCCAGGCAACAGATGAAAGACAAGTGTATTCACTGAGAACGCTTCACAGCTGACAGGGGATGGATGAGGTCGGGCCGTGATCATGTGCACGTGTTACATTTGTCTTGTTTAGGGCAAAACGAGAAAAGGAGTGAAGCTGAGAGACTTTTAGTTTGATACCTATGGTTATACTTCATAACACAGTGCAGCCTCCAATTTACAGGACACTCTGATAGAAGAAACAAGAGACGACACGTTTATTTTAAGCTGATTCCAACTCTTGTAAATAAATGCAAATGACTCACTAATTTGGTAATTGAAGATTTTGTGTGTGTGTGTGTTGTGTCGTTCTCTTCCTGCCTTCTCTTTTTAAAGTTCTCCGAATCGTGACTGTGATGTGTGGACACTATAGCTCCATGCACGTATCTATATTGTATTCACATACTATTGTGCTTTGCAGCGGCTCCTAACGTACATGCTGAAGGAGAAGAAGGTTCTATTGTCACTTAAGGACAGAACACGTGACGGTGTGCGTGAATCCGTCTTTAACAGTTAATAAGGAAGCTAGATTTGTCTATTTGATAAGTTTGTGCTTTACTTTCTGCTTCTCTGCGTGTTGTGTTGCTTTTTGCAGTTGTTATCAATCAGTTCCAGAAAAAAGATCATTTGGCCCAGTTCTATCTGGTTACGTGCGCGTTTGAAAATATTTGAAAACAACTTATTTATATAAATCACTTATTAATATATGTATACTCAACTCTGTACGTAGTTTTTAAATTACTCGGGCAATGTGTGTGTGTGTGTGTGTGTGTGTGTGTGTGCGTGTGTGTATATGGGCTTCTAGTGTTACTTAAGTTTAAGAAATGCTAAATACATAATTTGTGTATTTAATGTAATCATTTTGATTACTTCAAATATTCATTGTCAAATATAATTGAACAATTTTAAATCATTAAATACAATATTTATATTTATTCATTCATAAAACTCTATTATCTGTGAGGATGACTTACATATGTGGTTAGTTTTACTTGTACTAAAAGTTCCACAGCAGGTCCTTATCACCTCCTTAGTCTTGGCAGAGGGTGGCACCTGGGGTCCATGCCCCACCTGGGGTCCATGCCCCACCTGGGGTCCATGCCCCACCTGGGGTCCATGCCCCACCTGGGGTCCATGCCCCACCTGGGGTCCATGCCCCACCTGGGGTCCATGCCACACCTGGGGTCCATGCTACACCTGGGGTCCATGCTACACCTGGGGTCCATGCCACACCTGGGGTCCCGTACACTCGTCATTTCAGAAGACGCTCCTGAAGGTGGTACCTGTTGTTGTAGCACACTACAGTCTGATGGCTACAGGCTTTTGTTTTTTTCTCCAGCACGGCCCGACTCATGTAATGTCCTTTTATCTAATCCACCCAAAGAAGTTATAAATCAGTAACAACTGATTCAGGACCCAGTTGCCCGAGTGTTGACCAGCAGGATAAAACACATCACAGCTGTTTTTAAGTCCCTACATTGGCCGCCTGTCAGTGTCCATATTGAATTTTAAATTATTTCACTTGTCTTTAAATCACTCCGTGATCTCGCAGCAGCCTGAACATCTGAAATATTTCTAGTGTATGAACGAGCAGTGCAGAGCGAAAACTAACCGAAATATAAATCTTCTCTCTTTTAACATGCTTTTAATTAGAATATTATACGGCCATTTTTTAATCTTCATTATTTATCTTTTTTTTTTTTTTTGGGGTCCTCTATTTTTTATTCGTTCTATTTTCTCTTCCATTTTATTTGCCATTGCATTTTATCTATTTGAACAATTTTCTGTTGTTTAGTTCATTATACCTTTTTTTGTTTTGTTTCAACAAATTTTGTTTCATTAAAAAAAAAATGTCTGTTTTGGTCTCTTGGTGTTAAATGTTTACTCTTCACATTCTCGTTATCAGCTTTGTCAATCTGTGCTGTAAATTGAATTTGAACTAACCTAGGATTTAAAATATAAAAAAAAAAAAGATGCAGTACGAATAGAGTTTGGAAGCACCGGATGCTTGAGTAAATAATAGAGTGACAGTGATGTAAGGAGCGATGTTTTTCTCCAAAGACCCATTTAGACAAAGTCATGATAGAAGATAAAGTGGTGTAAATGCAACACAGGTGGTTCGGAGTCTTTCTCCGTGGCGTGTACTGCCGTCCTCGGCCCTGTTATCTCCTGGGGCTCGTAGTAACAGTCCATCTCTTTCATGGATGAGCAAATCAATCTGCTGCTGTCATTTGGAGGATTCCACAGCAGAGGGGATCGCTGGTGTGAAGCAACACCTTGAGCCGAGAGGGAGAAAAACACTGTGGCTCTGATGTGTTTCACCTCCCTCACAGCAGTTGTTCCGAGGTTTCAACACACACACACACACACACACACACACACACACGCTGTTCCCCCTTTCATGACCACATCATGACCTCATTCCAGTCACCTGCTGCTGAGACCGTGGCTAACCTGCCCTCCTAACCGGAAAATCAGCCGCCTTTTTTACAAACGCTCCCTGAAACGGCACAGGTCAACTACAGATGCATACCTTAACTTTGTGATATGTTTGTGCACAGAGGAGACAGTGGGTGTGGAAACGGTTTTGTCTTTAAAAAAAAAAAAGAAAGAAAGAAAGAAAGAAAAAGAAATGATACATTGTTGCATGCAAGAGTTAAGACTCTTGAAAAGCAGCTTGCAAAGTTACATCCCGTGCAAGAAAACAAAGAGTGATGCCGAACGAGGCCCTCGGGATTCCCCGGCCACTCTTAAACATTTCGAACATTTACGCTGCTTCGAATTCCTTTTCTTCCATCTTTCCCTCCATGTTTGGCCGGTGGCATGAATTTTGTTTGCCAGAGCAGTTCGACTCTCTATCGTCCACATGGGGATTTTGTGGTGGCAGTTTTATGTTTCTAGATGCATTTTATTAGGCTACAGAAACAAAGAGGATGCATGAAATAGTAGGTCACTTCGGTGCTGGCATGACTTGTGCTCACACCAGCCTTTTTTAAAGGATCGCAGTGTAATTGTTATGTTTCCATCTGCTGTTTATATGTGAATGGGGAGTTATGGCTTCAGTGTGATGATGAAAACTTTACGTTCCCGATGCTTCCAAATGCTGCAGCAGAACAACATCCGCTGGAACCGTCTGTCAAATTGATCTCTTTGTGTAGTTGGAATAGGGAATAAGTTAACTGCGTAAGTTCTCACCAGCTCCTTTAGCTGCTAATAGCAATAGTGGGCAGTTCAGGGCGTAGTAGCAATTCCCATGAAATCTCCCGATATTTCTTTCATTTGTTCTCCGTCCACAATTAGTCACGGTCAGGCTGATCAAAGGCAGCGGTCGGGCGGTTGCATGTGAACCGGCGTCCGCTTGCAATGACATCCACAAACCAGAATGAAATATGAAATATCAAGTTTCCTTGGATGTATGGACTTGTAAAAAAGAATCCGAGGAATAGGAGGCTTTTCACACTGGGTAATGTGAAACATTTGGTGAGGATTGTAGGCCCTCGGCAGAGCGAAGACAAGGGCCAAAATCTGTCTGGCAGTAAAACCAGAAGCAGGCAGAGGTTAAAACAAACCGCAGTCGTGTTCATTTAGACATCATTACGCTCCTTGCTGCACAACATCATTTGCCACGAGTCAAAGTTTAAGATGTTGAAATTAAGTGAGTTTAAGTTATTTTTTTTTGTCCTCTCAAAGATGAGAGGAGCAGAATAAAAATCATTTATTTAACCTGGCACACTTTTGCAATGCAAAAAAAAAGGGTCGATCTTTTATGCTCATTTATGGATTATTAACTTTTTCAGCACCCAGGAGCATGTTGAGGGAATATTTTATAATCGTGAGACGCTTCCTCTGCGTCGCTTGCACATTTAAGAAAACAAAACGCGGCATTTTACTTTGAAAGTCCCCTAAAAATCGAATATCGTTGTCTGTCGGGATGTGCTGTAATTCCAGAGTCCACAGCTGCTGTGAGGGCAATGTCCACACAGGCTAAAACTGCCTGCACATTGTCACGGTCCGGAGATGTGCAGTGAATATGATCTCAAGCGGTGGTGGAAGGAGGACTCCTGCATTTATTCACGTGCTTCTTAGTGTGCGACGCCTCAGAAAATACTTTTCTCTGGCATCACTCTGTAGCACCACCTATTTAAAGAATGTTTAAAATTTGTTTAAGTATTCGAATTCATTTGATATTTTAGAGCATAACAGAACTGCTAGTCGGATGGTTGAACAGTTTGAAAAAACCATAACCAAACGCACCGTCGGAATGATTTTGAATTCCAGCACCGTGCTGATAAATGCCACTGGACGCATCACCATGAGGGGAATGTTTGGCTGACTGCTGTTATCCATGATGGATCTGCACGCCCACAGACCAAAGCATGCCGTGGACAAATTGTGTATCTGAACCAAATGGGCCACTTCATCATTCCACAGCAATTGGTAGTAAATGTGGTGTCGGGTTTCCACGCGATGACCCACCTCATTTTGCCATAAATACTGCACAAAAGTCGGCAGGCTGCGTGTGTGTGTGTAGAAGAAGAGGAAGAAGAAGAAGAAGAAGAAGAAGGATAACTGTCCCAAAACAAAGAAGCAGACTTTGTTCCAATTACTGTTGAATGAGACAGGTGTTGCGTGGTTATTGATCTTTAGGGACTGAACGGGTCATTGGAAAGCTGTGTAAGCAAATAAATAGCCATCAGTTAAGAGGGGTCGCTGGGGGGGAGGGGTCTGTGTAACAGAAGCTGCAGGAACAGAAGCTTTATCTGTTTAGCAGGCGTCCTCCTGCTCCTGAAGTGTCAGGATGAGAAGCTTTAATTACTTCTTCTGTTTTCTTTTTTTTTCATGTGAACTGGGGGGGAAGTCAAAAAAATAAACCAAAACACTTTTTCGTTGTTTGCGCACACGTCACTGTTTCACTTTGAAAAGCTGAAATCCCTTTTTCCTGCACCGCACTTCTCAGCGATCACCTGTCACTCACACAATTTGTTCTGCACGGATCCTTTACCCCGTTCTGCAGATGGTGCTTGTTTTTCTCTCTGCCTGATGTGCTGCATCTTCCAGAGGCCACTAGTTGGTGCTTCCAACTCAAATTTGAAACACTTCCCTTTCTCTTTTGCAAGAAAACGGATAAAAGTTTGCAGTTAGTGTCTCAGATTGACTCTGAAAGTTCAGCTGAGGCAACTTTACATCGTAGTTCTTACAACAGCCACTTGATGGTTTTTCCTTAATTAGAAAAAATGATGTTCGTTGAACAAATGTTCCTTCGGCAGAAATTAAATTCATTTAAGTTGTATTTAATTTATCAAGGTTATTTCCCTTTTTTAACTGTAACCTTTCTTATATAAACTCTACCAGGTGATGGGTTAAGTTTACACCCCCCTACATGTAGTTTCAGAGTAAGGGGACGCAAACTTAAATTTCAAATAAACTGAAAAACAACGCACATTCAACTAGTCCAAAAGAAAAGGTTGCTCGCTCTCTGATTGGTCAGTAAGGTGAGCCTCGCTCCGATACTTTCAGAGTTGTGTACGTCATCTCTACACGGCTGCCAGTGCTGTTCATCACAATATGAAACTTTGTAAGTGAGGCATTCAGGGAAAAAACGAATGAAAATAAAAAATGACTAATGCAGTTTTAATGAAGAGTGAAAGACAACTGCTTTCCTCATCACCGTATCCACAGCCAGGCTTCTTTGTACATTCAGGATTCCTAATTGTTTACATATTGCCATTTATTAGAAGTCAAAAGTTTTATTTATATAGTTTTTTTGGGGGGCAGTATGATTGTACACCACACATCTTTAGGGAAGGGAGTTCACAGGGTTTCATACATTCACGCTTACTTTTAAGTGAATTCAGTGGTGGAACCGACCCCAGAACAATCTGCTTCTACACGCCCACGTCCACATACTGCTAACATGTTCAGAGAAGGAGTTTGCACTGCTGCTCCTCACAGAGGCTGACGAAGCTCATTAAAATGGTCAAACTGAGTGTTAGAATCTACACCTGGACTGAAAAACCGCTCAGAAATTCTTTACATGCTAAAACGATACGTGCTAATCTCACGCTTTGCGCCCAATGTAAAAGCCTTTGCCAATGTGCAACACTAGTTTCTGCAAAGTGACATCATTTATCACAAGGGCTCTTCATGCTGAGTAAATCTGTTACTATGGTTTCACCACTTAGGAAGTCATTACACGCTATTGGCTCATAAAAGTGCAAAATGGCAGTTTTGCAGAATGAAGGCTCACGTTCCAACTTCACTTCCCCTTTTCTGAGGCTCTTTACCGATCTGAATATTTTACTGGAGGTTCAGTCATGAAGAGAGCAGCGTTTTTAGATCAAAGAGACCTTGAGGTTTTTATGATTTCATCTTAAGAGCAGACCCCGCGAGCAAACTCCAACGGTTCCCTGCTGAGAATTGACTCCATCCCAAAAATCATTACTCAGTCTGCAGGAAAACACTCAGTCAGGTGCAGAGTGGGGGAAATAAGTAGAATTGGAAGAAAAAAAAAAGTGATGCAATCATGAATTTGGTTGGGACTTGTTGTGGTGGGAATCGCTCAGACCCTAAACGCTAATAGTTGTCAATTCCGATGTAGCAGGTAATCACACTAATCCATCCCTTGCATGTCTGCTCTTGTGTTTCTAATGTAGGAAAGACAAAAAAAAAAAAAAGACCCAATCTCCCAAACTCAGCTCCGTGCGCTCCACCGTGGCAACAGTCACGGCTGACTGATGCTCTGTAACTTTACACTGAACGTTTATTACAAGGATCTTGCTGATTCCTGTCCAGACAATGAAACTTTGCTTTCTTCAGAGATGCAGTTCACTTGTTGCAGTTTTAACGACTCCATTAACTGGTCTCTTCCTGCCCCATTGCTGCCTGGGAAAACGCGTAAGAAGGATCCAAACTGCGTGTTTCATCTGTTTCGAGCATCGAATGAAATACCTGCGTCACCGTGGGCTGTGTTGATGCTTATTGTGGATGTTCAGGGTTGTGATTTGACTTGCACTTTATTCTTTTCTGATTGACGTTGCAATATGCAAACAGACATTCTGTATCATCATCATCATAAACACTGCTTCTCTTTTTTATGCACATTCACTTTGCAGAAAAAAATTAGAGTGGAAAAACGATTAAAGGAAACTCAAATCATAGCAATTTGTTTTTGTTTTTTTTACACTTTGCTTTTTGGAAACTGTTGCTGTTAACTGTTTTGACAATACATTAAGCAGGTGTGTGTGTATGTGTGTGTTTTTTCAGATCTGTGACATTATTACAGAAACATAAACACCATATTTACATCCTGTTTTTTGTGTTGTCCTATTTTTTATTTTTATTTTTTAAATAAAGAGAAGCAGCTCTAAAGTCTGGACTGAAGTGGAGACAAATTGGCTGCAAATAACGTTTGTGTTTGTTTTGTGCTTTGGTTGATGTGTTGTTTTTTTTTACATGGCGTATTTATATGTGTCACATGAGTTTTTGGTTCTTTTCTAACTTTTTTTAGTCGCTTTGTTCCCTGATCATTTGTCACGTGTTTGTTTTGTATCTATCTGTGGCTGCCATGCGTCACTTGTTAGAAAAGATTTTTTTATATGTGTATTTTTTAGCTCTGTTGATCCTATTATTATTTTTGGTCCTTACACGTCCCTGTTTGTGGTCATTGTGTGTCTAATTTGGTCTATTACACGTGTCAAAGGTAAAATACCTGCTGCATGCAGCCAAACAGATTCTGCAGTTCTTCTGAGCTGCCACCACAGGACACTTATCGACCCTGTACACACACACACAAACACACACTCTCCTCAGTAACTAACCATTCCGTCACATCGTTTAACGCCTCCGCTGCACCTTGGGTCACCAGACATCGCCTTGTCACGATGGGTTGGTTGGGTCACTCCAATCCACAAGTGCTCTGAAACCACTTAGGTGCTTTACCTCCTTCTTCCTCTTTGATTCAGCATCTCAAACCCAAGTGGAAATCAACCGGAATGACTTCGGCAGGTGATCACGATCATTCTGTACAAAACAATCGTAAATGTCACATTAAAAACAGGCTTGTTTTTCAGAATTCGAATGCTGGATGTCCTTAAATCATCTCCAAAGAAATTACAACTCATTCATCACTTATTGTGTTTTTTGTTTCGGTTTGAACACTATGTTCAGGCTGGTACAACAATTTACTTGTGGGCGAACAAATCTGTATCTTCTTCATCTTTCTTTGGGTTTAATGTGTTGTGGCAGGTTTTCACTTGTTTTTCACCGTAATATAACTATGTAGATTTTTTTTGTTGTTTTCATACTGTAATGTTTTGGCACATTTTGCTGCTGTACGTTGGAGATTTCCCCACCGTGTGACAAATAAAGGTTTATCTTAGCTCTTATCTCGTGACATTCTGTGTAGCAAAACCATTTTTTGCTGTGCCAACTTTGTACTGTGGTTATTATTTGAATATTCTGAGAGTGCAGTTTTCTAGTGTTTTCATGTAGTGGAGTAGCAGAAAACAAAAATATTCAAATAGAAATATTCCGAATATTCAATAATACAAGATTCAGTAATAAAATGCCTTTTTATAAACTGAGTGAGGGACTGAGAGAGTCTTGTTTGGAAAATGATGAAATCGTTCCTCATATGTGTCTTTTGAACTTGTTTGTAACCTTGATGAGTCAGGCTGCTTTTCACACAGACAGAAAGTGGAAAGTGTGAAACTAATATGCTTTAAATGTTTTCAGGTTCACTTTTTTTAATCCCCTGGAGTCTGTCCACTCATCTGAAAACACACTGAACAAGTTTTATTTATGGTAACATAATTCTGTTTATATATCATGAGGACACAAGCTGGGAAAAACTGTAGAAAGTGCTGATGTGGAGCTTTCACACGAGGCTCATTCCTGCCAGCACTTTTGCTGCATTTGTGATTTTAGAACAGCTTTATTATAGGAATATAATTACTAATATATAATTATACTTTTAAGGCACTTGTTTTATGTAATTTAGGTTCTTGTAAGTTTAGTTATGTTATGCAAGTTATGGAGTTTTTTTAATTGATAAAATGCTCCAACTTAAATATTTCTGCACATATGAAAACAAAAAAGATTAGGTTTTATTTTAATCGTCTACGTGTCCAAAATTAGGATAATAATATGAGCGTGTATATAAAGAAATGTGGGTTTTCAGTTGTCCCGGTGAGGTTCCCACTTGTTAATTTACCTGTAATACTCATATTTGTGTTTTGTCTCCTGAGGGATTTTTTTATTTAAATATTGTGTTTATATGCACACACGGTTATATATCACCCTGCAGGTAAAGGTGCTTTGGAAATAAACTTCACAGCCGAACAGCCTGCTCTCATGCAACCAGCAGCATAGTGGCCTCGTCTAATATGACACATGCTGTTTGAAATACCAACACAGCTTTTTCAATTTTTCCACTGTAGCAAGAATGCTTGTCTCATGGAAACAAGTCTGAAAGTAGCCAAATTCATGGAAAGTCCCCACATGCCGCCTCCACTCCGCCATACGCACCATCACTTTCTGTTTTGCACCAAACACTAGGGTGTCAGCTGCAAAAAAAAAAAAAAAACGTGCATAGAGACGAGCCGCATCAGTCTCGCGAGACGAGAGAGGCTCCATGGACTCAATCAAAAGTATTAAAAAACTTGTGTGTGTGTGTGTGTGTGTGTGTGTGTATATGTGTGTGTGATCTTAACACCTTCACCTCCTGCAGTGCTGTTAGTCTGTAGTTCCCATTCATGGTTCAGACTAATCTCTCAAATGAATGGATCACACTCAGCATCTGTTTCACACCACACACAGGGAGGCCAAAGGAATCGGCCTGAAGTCAGTTAGCCCATCCTTGTTATTGTTGACATCAGCGTTCAGTAATGTGTCAAACTCCACTTCATCTCAAATATTTACTCACTGGCCTGACGTCTTTAATAGATGTTTCACAAATCAACAAAGCTGTCATGCAGCGGCCGTTCGTCCGCACGCCCACTTTGCATCGAATTACAAGCCATAAAATCGGCTGTTTGCGGCTTTATTTTGGGTCAGTTAACCGAAAATGTCAGCAGTAAACTGCTGAAGGTGAGTGTGTGGCTTTTTGAAAAGGGGGGTGCGAACAAGTGGATTTCACAATCCCCAAAAGTAGGCGATAGATTTGTCCCATAGTTGACTTGTAAATAATAGAGTAAAGCAACAGAATGGAAATGTAGAAGTATCACTGCTCATCGATAATCACCGATTGAGGCAAAGAAAGGGTGCTGTCATTGTTGAGGGCACAAGATTCAAAGTGGTTCCAGGAGTTATTTGTGTTTCCTGCCACATAATCATCCGAATTTCCACAGAACATAATTGTCTAAATACCTGGATAATAAAACCACTATGTGCTTATTCTTCTAATATTACAGAACAGCTTTAGGCTCCATCAGTCACCAAATGAAGAACTCTTCATTAACAGCATCTCAGACAGACACAACTGTTAGTCGAGTCAGCAGACAGGGAGGAGCAACTGAGAACTTCTGATGGATTTCAGGACTTTGCAGAAATGGGGAATGTGTGCAGTCTTGTAAATCCCTCTCTTGCCTTAATCCCACCAAGATGGACTGATGTCTCTTTTCATGGCTCGCTGGTTTATGATTTGCTGTTTGCTTTATTATGGTTATTTTATTTTTACACTGAATGAGATTTTAAACTCGTCTAAGACGGTACAGCAACAGTTAGTCCCTTTTTGTTGGACGTAGAAACCTTCATCCCTGGAAACCTGTGTTTCCCACAGCACAATCTAACCTACTTAAGGTTTGGTGGATAGATTTAGAGCTGAATATAGAGGAGTGAGAGATCGACACATTGGAAACAAGAAGCCCATTTATCTGTCAGGGCTGGCAGAGACTCATAGTGACCCTCAGGTTTCTACCGACCCTGTGAGATTGGGCCAAACTCTGCTGAAGCTCCCTTTGAGTTGAGGGATTTACTCACAAACCATGATGCTTTCCCACAGCAATCTCACTCCCCGCGCTTTCTTTGACCTGCAAAGCGATTCGGCATCTTATTTTTGTCGAAGGTTCGGCTTTATTAGTCGCGGTGCAAAGTCCCAGTTTAACTCTTCAACCAGTTTTACAGTGTAATGGAAAATCCTAACAGACATTTCTGGTTTCGGTTTAGATAATATGGTCAACCTGTGGGCTTGTTTACAACTTCATTTATCATTGGCTGACCGCTGGTGTTTGTTACCCTCATGGAATCGCCTCATCTCCACAGATCAGCAATTATCTTAGTGACTAAAATGTTATCAAAACAGTTTTGTGTGATGGCCAGAGCCACAAAAATAAGACCCGGGTTGTAACAAAACACAGCTTTTCTTTAAAGCTCCACACAGTTTCCAGGAACGAACACACAAATGTTTTTAAACTAAATTTGAAAGTGGGCTAGACACGGGCAAAAACCGTTGACTTTTTCCACCCGTAGGAAATGAGTCAAGTTTACGTGTGATGTCCAAACTGTTTCTTTCCACTTGTTGGAAAAAAACAAATTTTTTTCTGTTGTGTTGCTATTAAGCCAAACAGAAGCGTATCTGGTCCGAATTTCTAGGTATTGCAGCTCAAGTTGTTAAAACACTCAACTGTTGGGTTCAGCTGAAGCAGAACAAGCGCACAGTCAACGAAGAGATGAATGGAATTGATGCCGTAGAGGATTTTTTAAATTTCTGTTAATGGATAAATTACTTTAGTCATTTTCATCGGCTTGTTTTAAAGAACTTGTTTTCTTTATTGATTTTGTATTGTTGTAAACTGAATATCTTTTGCTTTGGGGTTGAAAAAATGACTATGACTTATCGCGTAGCTATTTTTGTTTATTAATCAGTTAATGGAGAATATAATTTTCAAATAAATCAAAGAATAAAATAACGTTTAGTTGCAGTTTTAGTGAGACTGCAGCACTATGTCACATCGGTCTTTTGGTCTTTGGGTCCATCTTCCCCACCGAGTCACTTTATAGTAAGACCTTTGACTCCATTTATTCATTACGAAAATATCTTTATTAACCCCAGGAAGATTGTCGAACAAACCTTTTTTACTTTCTACTTTCATTTGAGTAAAAAATTTGAAGTAGTACCTTGCAAGATTGAAGATTCAAAGAATTTTATTGATCCCTTGGGGAAATTGCGTTGCCTTACAGCTGCTGTCGGCAGGAAAAGCAGAAACAAAAGGAAAAGTACTGCAAACATTTTATTAGCAATCAATACTCACAGGGCAAATACTCGTACTTTTACCACCTCTGCACGTTTCTGGTCAACAGTTTCCAACACTCACACAAAACAGAAGCATTGCCAAAAGCGGCGAAGAGGAAACGGACCGTAAACGAGTGAGCATGGACGTAAACAACACAAAGTTTTGTTTCTCAAGTCACTTTTTCAAATATGTTATGGAGAAGATTATGTTTTATTTTAGATACAGATGGTGTGTTTCTTGCACAGTGCTCCTGAATAGGCAGATTTCCTAATTGTCCTGTCAATTGAAAACATGGAGCCGGATTTCGCCCTGGTAGATTTCTGCGTTAATATGTTTGTATTCAGCTGTTTGCAAAAGTACATACGTGTGAAAAAAGGCTGCAGACGGGGAAAGCAGGGGAGCGGGCGTTGGAATACAAGCAGATGAAGGATTCCTCTCATTTAAAAACAAGAACATTCCAAGTCCAGTTGAACCTGAAGTGACTCAAAGTGACCTGTAGAAGTTAGTGAATTAATTTATTACATATTAGACATTCTGTAATGTGAAAGGGGGCCCTTTTCAGTTTGGGGGCCCGGAAGAGGATTGGAACCAGCCCCTCTGTTGTGCTGTACATGAAATATTTTCTCTTGTAGTATCTGTTTTCTTTATGGATCATCACGCCACACACTCCCAGTAAAAAGCTACTGAGGTTTAGGACACCGTCCCCCTCCCATCCCGTCTATCTGTGCTAGTGTTAAATGACAACACGATGTCCACTTATTTGAAGGTTTTCTTTTCTCCTGTGTCCATAACTTCGATTACAGTCTCTGGAGCTGGAAGCCACAGAACATCTGTGAGCCAGCGGAAATACCAAAACCTTGCATGCCTTTTTGATTGTTACATTCAAGATATCATGTGGGCTACCAGCTCTGCTGCTGCAAACCATTAGGCTCAGTAACTGGTGGCTTGTAAAATAAGTTTGGAAATCCTACAGACAAGGCAAAAAGGGGGGAAGATGAGATGAGGATTCCACATGGTTATCCAAGGAGATGCTAAACAAAGGGAGAAGGTGATACAGTCTAAGTGATATATTGGGCACATGTGGGATCTTGGAACAAAAAGAGACGATGAAAAAAGACTGTAGAGGGAGTGGGGGGGGGGGGGGGGGGGGGGGGGGGGGGGGGGCAGAGGGGAGTTTCTTCTGATTTATCGGAGCTTCATGCCATGTGTATGTGAGAACAAGATTAGTTCAGTAGATCACATCACCCTACATCCTTTATAGATTTTCATCCTGGCCTGACTTGACCAGTGGTGGAAAGTACAACCATGTACGTGTACTTGCGTTTCTTCTCCTGCCACTTCAGTCTTCAATTGCGCAACAATTCCGAGAGGACACTGCAGTGTTGCTGCTTTACATTGTAGTTATTGGTTACTCTGGTTGAATTATGATAAAGTGGACCACTCACAGAGAAAGACCCCCCCCCCCCCCATCTTTCCTTTGGGTTATGTTCAGTCTGTTTGTGATACCATTGCAGTTGCTTTTGGAAGTTTTGTGTGTTTTTTGTGACTGTTTGTTTTGGTTGTTGTGTCTTGATTTTTGGATGTTGGGGGATGAAGTGCTGTACTTAAAGATCTGATGCTTTTACTACTCCTATCATTGACAAGAAGAGTTAGGCAAGGCCAAGTTTAAATTCAGCAGGTGTGGCCCTGCCCAGCCACCAAGGACCACCTTGGTGCCGGTCCCGAGCACGGATAAAAATGGGAGGGCATCCGACGTAATAGCACATGCCAAATCCTCACGTTCCGCTGTGGCGTTCCCTGAAGGGACAGGCCAAAAGCCGCTGATCTTTTGATTGAATAAATAACCAGAGTTTACACACACCTGGCAAAAAAAGCTCATTAATGTACATTTTTAGAATTGGAAAATGTTGTTTTTTTTTTTTGAAGATGGGGTTTTTTGGAAAAAATGCAGAAACGACAAAAGGACAGAAAAGCTCTCGATGTGTTTATATGGGTCACATCATGTCATGACCCCTCGGATCAATCTGCGCAGCGTCACGACTTTTCTGTGTGACACTGTAACTTCAGTTTTAAGGCTGCTTAGATGCAGAGGTCAACTCCAGCTGTTATTCTGCAGAAAGGAAAGACTTCCAGAGCACTTAAGTGAAACTTCCAGCAAAGACTGATGCACAGATTTATATGCTCCGATCTAGATTCCAGATCCCATCTTCTTACTTTATGGCTTTGGGAGCATTCCTGTTTCTATTGTAACCTGCGTGCACGGCAAAAGCGGCGTCATAGTTGCCGAGGCTGATGATTTGAAGAAGCCGTAGGAGCAGCTGGCCTCTGCCAAAGGACCAGATCTGGGCAGGTCATCAGCTGAAGCAATTCACAATCCTGTGTTAACTTTTATGGGAAGTGTTTATGCAAGGTCATGCACATTGACTTACACCTTTCTTTTATGCAGGGCTGAAGGGAAATGTATCGTGTTTGGTCCCGTCCGATCTGTTTTCCTGAAGAATTCGTTTCAATTGTTTTAACAACCTGAAGATGTTTTTTACTCGGCCTTCTGACTATTGCCACTGTGCAGGAAAACTCCACGCTCTTGGCTAAAACCAAGCTCTGATTCCATTGCACAGGCTGCCAAACGGTAACAGGAAGTACAACTTTCAAGCACATGTGAAGATTCTCCATCATACTGGTTTTCCAAAAATTGTACAGCTGGTTTGACAAGTTGTCCAACATTAATGCCCATAAAAGTCGCCTATCCAAAGCCTCTCAAACTGAACCGTTTATGGAAAGAGCCAATGGCACCAAAATAATGGCCAATTTCACACAATTTTTCCTGTAAAAATGCAGAATTGTGTAAAAATAGCAGTTTGCTTAGAATTAGACATAAAGACATCAGGGTAAGTTTAGTGTCATGATTTATGACACTAACATTACTGCATGAATAGATTATCCAGAGACTAGTATGACATGGAACTTAACCTGGAAAACCTGGATCTCGCCACTTAACATGACTATGGGAATTTAACATGGGAAACCTGGAGCTAACCTAGATGGCTAACATGAAATTTCTTAAAGGAAACAAAAAGCATTGAGCACAGAACGAGGGAGACAGTGGAGACTTAAACATGATCAGGCAATTTATAAAACAGTTTGATTGACTTAACACACCTGATCCAGGTAAATCAGCAGTGATAACTTTTTAATAAAGCATATAGTTAGTTATAGTTATGCTTCCATAGGCTTAGACTGCTGGGGGACCCACCCCCCAATGCACTGAGCTCCTTTCCTCCTCTTGACCATCTCTCCTCTCCTCTCATCCCGCAATTGTCACCACTGTATGTCATTAACTCTGTGTGTTCTCTCCCGTAGTTGTCTTTGTCCTTCTCTGTCCCCCTCTCTCTGTCCCTTTCTGCAGGTGTCCCCCGGCTTTGAAGCTGTGTGTTTCCAGCGTGCAGCTACTGATCCTACCAATCTGCCCGATGTTTTGTTGTTGCTTTTTGTTGCTCTGTTCTTTTCTCTCTCCCCTTTCCACTCACCCCAACCGGTCGAGGCAGATGGCCGTCCACCCTGAGCCTGGTTCTGCTGGAGGTTTCTTCCGTTAAAGGGAGTTTTTCCTCTCCACTGTTGCCTATGGCTTGCTCCAGGGGGAATTGTTGGGTTCTCTTTATATATCTTTATAATCTTGGCTTTATTCTGTAAAGTGCCCTGAGATGACTTTGTTGTGAATTGGCGCTATATAAATAAAGTTGAATTGAATTGAATTGAAAATTGAATAACCTGAGTGATAATCAGAGACAGTGTGTGTGAGGACTGTACATGCTGTCATACACTATGACCTGAGGCCAGAGACGACCAGAATCAAAACAAAAACAAAGTCCAGGATGTGGATCATGACAGGTTCGGTTAGGGTTAGGTATTAAATAAATATGGTCGCGTGTTGTTAAAGTGTTGTGCTTTTGTTTCAGTTCACTGATTCGTCACGTGCCTTGTCGACCTATCCATCCACCCCGACCACATTCTGGCAAAGTGTTCCGTGTCTAAATACCGATACCTTTAGGTTGGTGACTGGTGGCTGATTTAAAGTATTTATTGCAGGACTGTTTTGTAAGAACATAGATGTGCCTAGTAAACTGGGGGCCATTCTTCCTGGGGGTCTTCACAGTTTAGAAAGTACCAAGACACAAAGATACATTCAACGTGACATTGTGTCATAATGCATAATGTCATCTCACAAAAATACATATACTGCATTCGTTTGCTATTTAATAAAAGTTGGAAGTGAGTTCCATTCATGCAGCACTTGATGGTTTTGGATCCTGGTAAAATAAAGCAACATTCAGCGTCCGTCTTATTAAAGGATGATTTACCCAAAACAATGTCCGGATTGTTGTTGCCATAAGTATTTGTTAGTATTGTTAAAGTTAGAAAAAAACTAGCACATCCATATTTCTTTTGTACTAATAACATTTCTTGTACTGAAGACCCTGATTGAGGTAAAGCTTCGGTTTGGTCGCCCGTCTGCAGCAGGATGCACTCAGGTCTGCATGTGTCCGGTCAGTCGTGTTTACACAGCAGCTTGAAGGACCTGCAGAGTAACAGATCAGCAGGAGCGTTTGTGGCTGATGGGAGGACGTCTTCCTCTGTCCTCCAGGGCCGAGAGGTGCTGAGACAATCAGCGGCACACCAGGGAGGCACACACACACACACACACACACACACACACACACACACACACACACGTCAAGCTCAGAGGCTCAGAGTGATACATGACACAGCTATAGTGGAGGACGGTGGGTGAAAGAAAACTGCCAGGTCAAACGATGACGCAGCCACAGTTACTTAAATCTTAGCGTTTCATTCCGTTTTTGTGAATGAAAAAAACATTACACTCAGAGAAACATAAGGCAAGGATGCCAAACACATGACAGATATGAGTTTAAACTCTGAGCAGTCTGTAGCCACACAGCCCAAAAAGGTGGTGCACTGTTTGGAGAAGTGGTGCAAGTACACAAATGTGATGCAAGTAAAGAAAAACTATGGGCCTAAAAAAAATCTCCACTACAAATACAACTTTAAATGTTTCACTCAAGTAAAACTACTACGCAGATTTTGATCAGTACAAGAACAAAAGTATAAGTACTCCGCTATAAAAAATGAAGTACGGAGGTCGGAGGTCACTGCAGGTAAGTTTAAGCATTTTATGTGCCGACAGCTGGTTAAAACACAATGATACATCAGCATTTATTTGTTTAGAATATTTTTTATATTTAAAACCACTAGGTGGTATCAATGTTATGGTTAATTGGTGTAAATTCTCTGCACTTAGTGAGTCATGGAGGCATCGAATCAAGCCCCCTCAAAGAGTCTCTGAGAGACTCTTTGTGCAGAGATAAAAGGTGGAAAAAGAGCAAGGATGAGCAGGGACAAAGAGAAAAGGACGAGAAAGGGAAAGAGACACTGGAGGTCTGGTTGCCATTAGTTCATGTTATTGAAGTGTGTGTGTGTGTGTGTGTGTGTGTGTGTGTGTGTCTGTGTGTGTTGGACACCCTGCTGGGTGCCTGGAAAGTATGTAAGCGAAAGGATAAGACATTACTGTCTTCCTGGGAGGAAAGAGGAAGGAAGGATATCTGAGACTTTGCATACGTTCTGATGTACTCAAACAGCGAGAGATACTAGAACGTTCGATTCTCCTCCCGCTAAAAATTCGTTGAAGACTGACAATCGAGTCAGCCTCGTAAAATAAACAAAGGAGAATCATCGAGAGCAGACTGCACGAATCCAGATTACGGTTCTACACGAACAAGCGCAGTCAAATTGCCACAACCTGTTTATTTTCACCAGACTCACGCTTACACCGTCCAGCCAAAACGCAGACAGGAAGAAGCGATTACACATCTATCTGGCTTAATGTAGACGTGGTTTAAATGCTGGATTATACTTTTCGCGTAGCTTTAGACTCGTGCTGAGGACGTATGAACTTATGAATTTGTAGGTCTTAACGTCGCACAGTCAAAACATTGCTGACTTTCTGTCTTCTCTCGATCTCCTCAACAGTCAGTCTCACCCTCAGTCAGGGTAAATATATATTCACCTCACAAAAGAATCTTGAATGTGTTATGATATGAGGAGCTGCTCCAGTAGAAGACCAGCGGTAAAGTTTCCAGATGTGAATGTGAGCTGTCTTTCAGCACACTGACAGCTGGAGTGTACGTTGTTTGTTGTGTGGCTTCACCCTGAGGACACTTGCTCCTTAAACGACTAGAAACGGGCGCAAATCGACGTCGACTCTCCAAGATCGCCACCAACTTTGAGCAGTGTTTTTTACCAAAACCCCAATTCGCGTTAACACCTGCAGCTCCGTGAATTAGCTCCGAAACTGTGCTGTAAAAGGCAATATTCACTCTCTCTGCATTCCGTGGAAGTAAATGTTAACACGGTGAGTTTTGGGAGTTGCAGCTCCAGCTGGAGGGGTCATCAGGCCCCAGCAGACCCAGAGAGGGCACCAAACAGATGGGGAGGTCCTCGTCTTTACAAGCACTTGGCCCTTAGGAGACCACCCTGCCACTGCTCTATCAAGTCTTGTCACTAACACACTTTACAGGAGTTGAAGCTCATCATCCGCCTCATTTAATTGTTACACCCCGGTGGGAAAGAGGGGAGTGAGGAGGGGCACGCAGCACGAGAGGAAGACTGAAAGAGGACCAGAGGAGCAATCTCTCTTCCAGACAGCTCCAGAAGCACCCTGTAATTAGGCTGCACACATTCACATAGTTTTGTGAAATGTGTCTAAAATGCACCTCTAACAAATGGCTTCGGTTTCAGAGGACGACAGGCCGTTTGAGAGCGAAGACCCCACAGTGATCTTCGTGACATCAGTAGACAGTGAGCCTGAGGAAAACTCTTGGTTTGCATTGGCTTTGTCAGCCCGTGGGACATCACATGGGGACATGTATCTCTCGTACTTTATATCAATAAAAATATGTATTTAATCATTTATTTAAGCAGGCAATCTCACTGGAGGTCATTAAGATTATTGCACTTAACGTTTTTCCTGTCTCAGTCAACCCAAACTATAACCCGAGCAGGTCCAGTACAAGGTTCATCAAAGGTTACAGCCAAGTCTCATCATTTTAATGCTTATTTCTGAGACTCGGACGGTGCTTTGAAAACTTGGTTAAAAAATATGGCCTTAAAGGGCAAAGGGCATTTCTGAAAGTACTTCGGACTTAGACACTGCATGAAGTCCGGAATTAGTGAGACATTTGAAAATCCAGTTGTGAATTTTTTGAAGACTTACATAGATTGAAATTTGCTTCGGGAAAAAAAGATTGAAGAAGAGATTTTGCTGGAGAGGAGCGGCCAAAGAGTGGGTCACACTACGTAAAGTCAGGGAGGCAAGGGGAAAATTCACAGGATACAAAATATTACACAGATATTATCACACTCCAGGATGAAACTGCCACATGATACATCCCTACACTGCATATGGGAACGGTCATTAGTGAGACCATTCTGGATGGGGAGGGCCTTTTTCTGGTCACTGGCTTGGATCAACAATTTCTTGGAATCGTGCCTTGTGTTATTGGGACGTAGATCCTTAATGCTCGATGGATCCAAAAGTACTTATTGTGTTATTATTTGATGCAGCAAAAGAAAATGCTTCCAATGCGGCGGCTTTATTACAAGCTCTCAAAGTGAAGCGTGACGGGGCTCGAAGCACTTAACCGTCCTCTTTGAACATGTGGGCTCTTTTAGAAGCAGTCCAAGCTGTTACACATGCTTCGCTTTTCTCGTTTGATGGGACGCCCGGTTAAATCACTTTGTAGGAAGTGACTGGCTTTGTCATTCTCCCCGGTCCTGTATTGTTCTTTGCCTTTTTCCAAACGGTGCCACAGAATAAACCGTTGTACTGTAAAAGCGGCTCAAATTGGGCCATTAAAACCCTCTCACCTCAGCTCCAACCTTCTGTCACTGAAGGGAGCTCTGAGGAGGATAGTTAGCAGTAATGGTGAAAGAATGTGGATAGCTCTGCTTTAAATGGAGCCATCGGCGTGGCAGGAAAAGGAAAGGGCTTTTACGATTTCCTTTTGAAAAAAAAAAAGATTCCTATTTAGAAGCCGAGCTGCAAGGGCGTCGTGTACGGTCCCCCTTTTAATCCTCAATCTTTCAGGCAGAAGCTTTTAAAACTTCAAATGCAGCTAGATCTGCTTACCTGTGTCGTGCTACAGCCCATGCCGGTCTCTTTCCTGTTCAAATGCAAAAGTGCGTTTCTTATTTTTTTTTTTTTTTTAAATCAGTAAAGACCAAAGTAGCAGCTCACGGTAAAACACTTCATATGCTGTCTGGCTTTCCCATCAATCCCGTGGACAGGACAGGACACGACTCAGGTGGCTCAAATCTGCATCCGTATAAACCCTTGTAAGATGCTACACTCAATGTTATTGTGAGTGTTGGTGCTGCAGCACATCATGAGCGAGCACTGGTGCATCGCAGCTCCTGACTAGGGGGCCGGCTGTATCAAACTCTGCGTAGACTCACGCCTAAAAATGTGTACACACAAAACAGGAACGTGGACGTTTTTGCTTTCTAAATCTCAAATGGCGTGGAAATGATGCACAAATGCACGAGCTTCATTTTTAAGTACTAGAAACGGCCTTATGCATCAGTTTGCGTATCAATCACTTTTGTCCATTACATCTCACACACACACACACACACAAAAAAAAGGGAGATCGATTATGCGCGGCTGTGGCCAACTGTAGCAACATTCATTAAATATCTGAAAGTTCAAAGGGTTTAAATATCAGAATACACATCATATTCAATCCCCTGATCATTCCCCTAGAAAACTGTACGTCTGCATCGTTCCTACATCTGGCCTCAGGTGTGTCGGACTGAAGAAACCTGTGATCCAGTGGTCTAATGGGTTTTAGTGGAAAACATCTACAGCAAAAACAAATAAGCTAACCCAGGTTGCAGGCAGACTGGCGAGGCCTATGAGTAGAGACCCTTCACTGTTTGTTTCAGAATCTGGATAAAGAATTATTTTTGAAAGTGATGAGTGCTAGTGACAGGTTATTAAAACACTCGAGGTGCCTGAACGCATCTCGCTGTGGGACACGTACTGTCCTTGTGACAATCAACAAAACATAATTCAATCAAAGTATTGCAGGACTGCACTGAATGACATTAAACGGCAAAGTGAAAGTTCACTTTTACAGAGCAGTTTTCCGATGATTGGCGATATCACCTGACTCTGAAGCTACATACCTCTGGCTTTAAAGACCTTTATAGTTAAATCCAGGTTATTTCCCTTCATACTTCTACGGCAGACTAATATTAATACCAATACTACTGCATTTCTAATCCGGATAAATCGCTGTGGTTCCACATTGTGGGTCTTTATTGCACTGATGGGGATTTTCCCAGTGCTGGTCAGATCAGATTATTTTCCATTTTTATTATGTGAAACCAGCAGCTGTTGAGATGGCTGTGGAGCCGAGCTCAGCTCACCTGCGGTCAGAAGGAAAAGTCCGCAGTGTGTTAATGGTTATAGAGGAGAAAACGTGAATAAAGAAATCAGAGCTCAGCCTTACACTGGTCCCGTGGAGCCATGTTCCTGAATTATGTTGAACTCTTTACGTCTCATGTAGCATTAGAAACACGGAACCTGTTATTGAGGAAGCTGCAGGTACAGATATCACGGTGCTTGATTCTAATTTTCTACGCATAAGGAGGATACGTGTATAATGGGACTGCTGTTTGTTCAGGCGAGTAGTTTAGTTTAAAATGCAGCACGAACAGGGTCCTGCCGCCCAGTTAGATTCCGAAATCAGTTGGACTCGACTAGACCAGGGCCGAAATTTCAGTGTCGGCTTAAGGCCTTGATCCTGCAGAGAGCGTTCAGCAGCATGGGACTCTGAGCACTTTGTGTTTTTCCCCGGAGCACCCTGAACGCCTCGAATCTCAATAACTTCTGTGTCGCATTCACTGTCCAATCACAATACAAACAATTTAAAAAATGCAAAAAAATAAATGCTGCAGCTAGCTACAATCAAAAAGATGCGGCAGCTAGCTTCTTCTGCTAAAGAAGCTTTGAAAATATTTGAGTGAATAAAAAAATCCAGTGTTTGCCAATATTACCTATTCACAATGAGGCAGTGCCCTAAATGCTGCTTTTAAAAACTCCCCTCTGGAAGTAAAAGCACTAAAACGTCTACTTACATGAGGACTGGGAGCAGCGGTGGAGACTTCAGCTGTCGACACTTCCCTCTCAGGCCCAGAGGAAGTGGATAGTTTCCCTGCCCGAGTTCGTTCTACCACTCAGGTCATTCTTTGCACACATTACTTATGATGGAGGACAAGTAAAAGCAGCGAAATTCCACCCAAGTGGCAGGTTTCTGAGAGACGCTACCTGAGACGCTTAGGACTTTGGGAAGTTGTGCCACATGCAAACCGCAGATATATATATATATATATATGCAGTTACATCACAGAATGTAATACACCTCTTGGAAATGGAGCAATAATCACCTGGTGGAAAACATGGGGAAGGAGTTAAAATCTCTTTCTTTCTCTTCGCCTTGTCACCTCTGAAAAGCAGAGCTGGGCTATAAGTGGAGGAGCTGAGAAGCACATGTTTAAAGACCTCCTGCCGCCTTCCAAAGACCCTCTGGATAAATTTCCTGCAGCTGGAGCAGTTTACCGTGCACTTGCATGCATAAACATACACTATATGATATTTCAGTGTGCAAACATTAACATTGACCTCTGTGCGTTTCCAAGCTTGGCGTATTTGGGGCAAATTGTAGGTCATTTTCATTTTCTTTGTTAGGTTTTCTTCTTTCATCTCTGCACATTGGTTTTTACAGAGGTCATATAAGATTTCACTGAAAAGGGGGAAAAGTGACTGGTCAAGGCACTGACACCTTTTCTTTTTTTCCTGCAGGTAGAAATATTTTAAGCCTCATTGGTTCTTAATAATGAGTTCTGCAGTGTAAAACCGATCTGGGACAGGAAACTGAAGATCCTGTTTCGCTGTTAATATTCAGCACGGTGGTGATTCTTCTCAGCAGCAGCAGTGAGATGGTCTGAGATTAAACCGGGAACAGGCAGAGGGGAACATGCAGGCTTTGTCCTTTTTCGTTTTTTCATAGATAAAAAGAACTCGGCAACACTGGCTGACAAATGTTAATTAATTAATTAATAATTTATGATTAATAGATTAATTATAATTTATTATTAATGTATTTATTAATTTATTTATTAATATAAGAAATATTCTTTGTTATTACTACAGTAAATGCATATTCTCAACTTTTGCTTTCAGCTATAATTTCAGGGATATAAATATTTCTATATCATTCTACTTCTGCGCCTACTTTACTATTTGGTAAAGTAACTATTTAACGTTTTACAATATTTCGTTAGAATTGAAACTTCAAACTGTAAAATACAGCTTACATGATGCATTAATAATAGTAATGACCTATAACATATCTACAGTATAAGATCATGTTTGAAACAATTTTTCATTGTGTGCAAAAGAATAATCTGCTCATTGGGAACTTTTGTACCTTTCGAGTTGAAACACTTGTACTTTGTTGAATTAGTACTTTGTTTCCTAAGTACTGTTTGTCGTCCAGCATTTAGCTTTCACAAAGGTAGATAAAACGTCAAATCACAAAACACGACAAAACATATTCCCATGCAACATTTAGCATAAAACCAAATACCGTGAACAGAATGAATAAATCTAAAATACTTTTAAGTTATGCTTGATGTCTATGGACACAGACATTTACCAATGGTTAGTCTCTTTTGTATCTACAAATATACAGTATATCCATATTACTGAATCCAGGTTGTGTTGTTGTATGTTGCTATTGAATATCCTCATATATTTTACCTTTGTTCTCTAATTTATGCTGTAAGTGAGTTCAGTAACACAGCATTTCAGAAAAACTGAGAAAGTAAAAACATTAACGCTCATGTTTAAAATACTGTTACATTTAAAAATCTTCCAAATCCCTCAACGTCTTGTCAGTGACCTAAAGATTGAGAGCACTTTAAATGTGAACTAAAACATACACGATAAGGCCATACTTGGATTAACATGTAACACATGTGATTTGTATTGTACAGTGTGGAGTAACCTCCACCCCTCTGAAACCAGAGGCAGAGAGACGACTCTACGATCTTCCTGATCAAAGGCAGGTTGTCTGTCTTTCCCAAAGATACACTTACAGGTGATGAATAGGATGAGTCGAGGGTCCAAACTCTACTTCAGAGGTGGTATCCCCATGTGTCACGCAGATTCCCCATAAAACACTTTCATGTGGCTCAGTAAAAAAAATAAAAAAAATAAAAAAAAATTTTAAAGTCCTGTAAAAACTTTAAGGTGGAGTCAAATACATGTGTGTCATTTTTCATCTCTGGGCTTTGGATTTCATTTCTTCCTCGGAGTGTGACATGCTCAGTTTTCTCTTACTGGGACAAACTGGACGGCAGGTATCACTGACTGGAACTTTAACTGTGTAACAATTCACTTCAGTGACCTGCAACATGTGGATAACATATGGATCCCACTTCAACTTCCCTTTGATTATCAAGTTGTAGCAGCACTTTATACAGTTTGATGCGTGCGGAGGAGCAGGTGGAGCAGCCTGTCCTGATGCCCAGTGTCACGTAAAGCAGCCAAACCATTTCACAGAAAACAGTCAGCTTCTATATCTATGCACAAATTATAATATTAAAGGATTATATTTTTGTTATTTTATAAACCATCTATACACAGACTAAAACGAGCAGTCCACACCCATGTATGGAGCTCATAACTTCATTTATCTGTCTGTGCCTTGGACCCTTAAAAACACATCAGTGAGCTACATCACGGCACAAGGTCACAAACAAAAAATGTGGAGTCTGTCTTTCGTTGAAAAAGGTGTCTGTTGTTAATCCTTTGAAGATGCTCGCTCAGATAGGAATAGTCCACGTAGCATCCAACACTCTCTTTAGACTCTGTCCCAGACACTGAAAGTTTGTCAAACATCTGTTTTAAAAGAACAGTGGAGCAGAGATCATGCATATGTTCACTCAACACGTTCTCATCCCACAGCTTCCATTTTACCTTCCTTTTTGCATCCTGTAGCATATCATAGTGACACCCTTTCGTGTCAGGGTAGGACGCTCAGTTGCTGCCTGTGTCTTTACTGGGTCCTTCTCTAAACATCACTGACACTTTTCTGTCCAAATGGTGCTTCTGTGTTGTGTTGGAAAATGCCTGTTGATTAATATGCAGATGATGTGAATCTATATATTCTGATAAAGTCTTTTATCACCAATGTGGTCTTTAATATGTCCTATTCATGCTCGGCTTTATTAAACCTAAGAATGACATCACCAGAACACCCCTGCAGTTTATTGAAATTGACTACTTGTCTTATCTGGTTGTCTTGTCTCATGATGGTTAAAAAGGAGGTGCATAACCGAGGTGTAATTTATGACTCACACGTTCAAAGTTTCGCAGTTCTTCTACGTCCATCTGAGAGACTTTAACCACGATCAGATTGTAACTTTCTCAGATCTAAAAAAAGGACATCCAAGCCTTTATTTCATCCAGATTTGACTAATGCAAAACATTATATTCTGGTGCCAGCAGGTGAAACATCCAAAGACTACAACAGATGTTTTTCTTTTTTTTTTCATTTTTAATATTTTGTACACCAGATAAACACTGTCTCTGTCTGAAATAAAGAACAAGTTTTGTAGGCCATCAAATAAGAGAAACATGTTTCTTTTTTCTATGACAAATGTACTATTTGACTCATCAAAACATGCAAATGTGAGTAGACAACAAGTGAATCTTTAGGTATATTTTAGGCATGCAGGCTCTTGTTATTGGATGACAGGAAGTGACCCTGACTTAAACCAGAAACATTGCAGTTGATGGTAGGTTTACACCCAAGGTCACCAAAAATATTTAATTTTCACTTTACTTTCCCTGTTAATAACATGTTACAAAAATCGGAACCATGCAAAGAACCAGCTTTTATTGAAAATGACCCCTCGTCGTTGAAACTCACAAGGAAGCTTGTGTTTAGGTTTGCACAAAGGCCGAGACAGAATTAAGGATGTTGTTTCTTTTTGTAAAGTTTTGGGGTAAGCAGATTATGTCTTGTTCAGGTGTCAGATAAGCAAAAGCTCAGCAGGAAAATGACAAATAGATTAATCAGATAGGAGCGTTCCAGCATCTCAAGCACTAAAGTCTGACAGCCAAAGATGCCTGTCGGTGCACTTGTGTGACAAAAAATCCATGTGCGGCGGCGTAAGCAGCCTCTTCAAACACCCGGGCTGATAATGGAAACCAGTTTCTTCACCACTGTATTGTACAGGAAACAAAATGTGTTGATGCGAAAACAGTGAGAATAGCACAGGCAGTGTTGACTAAACAGCGCCAAAGTGTCACAGTGGCAACGGGTTTTGCCAGGCCAACTCCAAGGTTAGAGCTTCGCCCTGCAGCCTTCCAGTGACGTACAGTCGTATTTTGATAACAGTCAGCCAAAAAAAAACAAGACCATGTGCCAACTGGGTGAAAACTGTTATAAAATAACATGAACTGGAAGAAGGTGTGTTCACATATACATCGCTTTTAATGATGTAGCAAACAGAACAAGAGAAGTTCAATGACTTCAGTACTGTATGTGTTGGCTTGCTGCAACCATGCGTCTTCACTTGTTTTCACACCCAGTTTCGTTTTTTTTTTTAGTCGCCGTATATTGAACACGTCTCTATTTTTTCTGAATGGGTCCGTGTTTTTTTTTGCTGTTGTTCCTGTTTACGAGCATGTGGGTGGTGCAATACACATTCATGCTACTGGTGTGAAAGTACAGCCAGATCTGTGGGAGGTGGTAACGGGTCAAGGTATGCAACAAAGACAAGGACGAAGGCGCCAAACAGGGGCTCAAAACATGGAAATGATTGATTTTTGCAAAGGATTTCTGGGGCTAATATGGAGGCTCTGGTATGTTCACCAGCTAACTGTTATGTTTTAAGAGCTTTTTTCGCATGATTGGGCCGAGTGGGAGAGTGAACAGAAACATTAAAGCTGCAGACTGTCCGACCAAAACAATGAGCTGAAAGCAGCAATGACCTATGAACTGAGGGGAACTGCAGACTTCATTGGTCATTTTCGCTGGGTTAATGACTATGACCTCGATATTTGACAGTTAAAGCAGTGACAGAGTGTATAAAGTACACAGGACCTTCCTCCAAAAGACCGGGGGTTCGACTCCAGTGTCAGGCGAGTGAGACATTAAGCACATGCTAGTAATATTAAGTATGAGGATTATTAGGGGAGGTCCTAGGGCTTCCAATAGTGTTGCCAAAGGACATAAAAAGCGCCAATGCTTGATGCTTTGCTGAAACTTTGGTGAAGTCCTATCCAGTGACAGCTGGAACAGGCTGCAGCCCCCAACCCCTCTGATTATGGAGTGTCCTGGTGGTTGAATGGTTGTATTTAGGCCATTGTTTCCTGATGTTGATTGAGTTTCCAAATGTTGATTTTTGTTCACCAGAGTAATGTGAATTCACACGTGAGCACCATCAGCTCCTATCAAATAAGTGGACTGTGATGGACCGGTAAACGTCTCCCACTCCCTGACACAGGACGTTCCAGTCTGGGGTTTGACTCTTGGTTTGCGGACAGATTATTAAATCCATCTTTCACTGTGGAAATGCACACTGCAGAGTCCGCTGACGAGACAAAATCTCACGTTATTCTACTGTCAGTTCATATAATTAAGAATAAATACATTTAATCTCCGAAGAGAAGTTTTTGGTCGGCCAATCAAATGCTGGCATCAAACAAAAGATGCCAATAATAAAAGAACAAACTTTGACAAACGGCGACACAAACAGCTGACACCTGCAAGTTCCCCCCGGTATCGACCATGTAACTGATATCGACCTTGCTTTTTGTTGGTTCTAGTTCGGGTCGTACATGTACGTAAATGCCATTAAACGTCCCTTTGACTTCCCTACATTAAAATGTTTCTCTGCTTCTAGCTGAAAAATGCCTCCAGATGACATCACTTGGAGAAACCTTCAGTTCAGATTATGTCATCTTGTTGCTCACACTATGTTTGTGATCATGGTCAACCTGCTTTTCCAGATGTCCCCCAGATGACATCATCTAAACATCTAACGATGAAAAACTGGAAGCAGAGACATATTTTAATATAGGGAAGTCAGAGGGAAGTTTAAAACTACTAATTATTGTATTTCAAGTATGTTTTAATTGTTTCACACTTGTAAAGAAGTCACTAGAAACAAAAGATGTGACACATGGCTCCTTTCATATTATTTAGCTGTTCTTACAAAGCTTTGTTTACTCCTTCTCTTCCTGGATTTTCTCATTATTTCCCTATCTTTTCATGCAAGGACGTACTGGAAGAACAGGCATTAGAGTGAACTGCAACCTCCAGACCTTTGTTGAGGTTTTTCATTCTGGTCTGTCCACTTCTGCTCCATTCAGTCATTGCAAATTTACGCGCTTAAATGAAGGATTTTTCTCCTCTTTTTTTTCGGTCTCATTTAGACATGGACGTGAAGGGACAAAGGTACTAAATGGCCAAAAATGTCCATTGCATTGCAGTTATCTGTGGAAGGTTTCATCTTATGAACGCAGCAATGTTAAAATGCAAATACTTCATTAATGTACTTTTCAGAACCAACAGTAAAAGACAACAGCGTGGCTCAGTCTAAACATAGATGTTCTGTTTGCCTGGGAGGAGGCCGTATATAGCATCCACTCATATGTCCATGCAAATCATAGATTCTAAGTGTTAATCTTGGCAATTGTGGTGTTTACTCTAGTTAGCGTAAGCCAGGTGCTGTGGTCATTTAGCTGCACCACCTGCACAGCCCTCTACGGTGCTGCAGTGCAACCGCAACTGATCTCGTTTTTATACTGCTGCTGCGAATAAAGTCAGAGGCGGCAAAGACAACAACAAGCTGCACAGAAATAACATGACACAGGCCAGTGTGACAGCACATTGAAAAGGATGTATTTTCTTTGGGTGACAATGCAACACGGAGCATTTTTCCATAGCATTTACATGAATGTTTAGACTGGCAAATTCCCTGCAAAAGCTCAGCAGGTGGAGAAGGATGGAGATGTTTTTTTTATAAGTCACGAAATGAAGACACATTTCTTTAATGAATATTGTGTAAATCAGTGAAATCTTGAACAAGGACACGACAGAAAACATACACGCGTCATCAAATTGAAACGATGGCTTGTGCAAATAGATGCCAGGTGACGTCTAAGACGGTTTCTTCTTATTCTCTTAAGGTTCCCCTTTCCAAACACTGGCGGCGCAATTATTTACAATTATTTGCATAAACTTGCAAATGTGACTATCATCTGGATTGCAAGTGGCCTAATTTGCCTTTCTCCTTGATCCTTGCGTGAATGTTTCAAAATTATTTCAGAGAAGACGAGACACACCTTCAGCTTGCAAATTTGTCGTGGACTCTCAGGGCACACTTTGCCCTTACAACGAAAGCTGGAAGAAACGAAGGCGAGAGCCGTACAGAGAGGTGATGTAACCTCCTCTCGTGCGACACAGAAATCTCTTTTGTTGGCTGAAGAGGCCGATTCCTTCATGGAGTCAAGACACAGTTTACTGTTTACCTTGAGATAGACTTCAGTTCAGTTGTCAGTTGTTTTGGGCTCCGAACGTCAGTTTGCCTTGGAAAAACACCTTTTCCCACTGTGAGCAGAAGTGCAGCGTGATGCTGGAGGCTACTGAAACAACAAAACCAGGAACACAGGTGTCAGTGGGGGACATAATCGTTTCCAACCCTCGGGTCGCAACAGGACACGGCACAATGGACAGATTGTACATGTCGTGTACACGGGGCAGATTGAGAGGCTGAAGCTTCCACTGAGGCTTTAAAACAGACGAAGCTTAACTGTGGCTTCCAGCATCAGAGGTGTTTTCCTATTTACAGCATGTGTCAGTATGAACACAAGAAGCAAACAGTACGTGGGCAAATTAAAGTTATTACCAAAAAAAAAAAAAATACGACCCAACTACCAACAGAGTGCCTACGATTTGATGAGGGCACATTGTCGTCAAACACACAGTCCTCCACACACACAGTGTCCTCACACCACGGACCCATGGAAATAACACAACGCTCCTGAACGTCTGCTGTGGGAAGATTTAAATATGAGAGCAAAAACAAACACTGACTCAGCAGATCTTTGGTTCAAAACCAAACGTTCAGCTTTCAGTGATGCTTAAGCTCGATGCTCCCATGGCAACAATCCATGCCGCTGGCATTGGTGTAGGTGCTGTGTAGCACCATGATGCATTTCTATTCGCGAGACACAGAATACATTCAGTGACAGCATTCGACTGGTGCCGACGCTTTTGAAATGTTTCTCCCACGATATTATAACCAGGGGACACATAAACGATGGCCGTGGTTGATATGTAAGGGCGATTTAGACCCACTTGGTCGCTGTTAGGGACGAGGCAGTAAAAGGTTGAGGACAGGAGGCAGGAAACAGAGGTACAACACGCCCATCCACCAAGGCCTCCCCACCCACTTCCACTATGGAAGAAGACGTGCCTCTACTCATGCTACAGTTGAGTATGTGTACACAGACACATTCATCCCATGTCCACTACAAAACATGGCGTTGACGCCTGACAGCAAGCGGCGGAGAGAATAGGGGCTCCTTTGTTTATCGTGTTGGGTTGAACAACATGAACATGAGTGAAAAAAATAGAACTGTATTTGTAACCGCTCCACAAAAACAGTATCAGGCCTGGTAAAATAAACCATTCATTCCCACCGGGGGTCCTGTGCAAAGTTGGTGCAAAATTTTTTCCCTCTGCTCATGGACGTAACTAAGGGCAGGCCTAGATTTTTTTGGGCGGCCCGACTTAGGCATACGCTCATAGATGTTAGGAGCACGAAAAAAATTACAATAATATACAGTTTGCAACAATTTGCAACAACTCAAATAGTCAAATAGTCATAAACAAAAAGAAATAGACAGCTGTCTGGAGGTGATATCCATACAGTGCAGGGATGATCGGCCTGGTTGCAACTCCGACAAAACATTAGTGTGACAGAAATATGAACAGTCCCCGACTTTAAATAAGGACGATCAGAACACAACATGTAATGTAATTTAATGTAGTTTATCTTGTAACGTAATCTTACCCTGAAGTTGTTTAAGCCCAACACTGTTTTCGTGTTTCTATTAGGACATTCCCGTGGCGTCAAATGGTGATACACTAAAGACCGGAACGCATCATTACCGGATGAAGTACAACAATAAGCAGTTTTCCCTCCTGAAACCACTTTATGACCAGATTTTGATGCATTCAGTCCATTACCGTTATATAGTCTGGATGATCCAACTAGTGTTCGACTAGCGAGCGACTTTCGTGGGAATAAACAGGGTTTGGTCCAGTTCTCCTTAAAACCTCTGTGGTAAGGAGGAGCAGGAGACAGCCCTTTAATGAGGATTCAAACGTTATCCTTTTCACACTGTACCGAACACAACCACCACTCTTGGTACAATTTCCGACACGTCTGCCGACCTGCACTATTGTAACGGTGATGAGGTGCACATTGGATTTGCTGCCATTATTGTGAGGATAAGTCGTCCCGTGAAAATGATGAAAAGTTCCCTATTTTGTGTCTTGCCCTCATTTTCAGGCTCGTCTGCAGCAAACAGTCTATCTACAGTAGATCACCACTTTAATCTGCTGTCATCTCCTTTTGGTCCTTTTTTTTTAAGTTAACACTGGTGACTGAGGTTAAACTCAACCACCGAGATCACATTCTGCCACCACAGCGTAACAAAGAAATAACAAAAAGTCAGGTCGTACATTGGAAGTGTGTTTGTCAGGATGTTCCCAGCCATCTTTGGTGGTAACCCACCAGACTTTTGCCCGTATCTGCCCCCAGGCCTGTCAGCCCTGAGAACATAGTAATTAAGTGGTTGAGCTACTTGTCAAAAGAAATCTGCAGTGCTACACATTTCTTATTGGATTACAAGCTTGCTGAGAAAGAATGCAGGAACCGGTTGGCGTTCCCTCTCCCTGCTGCTGGTAAAGATGGAGAGAAACAACCTGGGCGAAAATGAAAAGAGATCCTACCCTTTCTGTCACGCCCTCTGGTTACCAGTGCAAAATACAGCATGTGCCATTTATTCCCAGAGTCATAACAACCCACCGTGTGTGTGTGTGTCTGTGTGTGTGTGTGTGTGTTTGACTTTGTGGTGCTTAATAGTTTCTTAATGTGCAAAAGATTGTAGCGTATCAGATAGGCTGGGAGTTACTGGCGTGACAACAGCAACAGTGGAACGGATGACTTGCCTCAACACCTGGACAAGGGCTTGTGTGTGTGTGTGTTTGTGTGTGTGTGTGTGTGTGTGTGTGTGTGAGCTGAGACAGCTTGAGTAGTGATAAAGTAATAAACCAACCACACATTCATTGGCACAGGAGCCAAATACTATGTGGGCAGAAGGGCCGTAGAAGAATGGAGCAGTTGTGTGGTGGTGAGGATTTCAATCAGCTTTTGAGTTTCATTTTGTTTCGGCAATGACAATGACGAGGCCAATGCACTGATTGGAGTAGCTGTGTTGCTTGCTATGCTTTCCATCTTACTTCTGCAGGTTGCTCGACTAATACTTAATACTTTTCACAGCGATGTTACTGAATCGCCATCTTCATGAACAAATCCGTGGCTTTGTGACAGTGAAACGTCAGTTGGCCAAAAAAACCTTATTTGGCTTTACATTTACATTTACGTTTAGTCATTTAGCAGACACTTTTATCCAAAGCGACTTACAAGTGAGGTAAATTGGCTTTAATTGAACAATACTTGCATGCAGTGGCGATCCTAAACTTTACGAGGCCTGGGGGAAAGAAGCCCCTCTCCTTCATTTCTGGTAATAATAGCAACAATAATATCAACAAGTCGCTTGCTGAAGTGTCCAGTGCCTTTATGGGAGATTTCTGGGGCTTTAGAGTTGTCATTGCAAAATGTGTTTGTGTGTGTGTGTGTGTGTGTGTGTGGGGGGGGGGGGGGGGGGGGTGCTTTACCTGAGCTTGGACTAGAAGCGGCAGAATGGATGCATGTGTGAACTGACAACACTGGGTGTCACAGCTGAGCAGGTTGGTTGGTGTGAACTGCGACGCCTTCACTTTCTTACTCAAGTGCGTTCAAACTGTGTGAAAAACAATAAATAAGCTACTGGTCGGTGATTATTTATACTTGATCTGCATGAAGTGATTCCAATTAGCAAAGTTATGTTTATGTAGTTAGATAGATGTCTTTTGCATAGAAATACAACCTTAACATTTAAATGAAGTGTCCAGAAATACATGGAAATCAATAACTTGAAATTCAACTTGATTATTTTTGGATTTTTTTCGCATTGCTTTGTGATAGTAGTGCATCTCTGTGTAGGCATTTGCAGCTCTATCAAACAAAACATATACAGAATACGGTAACATCAGATGCTGTGAGTGGGGGTCCCCTGACCTCCCTCAGGTCAAAAGGCCCATTCAGCGATTTGACAAACTTCACATCAGAGTGAGATAAAACCTGTCACATCAGTCTGTATAAGTAAAAAAAAAAAAAAGACACCAAGTGACCTCTGTTCTGTTGTCTTTGGGCGTCTTGAAACAAGAGCCACAAAAGAGAAAATTCCCAGACTGTGTGTGTGTGTGTGTGTGTGTGTCTGTCTTTCTTTTCCTAACGTCACAGCATGAAGGAAAGTGACTGAAGTCTCTAAATGGCAAACGACACCTGTGTACTCCAAACAAAATGCTACTGTGTTAACTACAACTGTTGATAAGAGGATCTTGAGGGTGGGGGTGGGGGTGAGGGGAGTGAGGGGGTGGGGGGTGGGGGGGGCAACAATCCAGCTCACTCTGCTGACACGCTTAAATCTCACACTTTGGGAATGAGGCCGTAAGGGCTTCAGCAGATACTTATCAGCGGCGGTTAGTGCAGACAAACACTGTCACCTTCTGCTCAGCAGCTGTCAGAGCGGCCGTGCACGAATACACACACATTGTTTTCATGTAAACACACCACGTGGTGAAGTCGTAGACACCAGAGAGTCTTGTTATGTGTCAGGATTGGATTGTTGAAGGCAATTAACATTTAAAGAGAAAAAAAAAATGGAAATGATTTCATGCATTATTAATTCATTTATTGTTATTTATAAGCGGGAAAGTATTTCAGTGCTAATTCCAATCATTCTTAGACGATTACAGTCAGTGGAATAAGGTTTAACGGCTACAACCAGATCGTCGAATATTTATTTTCCATGTTGTCCTATCAAACCACGACAGCCCTGATTTAAATGATCACCCAGGAACTTTGTCACATCCTCTTCAGCCAGCAGCTGGTTAGCATAGTGTGAAAGCAGGAGGACGTACGTATAGGCAGTAAGTACATTTACACTCACAGGGGACGAAGGACTGCGCTGCTGTTTTTACGGGTAATCGGGGGACGGTGTTAGCAGGCACTTGGGAAATCTGCGAGCTCGAGAGGAACCTGGTTTCGCCTCCAGCTCAGACTTGTTTTAAAAGCCTGGCGCACAGAGTTTAACTGTATAAATGTCCGAATTTTAAAAACCCCAAGGGGGAAAAGGACTTATTTGGACGCCTACGAGACACTTTGCGTTAGGAAAATATTCTGATATAATGAGGCGGCACCGCTCTTTTCATTCTTTCACTCAGCTGTGTGCAGCTTACTGTCTGCAGCCATTGGTCACGCACATGTGCAGTTGGAGGAAGCCGATTAGAAACCTGTTTACATGTAAACATGTCAGAGTAATCGGCGTTCACCGACAGACAGCTACCCGGGGAAACCAGGTTTCCCCCGATCCCCTAACTGGCTTTGGGAAACCAGCTTTCCCGTAAACACATGACACTTAAGAAATCCGTTTTCCCAAGGAAGCTATCTGTAATCCTGTTACCTAAGCTCGTGTAAACGCGATCGATGTCAGGATTCGTTTTCACAAGTCGCACTTTGTCTCTGTCCCGGTAACTAAAGTTAAGAAATGCAGTAAATACACGCTGGGACTTTTCATTGGGGTTGGTTTTAAAGTCTGTTTCTCACAGCAGGGTGGACGAAGCGACAATGCCGGGTTTCTGCTCAGCTGTGTTCGCACATGAGTTTTTTCTTTTAAACTTCCACGTAGGTTTGTGTGTCCGTGAGCCGCAGCGTCATGATTAACATCCCTCGATATGCTAAAAATGAAACCCATTTTCTTTAGAAACAGAAAAGGGAAATGCACATCTGAAAACACTGAGCTGGGACCCTGGTGTGTTCTGATGAAAGCGCAGCTGTTTAGTGGCAACATATGATGGAAACTCACAAAGTGAATTCGACATGTCCCTCAATTCCCTTCTCTGCATAGGTCCTCGTCGATGTTTCCCGGAATCAGTGGAGGAGTATAATTCCTCCTTTAGTCACACGCAGGAAGTAGGAAGTCCTGCAAAAAACAAAGTTACTCGGTTGACAGACACACACACACATACACACACACACACCTAAAGAAAATATAAAACCAAAACAAAATATTAAGGGCAACAATATGCTCTTCCAAAAAGGCAAATAACCCCCAAGGGAATGAATATTACTAATCAATCAACACGAAGAAGTGTTATAATCATTAGCATCGGCAATTGATTGATGATTAGAGTGAAAAAGCAACACGTGGTTTTGGCCTGGAAACGTGATACGACATCACTGGTGCCGTGGTGCTAAAGTCGGGGCTTGTTCTTCGTTTTCGGACTTTGGAAACGGTCAGACAAGCTGTTTCCAGTCTTTATGCCAATTTAAGCTCAGCTGCTGTTTGTCTTATAAGTGGCCAAACATGGGGTCAGTAATGTACAAATGTCCACACCAGGATAATTTGTAATTAAGTCTGGTCCTCACACAAACACCAATACACGTTCTTACACACAGTGTAAAAAAAAACAAAAAACATTTGATACCAGTAGCCACTTAAAGTGAAGTCATCTTTCGCTGGTGACACAAAATGTCATCATCAGCCCAAATCCAATTACATCAGCAACAAGAGGACCCTCTGAAACAATCGCACGTCCTGAGTGTCCACCTGACAAAACATGTCTCTGTGGGCTCAAGACCAAAGGAGAAAAAAGTACAGCGACAGGACAAAACAGAGCTTTGGTTCAAGAGTAAAGTGGTTCGGCTGCAGACGGAGGCTGATGAAACGTGACCATTGGTGCCAGAGAGAAGAGATTAGTGGCTCTTTTTTCCCCAACCTCTCGTCTTGTTCATTATTGCATGGATCAGTGTTCTGCAGCTCATGTGAAACCCATGTTTGGAGCTGTCTTTCAGCATTGACACACACACACACACACACACACACAGTTTTGAGAGCCCGTAACTGAGAAGGAATGAGTGGAGCAACGCATGCTAACCGGATGAGATGCTGCTGCACGCAGATTCATATCATGTTTCAAACCCCTGAAGAACAGCGTGAGTCAAATATGAAAAACATCACAAGACTCGGCAACAGTTCTTTGGCTACGGAAAACAAAATGTTTATTTGAACATTTGTTTAAACGCTTTTGCGATTTATTGTAATTAATATGTTGCCACTTACTGTCCAAATAAAATACAGACTTTGACGTTAAAAATGTTGAAAACGGGTTTCTGAGTTAATTGTGCGGCATTTATTTTAACAATTCCCACAAAAAAAAAAAAAAAAAAACTTTATTTGATCACTAAATGGGTCAACTCACTATAAACTGAGCTCCAAATAAATATTACTAATCTGTTGACCTGTATTCTACAATTCATAATTTACTTTATTATTAAATATCCACTTATATGCCAATTTCACACTGGTCCACAGCAGTTAAATGAACTAACTTGTTTTTACAATTTTACTACAATGTGTCTAACGCCAAGATTTCAGAATAAATGTTTTCAAACTCTAACTTTAGCTCTATATGTCTGTCTTACATTAGGAGGCTCAAAACATAAGTTTGAATCAAATTTGCTTTTTTAATAGTGAAACATTCACACACAAAAAAAAATTTAAATTGTAAATGGGAAAAGCTGTCTTCAAACATGATTTTATTTAAAAAAAAAACATCCACATAATAATATATAAAAGTAAATAATAGTTTTGGTGAGTTTCTGCGTGTGTGGAGGTCCGGTGGTTCATTACTCTGTGCCGACAAACTTCTGACCCGAACAAAAAAAAAAGAAACCTCTTCAAAGTTAAAATGAGTCAGAACTTGAGAATAAAGTGAAATGCAAGAGATTTTATGAATAGTGTTCAGTCTTATGAGGTTTATTCACGTGAGGGAAAACACATCAGGAAAATGTTTAAATACTCTCCATAATAAAATTAATAATCATGCACATGAAAAGTATAATATACTGTACATAAATATTACATTGGGAAAACCCATGTTTCTAGCTGGTCTGTTTCCTGATGCAGTGCTTGTGTGTTTACAACTCGATGTCCACTAACTGAGACAAATGTGCCGTTTACAGTGCAAGAAATCAAAAGGCTAATGGAATGCTCGACTCATTGCAGGTGTGGGTCTTTTCAGTATGGCTTCCACGGAAAAGGATAAGGAATCGCTGGACGGCATCTTTGTCCCGACGGGCTTGGACAGAAAGTCCCTCGCGTACCTGTCAGTCACTTTCACAGCCTGAATGTCTTTGGCGGAGCCTTCCCTGAACTTGCGGGCGGCCTCTTCTAAAAGCTCTTTGCAGTAGGGACCCCTGGGCTCCGGCCCGCCCCCGCTGCTTGCCTTTTCACTCAGCGAGTGAAAGGAGTTGAGTTTCATGGAAAGCTTAGCACTGTCTTTGCCCAGCTTGTTCAAAGCTTGGCTGGAGTTTTGTGAATGGGAGTTGTTTGAGAAGGACTGCCCAAAGCTCCTCTTAGGCAAGGAGAAGGCTGAGCACTCCCTCGGTCCGCCGTGGACAATGCCAGGAGGCTTGGGATCCGCCCGGTGAGGGTCTGGCGAGTCCTGCAGTACGGCAGCTCGGGATCCTTCCAGCTTGGAAGCGACGGTGGCCGCGGCCTCCTGCTCGGGGGGTTGGCTCTCAGCAGGCATCATCTTGGGCTCCCACACGGCACCCGGCTTCATGTTCTGCACCGCCGTGGCGTTGAACAGGCATTGCTGGTAGAGCAGGGCGTCACCCAAGTTGGCCGCGCCACGGGGCCACATCATGAAGCTGCCTCGCGTCGGCTGCAGCGGGTAGTGGCGGTACGTTGCGGCCACGCTGACGTTGGAGGAGATTAGCTCGACGTTGGCCGAGCCGCTGGGGTACTGCATGGACAGGTCCAGGCAGTTGGGGCCGAGGAAGTTGCACAGCTCTTTGGGCTGCGGCTCGACCTGAGCCGCAGCCGAGTAGGCCGTCTTGTAGGAGTTGTACTCAGCAGCGTGGTGGACCATGCTGTTAGGGAAGAGGACGGAGGCCGCGGCCGGCTGGCTGTTCTCAATCAGCTCTCGTTCTTTGTACTCCCGCTCCAGCATGACGGTTTCCAGCTCCTTGTCGGCAAAGGCTCTTCTCTTCCTCATTCGATCGCTCAGCGGTGGGGGCAGAGACGGGTTGGCCGCCAGGAAGGGATCAGACTGCACTGGGCGATACCCTGTCATCAAGAGAAGCCCCCGTTTCAATTAAAGGTTTATGAGATTCAGTGTGTCTTGAATTAGATCTGATGTCAAACATGCATGTAGAAATGTCCACAATGCTGACAACCATGCAGAACTGCAGCAAGAGAGAGTTTATGACTCAATATGCAGTCATGAAACCATCTTTGTATGCTGTGATCGTGCTGGGGATGGTAAATAGCGTAGTACTGCATGCCAAGAAGTTAAACAAGTTACCGAGTCCTTATCACTGCTCTGCTGTCATAAAAAAAAAAAAAAAAATGTAAAAAACAAAAAAAAAAAGATAGAAACAGAGTCAAGCTACAGGGAAAAAAAAGCAGGTTAGAAGTGGAGACAGAAGCAGACAAAGTTGAGAAAGTGCTAATTCAAACATATAATTACTGTCAGATTTGCCGCCCGGTTACCTTCGAGAATGCTTTTGGCAAGCATGGTGGATGGTCGGATGTGTCGTTGATAGATCGTCCGCCTCTCTGTGGCAATCTGTTTCCCAGATATTCCTTTCTTGTCCTGAGAATTTAAGAAAACAAAAATGATTAAAGACGCGGTTTCAAGAGGTTTTTCCCTGAGCCTTAGATAATCCCTGATTTGTCTCAGCTATGATCCACGTCAAGTCTGTGTTTGGCTAATATAAGCTCCAAGATATATGGGCAATAACATGGTTGTTGTTTTTTTTTTTAAATGCATGACATTTTTAAATGGCGTTAGAAAGAGAGTTTTAGCATTTGTAAAAATACAGTTTAAAATATACCCGAAATGTTTGAAGGGTTTTGCAACTCAATCTGGGGTCATTACTTTAGACAAGACTTTGTAATGAAAGTGGGGGATTTACCCCAACAAGGCAAGAAGCGAGCAGAAACACAGACACACACCGCACACACACAAACACTTTCAGAAAAAGTGGCTCTGGTATCATCTTTAAAATACAGCTGCTGAGGTGGTTCGTTGTTTTACTGCAGACAAATATTTGCATGTTACAGACCTCTTAACACACACATAATATGCCCACATACCCCCACACACACACACTTTAACTGAAATGTGTGTCGTTCACAAATAAAGACATAACCGTCTGAGAGATGACATATTTTCTCGTCCCAGGAACAACCACAACTGTTTTTAATCAGTCAGTTGGATTAAAATGAAGCCTTGTTCGCTTCACACAGTGATGTACAGTCACGTGTAAACAGCCAAACGTGACTAAGCGTTGAAACCACATCTAAAAACTGGCCTCAGTCGATTCTAAAAAGGTGAATTTTGATTAGATAAATAAAAACACGTAGGTATGTTTCTCTGCTTTACTTTGGAAAATTAGCACCGAATTGCACAGAAGAAAATCCACATAAACATTCCCGCATGTGTGTTTGATCATTCATATTCTGGAAGCAAAATATTAGACACAGGTAGAATTTCCTCAGTTTTTTTTTTTAATGTAAAAATGCCGTTTGAAGAACCCAAATTTGCATTTCAGCCTAATTAAAATTTGCATCTGTGATGTTTCAGTGCAGCTCAACTAAATAAAAAAAGGGCAATTCAACCTGAGTTTGCCTGGAAACTAAAGCTTATAGAATTTCGTTGTGAGGATCAATTTAAACAAATTGCTTCGTTATTTGTTAGTTTCACAGCTCTTCCAACACAAGTGTGGCTGATTGAGCTGCTCCTCATAAATAAACCCATGAAAGTGGACAATCTTCTACTTCACCTACTACTGCACTTCACTTTCAGCAGATCTTTATTTTACAATGTGACATGCGGATTTTCACCTCCATGGCCTCGGTGTGCGTCCTGTGTCTGGACAGCAGTGAGTGAGCCACTGGTTTTGCACAATGATATAACGCAATGAGCCCAGATCCACATGAAAATCTCAAAGTCTGAGATGTGAACTCCAGTTTGCAGGTTTCCTGGATTGTACATGTCAGAACACTTGACTGGAAGCTGCTGTGTGATCATCACAAAGTGGAGTTGCCTGGTGAATTAAGGCGAACTGACTTTTGCTGACGATTCTCAGCACTTGAATGCATCACAACGACGTTAATAGAGGACTTGAAGGCAACAGGCTTACCTCCGTGGCTTGCTGCCTCCTCAGCGCCACCTGAGCCGCCATCACCCGCTGTCTCTCCACCACCAGCAGGCAGTTTGCGCACTGACAGTCCCTCCAGCGGCAGAAGCGCTTGTGTCCCTTCAGGCAGGACACGACGCCGTGGTTGCGGCAGCGAGCGCACTTCGGCGTCCGGCTCAGCTTCCTCTGGTCCCCGGCACACAGGCCGTTGGGGCCCGGCTTGTCCTCGTCACCCTTGCTGCCGTCTCCATCGTCCTCGGCGACGCCCGGACCTGGTGGAGCCGAGCCCGGGCGGCTGGAGGAGTCCGCCAGGTCGTCGCTCTCCGTCTCCAGACTTTCCACGTCGATTTCAAACTCGCAGCCAGCGCTGTCTGACATTTCTCCAGCGGCTGTTGGTCCAGGCAGTTTTTATCTGGAGACGCATTTGAGGATGATTTTAGGCCCGTGTCATTTTTATTATAATAACCATAAAGTTATTATTAATGCACATGGTGAAGGAAGCAAAAATCAATGTTGTCACCTTGATTGTCAGCCTATTTTTAAAAAAGATTATAAATTATGAAATTATAAAACTGAATCCACACGGACACGATATGAACATTTCGCGCAATTTCTTGAAACGACGCTCGAATATGTTTAAATTTGGTTTCTGACGTTTGGGGCGTTTTATGGCACCATTATAAGCTTCTGTGTATTTTTATATACAAAGAAAAAAATAAATCAGGCCAAGAGATGCATCCAGACTTTGGCTTAGAAATATATATTTGTATATATGTGAAAAAAAATGTAAATAAGAAAATGATAAAAGCCTACGTTCTTCCCTATAAGCCTATGATTGCTAAAAAAACAAAAACACATGTATGACATAGGTAATTCTATTCTGACATAGGAGCAAACACACTTTTTTAAAGCCTAAAATAAAATAGAAAAACACAGAACCCAGGTTGATTGTTAACTCCGCGCGGAAATGAGAACATAAACTAATAACACACAGCTAAAAGCTTCACTAAATACTAATCCTGGCAGCGCTTGATTTTACCTGCGGTCCTGCGGGGTTACACACAGCAGTGTGGGGAAAGCGAGCTGTGAATCACCCACAGACAAACACACACACGCTCCAGGCTCCACAATCAAGGCGTAATAATTCTCTGTAAACTCAGGTGGATGAGTGCGCGTCCCCCTCTGAACACGTCCGAACTTCCTCTGAAGTGGACGCACCGGGCTCCGCTCCTATGAGCTGCGTCAGTCTGCGCCTTCTGTCCTCTGATTGGCTGCTCTTCAGCACCCGCCGCCCAATCGGATTAGGAGCAGTTATACGGGCGGGGCGGGCGGGGGAGACAGTAAAGTAGGAAATGTAAAAGTTTATTACTTTTTCCGAGTAACGAGTTCAGTTTTCTGTAGGTATGAGGGTGGGAACAAAGTTTCATAAATGAAAACCTACTTGTCACTGTGGGAGGACAACACACTGCACTGTTATATAGCTTGTAAAAATCACATAAAATATAGAAAGTTAAAACAGTTAATTGTGTCTTGTTAAAGTAAATCATGGCTTAATAACAGGACAGAGGGTCAAGAGGTCAGTGGATCCTGAGCCAGAGCCTCTGTATCAAGTGTTATTTTTTTATTTTTTTGAAAGTCACAGAGCTAAGTAAAGAGATGCTAACCTTAAAGAGAGCAATGCATGACCCCTAAAATAACTACACAAAGAGATCATAGAGATGCAAAATGAAAAAACAGACACAAAACAAACCAATCAGTTCAAAAAAATAAATAAAAAATTACACGAGAAACAAAAATGACAGCAGAAAGACACTATAAAGAGGTGAGAGGACCATAAAGTGGTGAGAAACTACAAACTCACAATAGCTACAAACAATGTCAGGGCCTCATTTGCAGTTACCCTGTGTTTCTTTAATTCTCTGTGTGCGTGTGTGTGTGTGTGTGTGTTTAAACAGTTTAGGCAAAAACTCTTCAGAGCCTTTTTGCAGTTTTAAAAATATCCAATGTTGGAACTTTTTGGATGTTACAATTTGTTATGCTTGTTCGTAAGCTAATAGTAATAAAAATGATGCCAACGCTGATGAAGAATCTCTGAATTCAATCCCAGTATCCTCAGACACTTATTGGAGGCTTTAACTCGTCCACAGGGAGCCGCCCCAGTCACTCTGCCGCTTCCAGTCACTCTGCTACAAAATGGCTTCAACATTTGCAGCCTTCATGTCAAGAAGTTAACTGACAATTAATAAATAATAATAAAATAATCAAACTTGTGCAAGTCAATGAGGGCTGCATCCAACCATCAGTCTTTAATAATTAGCTTATTTTTATTTATTTTATTTTGAGGGTAAAAAGGGCCGTCATTCTTTCCTGAAGGCCACGTTTCCACTTTATTGTTTTGGTCTGTTTGTTTTGTGAAAAATACAAAAGACGCTGACCTCTGCCATCACAGTAAACTATTTCCGACCAGCGATATTTTGGCATTTTTCTTCATTCATTTCTGTAATTGACTTATCAATCAATCGACTTCCTTCCACTAGATGACTCTAGGTGAGGAAATAAGGCCTCAACACCCCAGTCTTTCCCTGGGGCCCCCTAGCAGGTTTATCTGGTTGTGCAGAGGAAACTTTTTCCTAAGCCGTGAATTGTTATCTGTGAAGGTCGTGCAGCAAAGACGCCCAATTACAGGCGACAAATGTAATAATGAATCTTTTAAACCTCTGTATTATCAGGCAGAATTGTTAACTTTAAATGGCTGCAGATGTGCATTCAGTGATTTAAAAGATACGTAAAAAGTTCATTTAAAACGTTCAATGGCGATTTAAACATGTGAATTACTTTAAAATTCAGTTTTATTGCAAACAAATTGGTTATCAGATGTAGGCGAGTCGACAATGTGCAGTGTTTTATTTTATTGCTGTCTGACTCATTTCGACTTATTTACAGGGCACAGTTCAAATGGCTCTGTGATGAAGCAGGTAGACGGGTAATAAATGTGACCTGCAGCTTGTTACAGTCTGTCCTCTTGGCAGTAACTGAGGGTGATTACAATGTTTTCACAACAATCAAACCTAAAAAAAAAAAAGAAAAAGTGGGGGATTCCCACACAAAACAAGCAATTAAAACCCAACGTTTCAGCTGATCCCAAATGAGCAAAGATAAATCGTTTTTATCAGAAAAACCCTTAACTTTAACTTTTAGTTCCAGTCTTACGGCCAAATATTACATTTTTAACTCACTCTCACTTATTTTAATAATATCAAGCATATGACGCACTTTCCTTTAATCTTTAATGCAGTAAACCTGGTTTTAACCTTGAGATGTCTGAGCTTGCTGTGAGGATTTGATTCTGAATAATAAAAAAAAACAAAAACACGCTCTCTCTCTTGTCTCATTGTCCTGCTTATTCTTTAAGTTTCCCTTATCAGGATAAAATAAAAAGGTTAAACAAAGCTCAGGTTGAATATGGTCGTGTTTATACAGGCAAATGCTTTATGGGTGTGACCGCTGAGTCTTGAGCTTAACAAAAGACACACAAAAAAGAATCTCTGTCACTTTCTAAGTTTAGCTCTTTGTTTGCCATTTATTGAGTGAAAGCCTGACTCCAACAAGAAAAAAGAGACTTTACAGAATTTGCTTAATGCCAACTGACTTTCATGGGAACTGACGTGAAGACAATGCAGCAGCCGACTGTCACATAGCTGAAAATGGCCTTTTCTCCTTCTACTTGTGATGTAAAATGAAAAACAAGGCAAAGCTTAAATCTTGCAATGAGGCTTATTTGTCTTTTTAACATGGAACTTAATAGAACGTTTTACCTTCTTAACGGAACGTTTGTCCAGACTCATCTTCTAATCAGTTCATCCTTGACTCCAAGTGCATGTTTCCTCCAGATGTAATTGGATTTCCTCCAGGAGTTTGAGATAACACATTGACAAGAGCGGGACAGACATGAGATCACAGTGCATTTGACCTTTAACCGCCTAAATCTAACATCTATTAATCTAAGTGGATGCTTGAGCCACATTTGAAGACGTTCCCTCAGGGCATTCCATGACCCATCATGGTCAGACAAACAGGACATGCGTGAGGTCACAGTGACCTTTGACCTTTTACAACCCAATCAGTTCATCCTTGAGGACATTCAAAAGAACGGACAGAATCTTTCTGGGTATATGATGTGATTCCCCTTTTCCTTAAACTGATACTAAATTATTGTAGCATTAGAGTTTTTGAAAACATCTTCTTTCACCTTATAAAAAAACCACTTGTCCCCTTTTTCTTGTTTCTCCAGAAGATGACACCACCTCTGAACGGTTCCTCCGTGTGGTTAAGGTGATGTTAGGCCCGCAGGTGCAGCTTTAGTTGCCATGTCATCTTAATTTATTACGAAGGTTACGAGCGACCCCAGGTCGTCATTTCCACGTCAGGAATGCTTTGATGTTGACAGCAGCCTGGACGGTCCAACAGGAGGTTACCAGGCATTTCTGCAGGACTTGCAGTGTATCTCAGGGTCTTGGAGTTTTGGGGGTCTTTAAAGGGGTCTTATGTGTGCTTGGAAATGCAGTTTCCTAAAGAGATTCCAGGCTTTGTTAAATTAGTTGAGGGGCCATTGCAGAGTAGGGGATCCTCAAGGTGGCTTTGGTACGAGTCCCCAAATCTTTTAGAAGCTGAAGAAGAGTGTCTTGCTTTTTAAAAGAACTTTGGAAGGTTTGGGTTACTACCCAAAATAAGTGAAGTGATTCCAGGCATTAAAGAAACATCAGCGATCTGGGATAATCTGAAGATTTTGCAGAGATTTGTAGAATTATTTTAGGCCCTGCTGAAGGAATTGCAGCAGTCTTTGATGAGGTCGAGGTACTGTATCCATCAGCAGGTCTACGAGGATCCCTTGTGTTATTGGAGGAGTCCAGAAAACCATGAAGGGATTCCAGATTTCATTGAAAGAAAGGGTTGTTGCAGCAGCAGTCTGAGAGTCTTTTTTTTTTTCATGGTCTTTGAGGAGGTTTTAGGAGTCCTCAAGAGTTTTAATGCTCGAGAGATCTTTACAGGCTGCTGGTGCTTCTGAATTGATTTGAGGTGTTACTAAAGTAATTTCAGGGTGGTTTTTGGACATACTTGAGATCCAGGCATCATTCGAGGGGGTTCCAGGCATTACTGAAGAATATAGAGCAAGATGGGTCAAAATATTCCAAAAAAGATAAATATGTCATGGTATGTTTATAGGAGCAGCATGATTTTATTCAGGCCTTGACATATTAAAAGGCTGATTTTTTGTAATGGGCTCAAACCTGCAGGAAGACACAGACACATAATGACACTTTCTCACAAGTTGACTGAAACAACAGCATCTTGTTGGAAGTGTCCCGCTGTGCAGGCTGTAAAGTGTAACAGGAGCCGTGGAAAGACAGACCCGCGGTGTGAGACCACTGGGGACCCTGTTATGTTAATTAGCCTCTGATAGACCCACAACAGATGCAGCTGAATACAACACCAGGCGGGACGACATTTGTCTCTGTCTGAAGGGGTCTGACATTTCGACCTCTACCGGCTAATGTGCAACAATCAGGAGGACCTGTCCTTCAGCTGTGGACATTTATCTGCACTTGTGCAGACTTGACTTGGTCGTAACGGGCGTGTCATTGTTTTCATTCATCCGATCATCTGCACCATTTGAGATTCTTCTGTTAACATTTTATTCACACTGGCTCCTTTTCGAACTTGTGTGTATAAAATATTTGGTGGAAACTTTTCTGAAACTACTTCAACACAAATAATGTTAATGTTATTTGTTGTCTCCGCTTCTTAAAGTGTTTGTAGGCAAAGCTGAAAAAATTCAATGAAGGTACTTGAAGATTTTGGGGCCAGATGGAAAGTACACTGGGAAAACACACTCCTGCTTCAAATTCTGATCACACCACTGTACACAATTTGCTATTGGCTGATTAAATTGTATTTAAGTCTTAAGAAATGTAAAATAACGTAAGAAGAAGGTCAGTGGTTCAATACAGAGACAGGCAGGACGGAGTCTAAAAAGCAGCGAGGCTCAGTGGCCACAGGTCAGAGTGTGTGTGTTGTACTGGGCAGACTTCAGCTGTGAATTAGGATAAGGACGTTCCTGCAAAAGAAAGGCCGCTTCTACCCGGAATTAAGAAGAGTTAGAGGCTGTTCAAATAAACTCAAACATGAGAATCTGAAGGGCAATAAGTGTTCTAAATAAAAGACAGTCTAAAAAAAATCTAAGAAAGTCTAAGAAGTTTAAAAGCACTAAACTAAAGGCGGAAGTTTTTGCCTAGACACTTGTGGTTCAGTTATTGGACCTTGGCTGTGTTCAATTATAAATATAATGTAGATCGATTTTCACCACTAGATGGCAGCATTCGCAAAGGTTCGACAACAGAACAAGCCAGAGAGAGACAGGGGTCATTGGCGCTGCAGTAAAATCAATGTCCCATTTCTGTCTTCATGAAAACACGACTTTTAGATGTGGAATATACTTTCACCACACGTTTAATACTGGAAAAGATGTTTCTATGAAACTGTAGTAAAACAAAGCAGCTCAAATGTGGTGTTTAACACACAAAACCAAATGCACGACTGTGCTGCTTTGTAGTGTTGTGATGCAAAGCAGCAGGGGGCGGCTGGAGACTTAACGACCTCCCGTTTTTCATGCTTTAAACAACCACCGAATGATAACTTAAACATTATGTTCACGTTTTATAGTCCATCTTCCAAATGTCCCCAGTGAGATACATATTCTTTCTCATATTCTCTGTTGCATTCACGCTTGCAATTTGTTGGCGTGTGCAGTGTGTGCGCGGATTAGAGATTAGATAAATCAGTAACAACTGAACTTAATTCAATGCCACTGCATGGTATGAGTCGTCATCACCAAAAAAAAATAAAAATAAAGATTAATGAGCCCCCCACCCCACCCCACCCCCTCTTTTTTTCCCTACAGCATCTGGAATCAAAGGAAAAAGGATCCTGAACTATTTCATGTCGAACATTGATATTAGCCATAAAAACGGTGCCTAGATTCTAATTTCAATTTGTGGTCAAATTAGCGTCACACGGTGTGACAGAAAAGCAGCCAATCAGCTGCTTGTGTTCACCCTCAACGACACAATTATTTCCATCATCCATGTCCTCGCAGTCTCATTTGTGAGCATCGAATTCATCTTTACCCAGTCCATGTTCTGTCCACTTTGGCACCCAAATATTACTAATCGCTATTTAACACACGATCTGTGCATAGAATCAGCTGACTTTCCACGCGGCAGCTGGTTTGTACTTGGTAACTGCAGCCATAAGGACATTTTCTACATGTTTTGTTATATTGACTTTTCTGTCACTTAATAAAAAAGGTGGATGCTGCCTTTACGCATTTGAAGTATTACTTAAAAAAGTGACGTTTTTCACACGGTGAACCAGGTGCTACGTGGTCTTTAAGAGGCAGCAGATTAGAAATACTGTAAAGTAAAAGCCCCGCATTCAAGCAAAAATAAAAGTGTATCATGAGGGAAAAGGAAACCTTCAAGTACTAAAGTAAAGTATTCATTACGCAGAACGAGTCATTCTGCACAGTGCAGCTACTTTAAGTGACTCATTTATGTGTTGATTATATTTTATATGTATAAGAAAAGCAGAAAAACAGTGGAGCAAACATTGCAATATCACCCTCTAAAATGTGTGGAGCATAAAATGGCGATTCTCAAGTAAAACACAAGTGACTTCAATGTCTTTTTTTAATGCAGTACTGGAGTAATTGTACACATAGAACCGTCCAAAGCCAAAGCTTGCTGTCCGTTATATCACAGCTTCCAAATGTAAACTACTAAAAAACACTTTACCTTTCATAGCTGTGTCAGAATACGGTTTATGATCAATCTAACTAATGCACCTCGTGCTATTCCGCTGTTGCATTAAACAACTCTGCACAGACATGCAAATGTTTGCATCCCCTTGATAGTGCATTAAATATTAGGTTGGTTTTAAAAAGAAAACATAATTTCTGTCATTGCATACTGTTTTGCCATTTCAAAATAAAGGGATGCAAACTTTTGTACCCAACTGTATCTGCTGGTCTTGCAGTAACTGACAGAATTTATCAGGAAGGTCGCACGTTAGTTCACCTAATTATCATCGGACTTGGTTCAGGTTTCGTGTTGTGCTCTGCACCTTCCCTCTCATCTGTTTGTCCGCGTCTGCATCTACTGAGCTTTCACTTCATTTGGAATTCTGCAGGTTTTTTTTAACAAAACAAATTCTGCACCTGCTGAAAGTCTCTGCCGCAGCATAATTCCTATTAACACATTCCACAAAACCATTTTCCAACCAGCTACAGGAAAAAAAAAAAAACCATTAAGGTAAAACTAAATCCTTTAATCAGTTAACACGCTCATTCGATCCATTTGGACAATTAAGATTTATTTGGCATACTCTTGACATGCAGGGGTGATGTTTACATCGAGAGTTTTCACAGTACTAAACATGCTAACAGGAAAGAGATGGTGGATTTCAAAATAATACGCAGTCGGTTACATTCAAACATTTGGTCAAGTCCAGTAACATCTTAGCATGAGGGATGATGATAGAGGATTAACATCCCCGTAATAAAGGATGACTGCTACAGCCCACACAAATAAAACACACACACACACGCACACACACACACATAGATTTCCTTTCACAATAATACATATTTGGTTCTCCGACGCTGTAAAAGGCCACATTGACTTTATGTGGATGAGTTCAGGATGCGGGAGTCTGCGGAGTCAGATCGCTCTTCGTACTCCTCATCAGGAGAGTAGAGGCCTGGTTTGTGCCCCAGCGTGCAGCTCTCCTCCTGGATGCTGATGCGCTGCTCCTCCGATGGTCTGGAGGGGAGGACTGAGGAGCTGCGGAACACGGATCCCCCGGGCCCAGCGGGCGCTGCGGGGGGGAAGGGAGACACGTATTGGGCCGCCGATCGGAGCTGGTACTGCTGCTGCAGAGCCATGGTATTCCACAGAGTCACGTCGTTGTGCACGAACGGACTGGCCTGGCTGCGCGTCAGAGAGTTGCGCAGCATGAGCGGGTAGCGCGTGGGCTGCGGGAAAGACGGATGCTGCAGGGGGACAGCCAGCGGGCCTGTGGACACCACTGCCGAAGCGGAGTCGGACGTAAACCGGAGGGACTCGGGCACTCGGAAGGCGGAGCCCACCGACCACTTGGCGGAGGAGGACACCGGGTGGTAGGAGCCCAGTGTGTGCTCCAACAGGTGTCCGTTTGTAGGTAGCACCAGAGCTTCCGGGTGCGCGTCAGCGTGCGTGTGCGCACTGCCGTCAGGAGCCCTGCTGGACAGCAGCACCTCGATGGCCCCCACCAGATCCCCGCCGCAGCCTCTGAGGATGAGCTCCAGCACAGGAGGCTTGTGAGCAGGGAAGATCTTCTTGAGAACCTCCAGCGGCGGGCGGTTAACTCGGAGGCTGAAGGGCAGGTTGATGGAGCCGGCGAGGCCTTCGATGAGCACGCTCTGCTCCGCGGGGCTGACCGGAGACTTCTGAGGACTCTCCGCTTTGGCCTCCTTCTCAGCGCTGCCGGCTTTAGAGAGGCTGTAGCGGCTCTCCTCCTGGTGGGAGGGGGTTTCCGGACGCTCCGGGGTGTAGCAAGAGTTTGGCTTGGAGCCTTCAGGGGAGCTGACCGGGTCCTGCTCCTTCTCACTCGAGCTCCCCCCGTTTTCACCTCCTGACGCCTCATCAGCAGCGTCCTCTGTGGCCTCTGCGAGACAAGGAACCAGAAAGTCGAGACAAGTTTGGACACGAATCAGAGCACAGATGTGCGCGCGTGAGATGATTCACATGATTTAGACACTAATCTGACTCCTGAAAGCCTCTGCACTTCAACACGGGCTCCCATTATAACCCCAAACCCCCGCTTTGCGCTCTCCTAGGGAGGAAAGGTACCACACAATTAACCGCTGGTCAACTTTGTCTCCAACGCGGCGATTTATGCGGATTTACGCAAAGTGCTGACGGTGCGTCACCGTCGATACTTTTTGACCACGTTTTGTAAACTGTTGCTCGGTACCATTTCATCTGAACTTGATATCCTGCAAAAAAAAAAAAAGAAAAAAAGAAAAAAAAAATGCAGCTGTGGAGCAAACAGATCGGTGCTCGTGTCCAGATGTTTGCAGCTGAGCACGGTCCGAACAGTTTTGTTTAAAAAAAAAAAAAGACTAAATTTGTTACAAAAAGTTTAAATCATGATTTGCAGCTTCCAAACGAGCGGCAGGTGTCAGACATTTTCCTACTGCAACGCTGCAATTTCCCTTCAAAGTTATTCAAGTATCACATTTAAAGCAAACATACGCGCGATTGATCGTGTAACTGATGTTTTTGTGGGTTTAGTAGGATCAGGTGCTAAAATTAATAAGCGCTCTCGTGCCAGTTCCTTTGCGCTACTAGGAAATACACGAGACACAGAAGAACTACGAGATGTTCATCTCAGTGACAGATTTCTTTAAAATATTGTTACATTTGTTCGCTTTTAACAATCCAATTTTTACAGAAAATGTCATTTTTCTCAAATATTCCATTGAATAAAAGGTCAGAAAATAAAATAAACGTATAGCTTCAGCACAACTTTTGCTTTTTGTATTTTCTGTATGTTTTGTGTGTTTAAGCTTATGTGTTTACGTTTTACATTTTGTTGCTTTTTTCTTATCCGGGTTAAATTTAAATAACTTCATCTTTATGCTGAAATAATGAAATAAAAAAAACTGAATTTTAAGACACGTTTGAAAACACAAAGAATGTATCTTGTACCTTTTTATCCTTTTCCCATTTGTTACTTTGGAGAAAAGTGTTTAAAATAATTACAGAAGCCTGTTACAGGATTCTTGTGAGGAATTTTGTGGTCGAATTTTAGCAGCCTAATATTTTTATGTTCAGATATTTTCGTCATTTCGTCAAACAGGAAATCTCCCAAAATTTGTGCCTCTTCGTTCATCCATCCATCTATTAGCTGTAACCTCTCGTCCTGTTCAGCGTATCCCAGCTGTCACTGAGCGAGATAGAAGGGGGGGGGGGGGGGACACCCTGGACAGGTCGCCAGTCTAGTTTCATTCCATCAAATAAAACTTATTATTTAGCTCAATAGTCAAATTCTCCCACCTGTGCATGTTTGCGCTCCGGCCTGCACTGGCTCCGAGCTGCTCCACCTCAGCTCCAACTCCTCTGTCCTCGACGGGGCTCCTTGGTTCCCCTCCCCGGTTCCGGGTATGCTGATGCCGGGCAGCACTCGGAGGGACTCTGGGATGAGGCTCTCCAGACTCTCGTTGGCCTGCTGCCTGCGCAGCGCCACCTGCGCCGCCATGACGCGCTGCCGCTCGATGATGAGGATGCACTTCTCGCAGGTGCAGTCCTTGAAGCGGCAGTAGCGCTTGTGGCCTTTGAGCCACGACAGCACGCCGTGGTTCCTGCAACGCGCGCACTTGGGAGTCCTCTGGAGCGGGGCCCGGGGTTGGGACACCGGAGCCCCCATGTACAAGTACGGAGACCCGTAGCCGTTCATTGTGTCCGACGAAGCGTGTTTTCTAGGACGCACAAGTGCATCTGCAGAGAGGCGAGGCGGGGCGGGAGTGTCGTTGTCAGAGAGCAGTCAGAGAGATGGAGCTGGTGTGCTACAACGCATGACAGGATGAGGATAAGAGGTGTAGGCTTGTAGTGGAGGATCCACCTTTCCCTCGGCTGACAGCACAGATATGCATCAGGCTGACACGCACTTCTGGAGCCGAGTAACCAAACGCTGTCACTCGCGTCAAACGTCCACAAAAAAAAAAAAAAAAAAAAAGAAAAAAAAAATGCCCACTTTTCACTGAGAAACTCACACGTTTGTAGTTTCGTTTTAAAACGGAACAATAACTTTCAGAGATCAGGAAAACGACTACGGAAAATGTGCGCTCATGTATCCAGAAGCTGTTTTATTAAGTGGTTCCAAAAAAGGCCAAACTGTAGGAAAGACCGGTAATATGGCATCTCACTGTGTGCGGGGGGGGGAGGGGAGGGGGTTAATAAGCACACAAATATCAGCAATAAATCAGAGAAGAGCATCACGGCACTAATTGTCATCATTATTAAAAGATTAAATGCATTTTTGCACAGTTGTTTTTCCCCGTTGATTTGCACTGAAAGTAGCAACAGACGCCTGGAGTTTAAAGTCCACATGTGACATCAGCATGTGTCAAAGCTGAGACATTTCAGGCCCTGCGGGTTTGTGGAAACCTTTCTGCTTAAAAAATATATATACACAGAAACACCTTGGGGACTATTACGACGTTTATAAATGCACACGTTTATGGGCAGTTTGTAGATTATTATTATTTTTAATAAGATGCTTTTAACTAACGACGCAAGAAATTGAACCTAAACGCTTAAAATGTTTTAATCCAAACTCCGGTGTTACACTATAAAACGTCCGATTGAACTCCAAAACACAGGGTTATGTCCAAGAAATAAAGACACTTGAGCAATTGTGCTGCATTGGAGGAAGGTTTCCCAAAAACACTTGTCTACATTTCCTGTCCCTGTTGCCTGCGGGTCCACGGGCTTTAAGGCTTAATTTGCGCAAAACGCGCGCGCGCGCTGCTTCTCGCACCCTTTTACACAATCGTACATAACTTAGATGATTAGGTCTCTACATGTATAAAAGCCCTCGGGGAACTACGGCGAGGATGCTGATATGTCCCCTTCTGCTGGACTAATAGAGGGCATTGAAACATAACACCGGACAAAGCCGGGGCCCATTTCTGACCGTAAAAAAGGTTTATTCAAGCAAATAATGGGATCCAAGCAGCGCGGCTTACAGAGGATAACAGCACGGTAAACTTCCCCACATGAAGCCCGTCTCCAGGGCTATTAAGCTTTTAATTGGAAAATAGCAGAAGAAATTTCAAGGTGACTAGAGAGGCTTTGCAGTTTGTGCCGGCCGAGTAGATTTGTGGGAGGGGAAGACGGTGCACCCACCGTCGCGTAATAAATGTATGCATGTTGTCCGTGGACGGAGACTAACACACCAGCCGGAATAAAAAGTTTATGCTGCAGACGGTCGTTGGTCCTAAAGCACCAGTTTTCGGCCTTTTTAGATTTTCATGCGCTGCAGGAAAAAAAAAAAAAAAAGTCATCGGCCTTCCGCTGACGTTTGTGGCTTTTAATACTGAAACACGACGTCCCTTTTATGTGTTTTACTGTTTTCTTTATTAGCATGGGCCGATCATGAGTTTAAGTTAATTTTGTAGTTTTAGAGTTTGTGTGCTCATCTAGTTTTTTTATGTCTTTATTTCTGAGTTTTCAAGAAATATGCACAGTAACTTGAGAAGCCCTGAAGGGGCTCTGGGGCCCCTGACAGGCCTGTTAGAAGGCCACGAAACACGTTTGCATAAATGGGAATAAAGTTCAGACAGCTAGTAACATCAGTGTACAGGTGGTTTTTGTGATGAGATAATGTCAAACATGACATCAGACATCACCACACCTGGTGGGGTGGAATTTGATCCCATGGCCTTCTGCATCCCAACCCGAGGCTCCACCCATTGGAGCCACGAGGCCCCCAAAACATCACATGATGATTAACATTCACATGCCTACACAAGTACAACTTTATAACTTCACATCAAGTGCAAAAACCCCATAGAAAGTGTCAGTCATCGGGCTAATGTTTTAGGAGAAATACTGATAATTTAATAACAATAGCAGCGTGTAGGAATACTCTGTTAAAAGTGAAAGTCCTGCAAAAAAACCTTCCTCTTTGATGAAGCTTACATTAAGTTATAGTCATACTGCGATAGGCTTTGACTGCTTTTTTCAGCTCATTGTCAAATTGAAACTAAAGCCTGGATGTACACAGGTTTGGTGTTTAAAATCTAGCCATGCAGACTCAACACATCGAGGACCTTTGCATCTGAGGCTCATCACTCTTTTACTCCACCAGATGAAATGAGTCATGCTGATGTCACTTAGATCTCTGAGCTCACAGGACGACGTCTGGGATATTGGCAAAAGATGTTGTGAGCTGGTAGCTCCTTCCTCTGTCCACATTGTCACAGGCAGATGCTTTCCCCCCCTTTCTGTTCATCTCAGACTACACGTCATTATCTCATTTACAGTTTGACTAGATGAGCATTAAAAAACAAACAAAAAAAAAATACCTCCTTCAATGTTTCTGCAGCTTTTGTATTGATTGAAGTTACACATAAATTCATAAATTAAATTGGATTAACACCAGTTACTGTGCACGGCTCTAGTTTAGACGAATCAAAAATCCATATTAAGTGATCAGCTTCATTCTCAATAATCTCCTCTCGTAACCGTATTTTGCATAATCCCTAAATGGCAGCGCACTGTGAAAAAATGTATTTATCACACTAGCTGCTGCATTCCATTCAAAAAGGCAAATCATAAAACAAAGCGAGCGAGAATCCACATCTTGGAGCTCATGTTTATATTAGCAGAGGAAAGTCCTCCAGCGGGGCCCCACTCACAGCTGGAGGAGGAGCTGACCTCTGCTGAGTGGGGTTATTATGAGGTGCTGATTGGGGGCGTTGCTGCCACTCAGAAGTCCTGTCACAGAATCGCTGATATAAGTCTCCCCAAGGAGGCAGGACACCGAGCTCCTACAGAGGAATTAGCCGGACGTCTGAATTAGCGCGACGTTTTTTTTTTTTTTTTAGACATCACAGAACATCAGTCAGACGTCAGACTTCACTCCCACCCGTCTCCAGAAGAAAGAGGAGAAATCTTGGGGGTGTTTTTAGGCCACTGCCAAAATGTTTTACATAGGCATTAATACAAGATGTCAAAAAGAACTTGGAACAGACATATAAGTTCTAAATGTATTTTGACGTTCTACTTAGTGGTTTCACGTTCTGCACATTATTGCTGCCCAGTAATCTAAAGTCAGTGTGCTATGATCAAAAACTGAAGTCTCTTCTGTATGAAACTAATTTCCGTGCTTTATCGAAGCTCCTTCTGGC